>NC_136540.1:17483637-18083637 GCF_910591455.1 Pholis gunnellus
GATATTCATGGGATAATGCAAATGAAGGAGGGCAATGACGAGCTCAAATAAAGCCACGCAGTATCAATTAATTGTGAAAATTGACTTTGACACCGATTGCATGTGCACCTCCTCCTTCATTGTAAAATATGCAGTGTTTGCATTTTCTTTGGCACATATACGTATGTATAATCTCACCTTTTTCTCCTCCACCATCACCACCACCCCCTTCGCTATACCCTCGGATGTTCTAAATGAGGCCCCCTGGGGGGGGTTTGGATTTAGTGGTTCAGCCGTGGCCACAATGCATAAAAGAGATGTGTCTTAATATTTTATTAGACACATTATGTTCCCACCCTTCTTCATCTCTTCACTCTCTTTTCAACCCCTAAACAAGAACTCCATGGCAACCCAGATGAACATCCTGTAAAAGGAAAATAGATAGACACGCCGCGCTACAGGAGAGGCATGCTTGACATTTTATCATGTCAAAGATGATGCTTAAAGAATTTGTGATTTTTTTTTGGGGGGGGGGGGGGGGGGGGTAAAACACTAACAGATTTAACTGTTTGCTGACTAAATAATGGTGATTTTGGTGGACGTTATCTATCCAACAAGAACAAACGAGTGACAGTAATCCCTTTGAAACGGTACATCCTGTGCCTGAATGAGTATCCACTGTGTCTACAGTCGACATTAATGTTTGACATGAGCTTTGTTTGAAATACTGGATTGATTGTAAATACTGCACGGTTCTAGCAATCAGGGCTGTAACACCAACAGCTCAGCATCATTGACCATTTTTTATAACCTCTAAATACTCCAAGTATTCCATAAATATACTGCAGATCGATCTTCATGCATCGGTTTGAATCAGTTCAGACTATTTATCTAAATCACATATGTGGCAGAAAGCACGCATTCTAAGCCACAGAGCCAAAGCATCCACTGCTTTTTGGCCACTTTCGTTTTTTTTTTTACCCCCACAGTGAAACAGCCATCAATTCCTGACCCATGTTAATGCACCCTTTCAATATTTTATGTTTTTATATGGAGTGCTGACAATAGAACACAGAAATGGAAGGCGCATTTTGCCGGGCTACTTCCATCTCCTCAACAGAGCTATGCACTCCGATGCAGAAGAGAGAAAGATGGCAGCAAATTCAACGAGACTGTTCGTGTTATCTTCAATCCGCGCTAAACACATGTGTTGAAAGGAGTAGTGTTCGCACATATTCTTGTTTTGTTGTTGTTTTCCAAAGTTGATTTACTGCACTTTGTACTGAGTTGTCCAAGGTATAATTTGATCTTGATTTAATATAGGTTGATCTCTGTACATCCTTTCATGTTGGACATATAATTTATATATCTTAGCTCCTCTCAAGGTGAACTCACTTAGCAGTGTAATCAACTGTCAAAGTGCTCGGTGGAGGCAACTGAGAAGAAATGAAAAGAAATCAATTAGGTGAGACAAACCTGTGCATTAAATCTGCCTTGTATCTGAAGGAAGGCATGCCAGGAGAGGATCATTACACAGGTCACAGTTAGAGGAGGCTAAGCTTGATGAAATACACCGCACAACAACAAAAGAGCTTAGCAACGTAATACTGTGTACCCCGTGACAGTTTAGGCCAATAGATCTTCAGCCACTTTGGCATAAGCAAAACTCACAAACCACCTCATCTCTGTTTCAAAGATACATTCAAGCATTGTGATCAGGTCCCATTTAAAACAGATACAGTGTAGGTTTCAGATGGTCCAAATGATTCATCTGCAGCTCCATTACTGTATCTCTATTGGGGGTGTTGCTGCAGTAAACTCATATTCCCAAACAAGATGCTTTGCCATCACTTTTTATTACCTGCTCCCATATTAGTGGCATTGATTCTGTCTTAACGTCCCTAGTTATCTATTAGGGAGTTAATTCATTTTTTGGAATCAATATTTGACCTCTGACCTCAAATCATTCTTGTTTAAGTTCTGGTATTAACAGAGCTATCCAAAGAGTAATTGTAGTTACTGATCAAATGTTTGACATAAATTTCATGAAATAAAACTGTTCAATATTGCTTAAAGTTCTTTTTAAAAGTATTACATTTGAGGAAGACTTCTAAAACGCATAAAACATCATGAATCTGACTAAAGGATGTATCCATTTTTAAACATTTTGTGTTAAGTACATTGGTACATACTTTGTACTGAACAGACTGGAAATTTAGAGAATGATTCTCTCCTCTCTTGACTGTGCTGCCGCATGCCTTTTCTTGCCCCGATGCATTATTTATAGTAAAACAGCTATGTCTCAAAAAAGAACTGATATGGAGCAGAAAAAAAGCAGAAATGGGGAAAAACAAGAGCGAGGTAGGCTATAGCTATTATCTTAATTTGCATGTTTAAGGTTAGGCCTACAGCTTCTATCCAGCTTGGTATCTTAACCAAAACATTGTCCTTTTTTCTCTCTTTTTGTTTTGTTTTTACCAAGGCGACAAATACATGTTGGCATTTTAGTGTTTAAAAAAAAAAAGAGCGGACCTTCGTGCCTGTGAACGAGTTCAACATTGACAGCTTGTTGAAACCCTGTTTTTAATATCTTAAAAGATTTTTAAATGCAGAATTAGATTTTTCATCAAAGTCTGACTTGGCACAAAATTACAACAAATATTACAATTAACTAGTGACAATATTATTTGTCATTTTTAATTGAATCAAATTTAGTATTGCTGTTTGGAAATCCCAACGAACATCAGCAACCCATCTTTTCTTTTGTCACTAAAGGTTTTTCACATGTACCAATAAGTAGTTTAGTGTCCATTCCTTGCCCAACTTTAATGAAACAGACAGAACAGCATAATCCACCACGAGTCATGTCACAGTAGGAAAAGCACAGAGCGCATTGCTGAACGGGACATTGTGGTTATGCGGTATGCAGCTTAACTGCTAGGCCACCAGGATGCCGCATCATGTGCTTTCTTGTTTTTTTGCCATGGCATCAGGATGGCAATGTGGGTTCACTACTTTGGAGCAGACAGAAATATCTCAAAAACAATTAAATTGATTGACTTGGAAGTTTGTATTGACATTCATGGTGCCCAGAGGATGACTCCTCCTGACTATAGTTGATCCCCTGACATTTCCTCTGGCACCTTCAGCAGGTCAAAGTTTACACTTATCTTGTGAAATACTGCAACATCTATTTGATGGATTGGCACAAACATTTGTACAGACATTCATGATCCCAGATGATGTATTCTAATGACTTTGGTGATAATCAGGTCAAACTTTTAATTTGTCCAATACATAAGTTTGTGACTTAATTTCTGCAAAATTACATTTCCATCAGCCTCAGCTGTACTTTGCTAATTAGCAAATGTTAGCATGCTAATGTACCACACTAAGATGGTGAACCTGCTAAACATCAGCATGCTAGTATTGTCATCGTGAGCATTGTGACCACTGTGCCTAAGCCTCACAGAGCTGCTAGCAAGGCCGTAGCTGCTTAGTCTTGTTAAATCTCTCACTGTTATATAATAATTGCATTGAATATTTAATCGAAAAAAGAGTTGGCAACACTGGGCTGGGTTTCTCCGTTGGATACTTAAAAAAATCGAACTTACTCTTGCTAGTTTCTCAAGATTACCAACCGTAGCTTAGAAATACTTTTAGGGTTTTATGAGTAAGGATTTCTCGGGACAGGCTTGGTAACATAACAAGCATTACATGTTATCTCTAATGCCTTGGACTGTATTGTGAAGTCATATTTCGGCTATTAGAAAGAAAACAAACTTGTATATAAATAATGCATCACCAAATCCCACCCCTAAATCCATTCCCAAATATGCATACACATGGTGTGTAGGATGTACACTCACATGTTTTCATACTGTAAATTGTAATTGTTGTTGCACATCAAGCTGCGTATGTGTCATTTGTATGCATGTGCACCATTCACACACAAGGCCCTGCTCCGAACGACATTGAAGTATTAGCGTCTGGGGATGTCACTGCTCCAAAATCATTAATGAAGCCTGGAACTGATGGCTATTCAAAGCCATCAATGCACAATTAACAACACATTCTGGTACGTGTTGAATTTGGTTAACAACTTAAAGCCTGATCAGTGTTTTTTCTGACCGTATAAATTACAAATACACTGATATTCACACAGCAATTGCAGAGTTTGACATGTAAAGTACAACCACCCATCCATTTTCTTAACTGCTTATCCTGTTATGGGTCACTGGGAACTAGAACCTATCCCAGCATGCATTGGGGCGTGAGGCGTGGACATGTTGCCAGTCTATCACATAGCTAACACGCGTGTAGACACACATTCACACCTCCAGGCAATTTAGAGTCTCCTGTGGTCCTAGCATGTCTTCGAACTGTGAGAAGAGACCACAACACCCGGAGGACATCCACACAGAGCGAACATGCTGACGCCACACAGCGAGGCCCAGGACATCCATATCTGGTAGAGTATATGAAAAATGAGATTTGAACTGTTAGAAGTCTGTTTTCTAGATGTGTCTACAAACATTACTGATGTAAATAGAACTTAAACAGATGCAATTAATGACTTTGTAAAGTGTCGATGTATTAAAGGGCCAGTGTGTTGCATTTAGGGGGGTTCTATTGGCAGAAATACAGTATAATATTAACGACTATTGTTTTGTCAGTGTTCAATCACCTGAAAAAAAGAATCACTGTCTTTTTGTTACCTATGGAGTGGGTCTTGTTCAAGGAGTTGCACCGCCATGTTTCTGCGGTACAGAATGGACAAACTGGCCCTCTAGATAGGCCCATTCACATTTTCGTGTTTTTGGTGCGGACCACCATACGTAGTTCTCTAACAGGCTTAGCACACAAAGACGTTTCAGTTCGTCGCAATCTGCAACCTCAGCACCAGATATTGCCAAATCCTTCAAACTGGCCCTTTAAAAGTCCCGTCGGTTTAGTTGGTGTTAGTGTTTTGAATGTTGGTAGTCGGGGCAACTACTTTGTTTACATCTTTTAGTCGCAGATTGTGCTTTTAATTAGGTTGTCCCTTCACATAGGACTAGTGGGGGTAGAGGTTGCACCCAAGGTCCCTCAAACTACCGCTGCTATGAATCTATAAAATCAATGAGCTGGTTTGGACAGCAATACATTGTTTCCTAATCCTTAGAGGCTTTATGTGGGGACCATAATATGTCAAATGTCTTACTGGATCATTACTGTTCTCTGCTCCAGGTGCAGTCACTGTTCTCTTCACCTTCTCTTCGCCACATAATATTTGCTGTGGTTCAAGCCCAGAGTGCATCCAGCTGAAAAAAAGTCCAAATGTGTTAGTATATAAAGCGTCATGTCCTCCAACAGAGGACAAAAAGTCTCAGCAAAGAGTTTCAACTGCATCTGTCATTCTAACAACATTAATTAGTTATCTTGTGCTTTGTAGATGCATAACCCAAACTGACCCAGACATGGCTCAACTTTACTTTATCCAACCTGTACGGCAGTATATAATTTGTAATTCTTTGTTGTCAACAATGTCAAAAAATACTATTTAATAGTTCCTGAATTTAAAAGGGGGGAAATAGTACACTTGTCAGCAGGTGTCACTTTGCGTCTTTATTCAGGAAATAGGGTATGAAAGAAGGTATATTCTCATAAACGCGCAATGTTTTGTAATCAAATTAAAAGAAGATACTCTTGATTTTTCTTAAATTTTGTTTTTGGACTGTCTCCGTGTCTAAAAGTCCCCATCAAAAGCAAGACACCAACTAAGAGGTGAGCGCTCTGACAACAACCTAGAATAGCAATGGTAAATACCTGATCTTATCTTCTTAATTTGCAACATTGAATGCTATTTACCTTTTGTGGACTAATATTTGAAAATAAATGAATAAAACGTCAAATGAAACAGTGCAGTATATTAGTCCTCAAAGGGCAAATGAAAAGACATTAGCTTTATTTACTGTATAAGCCTTTATTTGTAAAAAGTCTGTTGTTTGAATGATAACCCTTTTTATACCACATACTTGAACACCTTGTATTTGTAAAAAACACATTTTGTTCAAACACCTAAAAAAGCTGATTGACACTATAACATTAATTTGCACTGACAAAAAAAATACAACTTCATACTACACAAATGTTGATTCCATGAGTACTGATACTCCAAATGAAATCAAACACCTTATTAAACAACTGAATCAAATAAGCGCCCAATGTGAACAAAACAATTACAGTACAAAAACCAAATGCATTTTTCTTCCAGTGCCAGTATATCAGATGAATTACATTTCCTTCTTATGATAAAACAACAACAACAGTAAGAATAACAATCCATAACAAATGCAACAAATACAATAAATCAGAAGTGAACACAGAGATGAATCAAATAATTTACTAATTCATATTGAAAAAAAAATAATGGACTGTTGGTCTTGTGGGTTTCTTTCTTCTCGTTGCCAATTTTTATAAAGTGTTGGAAAATCCTTCTTACTCACTCGTTAAACATGAGATAGTCTCCCTGGTATGCTTTTTTCAAAGAGGGAGGTATACTGATGTGTAACTGGGAATGAGCACAGCTTCTTGCAAGCATCATCATACAGTAATCGACAACAGACCATAACCAGAGGCAACTTATTGAAGAGAAAATACAGGGAACACCCACTCAGTGTGCAATCACATGGCTTACGTTCAGATGCTACTGGTGAGCATCCTTTACATCCTTTGTAGTTGAAGGGCGATTGATGTTAATGCTTATGCTGAACCTGATAAATCTACAGCATGCACTTGGTGCATCTATTCCAAATTGTGTGATTTACAGCAAATACATTGTATAGAAGTACATATTCATGATTCACATGAATCACACAATGTACGTTCTACATGTTTACATTTTTCCTCCAGTTTTTACGAACAGTTTGTTTCACAAGATTTAAAGAGCTGGCTGTAAAACAAGTGCAATTTGAGCATGTAAACACTGGATCTTTCTTTTCCTGGCTGTGAAGATGGATCGGATGGTGTGGAGTAAAAATATATGAAAATAAACCTTTCAAAACTTAGGTCATGCAAAACAAAACCTACAAGGTACATACAAAATAATGAATGCACCAGCAAAAGCTCTTCCAACAGTGAGGAGTCTGTCAGCCACGTTCTGGTGTTTGGTGGATGAAATTTTCTTGCATGTTTGTGGTCCACTCTTTTATTAAGGGTTAGTCTCAGTGCTATTCATAACTTGTCATGCATATCTTTTATTGGGGAGTAGTGTAATCCCAGATGAAACGCCCTAACATGAAGACTGGGGTCAACGAAAAAGTGACATGATTCATAACTTTCACCATTTTAGATCCCGGCTGGTAATTATAGCACTGATGAGACGGCTTAATTACACTACAATACTTAGTTACTTGAACAGAACCAAGGGGGCTTTTGTGGAAAAGATTTTTTTAACTAGTTGCATCCAGGGGACAACTTCCTATCGATACCCTCACATAGCTAAACATAATTTACCTCCGGGAGCTAGACTGCACAGACACAGATTCTATTATTAGCAAGTGAGCAGCTGCACTAGGGCAATTGGCTAAGTGCCTTGCTCAAGGGCACACATGACTGTCTTATTGAGGAACAGGAAAGAACACCCCACTCGCCTTCTTAAGGCCATCCTGCTCCTCTAGCCTCTATAAGGCAGCTAGCCGATCATGCCCTTAATATCTTTAGCAGGTTGTTGATGGCTGAGGTAAACGCTGCAGGTATACCGCTCAGCAATTTGCCGCGAATCCTAAATTCTGTATTGTAAATGGGGAAAAGCCCAAGTAGAGAATTTCATTCAAGATGGCACCATCCCATTCGCTGACAGTGAACCAAGGCGGACTGTAATTTCCAGCAGTCTCCAGCAGCATTAGCATTAGCCTTGTTCTTGAGGGAGCAGATGAACCAATACGAGCTCAGAGCCACCAGAAACTCCTTCACTGTGAGAGGACTTTGCATTGATCTCTCCATTATCTTGTTCACACCATGTATTTCTTGTGTTTCATTTTTTTAGGTTTCGTTTGCAGAAGTATGCCAATGCTAGAGAAGCTGTCCATGCCATTAGCAGTGAGGCTAGCTGGTATTACGAACTGCCATGTTTTTGTTCATGCATTAAGAACTATTAAGTGAAAGATATCATATTTACAGTACAATTCACATGTAATTACACATATACACTAGAGGCAAGAAAATTCACATTGAAATCAGTTCAACACTTTTTTTTCTCCTCTTCTGCTCCTTGAACATATGTGTCAAAAGAAATCAATCTTATCTCTTGTAAAAGCTAATATCCTAAAGTAAAAGCATCAAACAGAAGATCCTCACAGCTTTTGGAATGAATGTGCTGATTTCATGTCCAGTGAAATGAGTGGTGAGTATATTTTGCGAGCATGCAAGGGCTGCTTAGTTTCTCCACTGTGTGTGTTTGGAGTTCATTAAAGATATGCATCAACTATTCCAAGGAAAAATAAATGATATTCATTTCTGAGGATAAACCGACCTGAATGAGAATTTGATACTTGTGTTAGTTTGCGCTACAAGATGTAAGAGCAAGTTGAAACCACAGAGTAGATGGACTAGGCTTCTTTCTGGTCGGACATGTTCCATTGTTTTAGTTTAAATAACAGCTATGGTTGCGTTTAAGTAACTATGTGCTTTTCTTGCACTGGAAAACAGTATCCCATGACCTCACACCCTGACTCTACTCTTAGTAAAGATCCATCATATTGCCTTCTTACAGTTTGTCAAGCTGTTCGCGTGCAGACCAGGATGAACAACTAATTTGTAAAAGGGTGTTATTAGAATGAACTTGCATTCATTATCCACTGACTATTACCACTTTTCTTTGTTTTTATTCTAAAGGACAAGGTTACCTGAAAGTGTGAATGTGCACCACCTCAAAAGTGCCTGACTCAGAAATTTCTAACATCATACACCCAACCATATTCTGCAGGAACAGAATTAAGATCTGCTCTTTAGCTTATTGCAAAACCCAATTGGCACAAAGAGAATCATATCTAGTACTTGAGACTTGAGATTGTTAGTTAAAGGGGAACTCCACTGATTTCACACACCAAAGTCTGTTTACAGGTCTTGGGGAGAAGTACTGCATATGTGGAGAAAACATCAGTATAATGCCTTTTGTGGCTCCAGAGGGAGCTGTGTGAAGTCCGGTAAACGTCCTCAAGTGATGTCACTTGAGTCAGTGTGTGAAGACGATGAAAGAAATCTGGGCGTGTGTAGTTGGAAAGAAGTGAGCTTAACAGGCCGCTCCTCAGCTCTGCTTGAGCCTAGCGCCTCGAGGCTACATAAGGGGCTACTAGCGTAACACACCCATGTTTAAACAAATAATGCTACCGTATTCAAGTTCATTGCATTTCAATCTTGACTCGCTTCCATTTGGCAACTTTTTGAAGATTTCTGAATTTGTGCACATATGCCAACATTTCAGCCGGTACTCTTACCAGCCACCTACAGTTTAATACTGAATATGTAATCTCTATATAACACAATAGAAACTGCTTTGTCATAAATAACAACAAATGGTCTTTTTTCACTATGTTTTGGTCATGTAATCCTTTGGACCTCACAGTTGACTGAGAGACGAACGGCAGATTGTTCAGCTGCTGACAGAAACATAACACTCAGCTCAGTATGTCTTCCTGTTACTCTCAAGCCATTTTCCTGAATATCTTTTATGGATCACTTGGTACTTAAAGGGGATATTTTTGGCTTGCTTTTGCTTCTACAGAATTATGACAAAAATGCATTAAATTTGAACAAAAATAAATACTAAACTTGGACTAAAACCTGGTTTCTGATCGGTATTCCTTTTTGAAGACATCTTATGCATATTACATCCTGCGCTCGGAGGGGAGTGGATGTTTCTGATGATTAATTGATTTATCTGCAGTCCCTCCATCCTCCTCTTGTTCCCATGTGTTTGTGTACAGTATATGAAAATACCCTTCTCTTTTCTATTTGTGTTTCCAAGGGACCACGCTGTGCTGCGTATTCTAATGAATCACTTTCTTTTTGTTTTGCTACAGGACTCAATGGTAGGTTTGGTTGCGTCGGTTTTGCTCAGAGCCTGTTGCTCCAAGTAGAGCCTGTTTGTGGCTGAAGTGAAGATGACACAAGATGCTGATCTGCACTTCAGCTGAAGCTAAACAGGCACAGGAGGATTTGTTCAAATCAGTTTTCTGCCCTACTTATGTCCACTGTCCATCTGCCTCAGCCATCTAATGCTCTGACTTCATCTTAAGTTCTTTAACTTTCATTCGGTGGCTCATATGGATTCCTCAACCAAAAAAACTTGATAATTAACGTGATTATTTCCCCAAAAATACAGGGTCCTACACTACTTTTTCCCCATACTTTGCAAATGAACCTGAGCACTGAATATGCAGTGTGTGTGTGTGTGTGTGTGTGTGTGTGTGTGTGTGTGTGTGTGTGTTTGAGAGCAAAACCAAACAATAATGCATATGGTTATAGGCCTTTTGGTTGTTATTTCAATTCATGGCTATTTATCATACATTTTATCCCCGAGAATCACTGCATCATTCCTGATCAGGCTGATGTTTCTGATCCTCTGGGTTCTGGAGTGTGATGGCACTGATCGAGTTAAAGTGTGAAATGTTGAATCCTTCTCCTCATGTCTTCTGCCAGGGCTGCCCATTATTATCCCAATCAAATAATCTTGCCTTCACAAACTGCTACTCCAACACAAATGCTCAACGAACAAACAAAGAAATACTGTATACTGAATGACAACTGGTCAAACTGCGGGCTGATATGTTGACTCTTTTGAATATAAATACATGACCTCACATCTTTGCTGTGGAATAATCTCAAACAAATCACAGAAGCACTCCTCCCATTTCCTTATAGCAAACACAAAGCAGGATATGACGTCAATGAACTCTGCGTCTAAAGAGCATGAGAATCAATCAATAGGAGGAAATAAACAGTACAAGTATACTTTCATGAGAATACTGAATGATAAAATGTATAGAATATTTTTTTTCTTTTTTTTCACACAATCAAAATGAGAAATGCATACCTTTGACTCTTTTATCTCATAATGCCCTAGCTCTAGAACATGTTCCGACACTCTCTGAAATCACAGTATTTTTCAAGACAAAATCATATCTACAATAATCAGCACTTGTTTTCAACCATAATGAAAAATACCCCCCCCCCTCCCCCTCCCCCACCCCACCCCACCAAGGACGTGTTTCTAAAAATAACATGAGAAGAGAAAGGAACACAAGTTTGCGTTGACTCTGGGCGGGAATGCGGCGGTCAAACATCCCATCCACGCGAGCCTCTAATGGAGCCCATTAGGCCAGAGCTGATGTCTGATAAAGAGAACGATATCACTTCAAAAAACCCAAGGAACAACACATAATCCAAACAAGGTTGCTGTACATAGTAGAACCGGAGATTTCCGTGCATGTTATCCATGGGCGGGGTTATGGGGGGGTGGGGTTAGGTGAGGGCGGCTGGGGGGGTGGGGGGTGGGGGGGTCAAGGATCTCACTCAGCTGATGCCTGAACAGACGAGCCACCACTGATTTCATGAGCTGCAGTAGAGGATTTCTTGATTACAATAAGTATCAATAAAAAGTCGATGGGACTCTGAGACATCTTTTTCTCTCTCAAGAGCTTTCACTTTCTCTTTTTTCTTGTTGTTTTTTTTTAGCAAAAATATCATGCAGTCTTTAGTTCCAAACCCCCCAGGTGGGATCTTGTGTTTGTTTCTTTGTTTCTTTGTTTCAGGAGGAAAAAGAAACTCAAAGCCTTGAAATTCTTCTCTCACAATTCTTCTTAAACATTCAAGTCATCCTATTAATACTTTGTACAGCAGAAAGGTCCTTCAGATTTCACACGTGTATATATAAATATAATATATATAAATATGCATATACATATGTTCAACTTGTATATGTGTATACATATTTTGGAACTGTATCAAAGCCAATTTAATGTGCTCTCAAAATATGGCCCATGATTCCTAGTGGGATGCACATCAATTCACATAGTACAACCAGTAGATTAGGTTGAAAAATCCAAAGGTGATTGGGAAAATGACCCGGGACCACTTGTCAATGGTGCTAACATCTGACAGGTTTGGGATTTTCAACTTGAGCTTGGAGGAGCGTCGTCGTAGCCGACAGTTGGCCCGGCTACGCATAGCGCTCCGATCCAGCGAGTGGTGGCTATAGCCATCGTGGGGCGGCATGGGCTTCCTGAATTGGACCCCGGTGCTTTCGAAGGACATGACCGAATTCCGAGAGTCACTGACGCTGCTTCCCACGTCAGAAGGCATCACTTCGTTGTTCATCTCCAGCGTGGTGAGGAGCATGTTTCCATAAACATCCACCTGCGAGGACATGGGGAAGACACTACGCGTCAGGAAGAGCGGAAGTGTCGAGCAGTAGCCCCAAATCCCCAATATTATGAAACTTATATCAAGCCCCCTTCTCCCGTAGCCCAAGCTGTACAAATGCAGGGATGATATGGAATGTCATTTCTTGCATGCCACACAAATAGTTAAAGAGTTTCTTTATACAGACATCTATTAGTGACTTTCCATAAAAAAGTGACACAAGTAATTTGAACAGCCTTAATCATCTGACTTTACTGTGAGGGCTGGCCTACAGCTGATATGATTTCTAAATAAATGTACCCCAACTTTTCTTTGTTCCTCGAGATACAGATTTCTTCGCTGTGTAAATGACCTGAAGGTGTTGGTTTGATACGGCACGGAAATGGAGTCCTTGCAATGTGAAAGAAAAATGAAGAGAACATTAAAACGGCTATAAAAATTCTGGCAAATAAGCACATTTTCTCAAAATACACAATGCATTAGACATGAAGTTAGCAGTCAACAACTTTGAATAAGCATAGCATTTAGTACTTCACACAAAAAAACTGGGGAGGGGGCTTCATTCAGTCTGACCAATTCAGCATCCGCCATTGCCAAAACAGCCCGCATTTTGATATTTTGTCCAGTTTAGTTTGAAAATACACATTAAAACATAAGGTAGCAAAGTGAGAATGAATGAAGCCTGCAGCATAAACATAGACAACAACCTAAATAAGAAATGAGAATGTTTTACACCACTGTTGGGCTAGATGAATCTCAATCTCAATGAAAAGGGCTATGCTCGATAAAAAAGCAGTCAGTGCTCGAGGTAGAAGCAATGGATGATGGTTGGTGAATGCATATTGGGCTGTGGTGGCGTCAGTATGCTTCTGGAAGATTACTTGGGGGAATACTGCATATGTGTCTGTGGATAAAATGGCTATGGCTAGAAATCTTATGGGCAGAACATTGGCTGTTTTGTACTTGAGCCCTGACTGACACGGAGAGGGAAAGAGAGGTAGCAGATGAAGATGCAAACCTGTTCCCTCAGGCGCTTCTCTTCGTATCTTGTGCGCTCGTTGTTGGCTTTGTTCAGCCTCTCATTGATTTTCTTCTGTTGCGCAGGGCCCCGGCCAAAGAACACGTAATTTACAAAGGCATATTCGAGCAGGGCCAGGAACACAAACACAAAACAGCCCATGAGGTAGACGTCGATGGCTTTCACATACGGAATCTTTGGGAGAGTCTCCCTAAGGTGGGTGTTAATTGTTGTCATGGTAAGCACCGTTGTCACACCTGAGCACAACAGCACACACAGAAACAAAGAAATCGCCGTTACACACAGAAGTTGTTGACACCATCTGACCTTACTGTAGATCAGAGTTTGAAGAATTATATAGTAAAAGTACAAACACAACGTAAAAATACAGCATCAAATGTAAAGTCCTGCCTTCTAAATGTGTAAATAAAAGTACAACATTATAATCAGCAAAATATAAATTGAATAAATAAGGTCATTAGGCAACAGAACGGTCAAGATACTACGCACAGGCTTCACTATGACGACGCAGTGGGGATGAGATCATGTTGAAAATGTAGTTGAGTAGAAGTATAAAGTAGCAGAAATTGGAAATACTCAAACTAAAGTAAAATTGCCTCAAAATTAAACTTACAGTAAGTACAGTTGTTGAATAAATGTATTTAGTTACATTCCACTGCAACAATAGTGAAACTCACTGTCAATATGTTTTTTAGCATCCTACATATTTGTATTGTTTGATGATTAAGCCAATTGTACGACAAAGAAGTTTTAAAAGTGACATTTTCTCAATTTGTTTACGGTGCCTACTGCTACCTTATCCTTGAATTTGGGGGAGACGACATAAATTAACATACAGTAGCAGGAATAAGAGTTTTAGTGTGAAAAGAAATTACAGAAAAATGTTGTTTACAGAACTCCCAATTTCTCTTCTAATCTTGCAATTTTGACGTTCATTCAAGGATTTGGGTTTGTAATAAGTTCAATAACAGTTTCATAGAGTCAAAGGTCAGTATATTATATATATCATATATGTGTTTTTGTCAGAAATATGTCATAAACATCACAAAAGCAGTGATGGGGTTTTGTTGGACATTGTGACATTGTGACACATTGTGACACACTATATTATATTATTTTATGAGAATGTATGTTTTCTCAGGCTTACTCATAATTAGCCCTCTCAGATACTCAAATACTACTCATCTCTATCTTTGGACATCAGGACTGTCAGTGTTTACACTGCACCAGTTGTCTTGAATAAAGTTGATAGTTTTAATGTGCCAGTAAGTGCAAACAATGTACATAACAACAATGGCCATGTGTCTACCACATGCTGTTTGTTCCAGTGATAATAGCCAGGTTTTATCAGGGAGAGTTGGAAGTTTGATAATGTGGCGGTGACGGCAGTTTCTTACCCAGGGCCACCCGAGCTGCAGAAGCATCATAATTGATCCAGAAGGAGACCCAAGAGAGGATGGTGATCAATATGGAGGGCATGTATGTCTGCAGGATGAAATATCCAATGTTCCTCTTAATCCTGAAACTCAGCGAAAGTCTTGGATATGAACCTGTAAGGAGAAAGGATGGAGTGACAGTTTGGGGGAAAGGGCAGGGAGTCAGAGTGAAAACACATCAGTGGAAAAAAAGGCGAGCAGGGAGGGGGAGGTGGGTGACGTTGGCGCAACTTAAGAGTTCCAAAGTCTGCACTTTGACAACGCGCAGGGTAGTCATTTCTCCATTTGTTCAGATGGAGCACTTAATTTCCCCAAAGCGATGGATTCCTTTCCAGGGACAAGTTCGATTCCAATTAAACATGGCAGAAAGTCGCAAACACGGCAGATTTTTCTGCAACCCCCTATCTCAGCAGGCAGCTCCAGCATCCCTCTGAGAATTGTCACAGAGAGCTGCTCTGCTTTTTCTTTTGCACTTTCTCTGTCCTCTAAACATTACCAAAACGGCATTTTAGAGGTGCATGATTGCAACGCACGCCCATTGCACCTGCAAGGTGGTAACTCATTCCATTGTGCATTTTACAGTAAAATGTCAGCTGGTTGTGCCAAGACATTAATTGGCCTTTTGACTGCACTTTAATTTAAACAACCACAACAATGCAATGCTGATGCTGATGCAAACAGCAATATTTGCATCAAGGATCGCTCTGCTTCAGCTATAACTAGAAATTTACGAGGTTGGAAACAATACAAATTGCACTAAATATAGTTAAATTCCATTCTATGTGTTCTATCTGCAGTTTTATTTCCAATATGTCACCAATGAGAAAAGGCTTCAGATAAGCGTGATGGTTTTAATCTAAAAGGCTATTTGCTATGGGGGAACACACAATGATGAATGACCTCATCATCTCCAGGTTCCTGTAAATCTTTTAATGAATCAATACCATAGCAAACATACTTCATCAAACCTGAGACAAGTGGCTTAGATCACCCAAGTACATCCTAGATTAATGGTGGCGACAAATGTTCACGGGTTTCATTAAACTCAAACATTAGAATTACACTTGAATTTTACTTTTGTCTTTCGGTAGCCCCGGGTAAACAGAAATAAGAGAACTGATTTTCTAGTAACGCATCACTTTTGGTTGTTTTTTTTGGGCTTGCAGAGTCAGAGAGCCATCTCTATACAGTCAGTCAGCGATTGAAATATAGAACTGAAAGCATCCTGCGCTGTAATTAAAATCCAGATATTCTTGCTCAGTGGTGGACGAGGTAATCTGACTCTTTACTTACAATCAAAGAAAAGTTCAACATGTTGAGAAATACACTTATTTACTTTCTTGCTGACAGTTAATCCCACTCTGAGTATATACAGTTAGCTTAGTTTAGCATAAAGAGTGAAACAATAAGCCTGGCTCTGTCCAAAGGTGAAAAGAAATCTGCCAACCTACAGCTCACACTGAAGTAGAAGTGGAAGTTGCCAAAAAATAGAAATACTCAGGGAAAAGCATCCCAAACTTGAATTTAAGTAACAACAACTCCTGTAAATGTTTTGTGCTTAATTTCAGTTGTGATTCTAAAATGAACACCAATGATAAAATATATCAGATTACTGTAGTGATCATGAGCCAACGTTCGGTACTTCAGTTGACATTGTTTTTGTTATTCTGCAAGTCAGTGCACATTATCTAAACATGTGGAAATGGCCACTCTGCTGCACCAAAAAGGAAATCGTCTTCCTGCACGACCCAAATAGAATCATATTCCCCACAGTGACAATGACGTATCTACTGATGCCCCCACTCACAGAACTCAAAGTGGTGACACGGATCCAGATGTGTTCATAGAGCGTGTAAGAATCATTTTGTGCATGCAGTGGAGATTTTTAGTCAAATTAGAGGCATTTTTTTTACAAAAGGCTTACCTGTGGTAAAACTGACCTCCCTGGACACTAGACGGAGGTCTACAATGGAAAACTGAGGTAACTCCAACTTGTCGACGCCCGTCACAGCCTTGTCGTCTCCTTGCCAAAAGAATACGATGTCGTCCGTGGTATATCCATCTGTGTCAAGGTCGGGGCAAATTCAGGGCGAGAGAAGAGAAAGGGAAGCAGCAGCCATTAAAGATAATCATGTTTCTATTTAAAGTCCGTTCCAAGAGTATGGATAATGAGTGGAGGTCGCTTTGACTGCATCAATCTACTCTGTTTCGTTACAGTCATTCAGAGCTAAGCAACCTAACAACCTATTCAGTCCTGGTATCTTGACTGTTGGAGGCTGTTGCGTTGGAAGAATCTGTGACTACTTCCTGAAATGGCTATAGTGATCATATTAATCTTCACCAATCGTAACCCATCTTAACCCCCAACCCGCAAAAATCGACGGAACAAATAATATTTTCTCTATCAAAGTGCAATCAAATACTTTTTGGTTTTTCACATTTCTTTGTTTTGGCAAGAGCAATGTGAAACACACACACACACTATAACTAACATAAGCATGAAACATTTTGAAATCTGTGAGGTGGAACAACAGCACAACAGGTTTTTCAACGAAGGCTTCTTTTTCGGGTTTCCCCATTAATATTCCCAACACACTTCAATCTACCCTTCGGACATGAGTTACACAGCACCCAATAATCACAGTGAGATTTGTCAATGTCCACAACTGTCATTGTGATTAAATTTAGCTCTGTTGATTCATTATTGCCAATATTATTAGTATCACCCTGTATTTAACTGATTGCTAACTGTATTTTAATTGAAAATGTCCAATAATTTCAACAAATATACAATGAAATAGCATTAGATTAATCAAAGTGACAACTGTAATCATAAAACTATGTATCCCATGGCAAAACTATACTCGCATAGCTGCAAAACTGTTTCACAATACTAATTTTGCCATCAATGGACTTTTCTATCTATTGGTAAAGCCTGTTTTTTATTTTTACAAATTCATCCTTTTGTGGGGTATGACTTTACATAATTATCTTCAATGAGACCTCTAAAGCAAAATAAAATAAAATAGAAAATATTTTTCTGCTGCTAACTTACTGGAATGAAGCCACCTGACAAGGTCTCATTCTGAAAAGATGTTGGTCACTGTAACAGTTTTAAACATGTAATTAACATTGAAAATTGAAATACAGCAAAACAAAAACCCAACAAAACAACTTGGTTATGTTCAATAGGTTAACTTATTTAAGTTGCGGGTGTAAATTAAGATAAGTCAACGTTGACTTTTGGTTTCACACGGGACATGAACAGCTGTCTCCTGGATGATAGTCTTGTTTTGACCCAACCTCCCCATGCAGATTTCTGCAGACTATAATTAGAAACGTGTTTGTGATCAAAAACAAATGTAAACCCGGGAGAAAATACTTTCCCCTCAAAACCTAATTGACAATGTAGTTTTGTTTCAATGGGAATGTAATTTATAGGAGACCAGACTGATCAAACTCAAACCTAGTGCTAGAGATGGGACTATCAGGTTGAGTTAAGTACAATTCATTTAACAAGACATCACAGGTTTACCAAAGTAATCCTAAAGATGTATTACAGATTGTAGTCAGACGGTGCGAGGAGACGGGCTTTAAGGAGAAATGTTTTCTCCTGTAGGACCAAGCAGCACCAAAAAAAAAGAAAAAACATTTCTACCTGAGACTTAAATTTGCATGTTGTCTCGGCCTGCAATCACATGCTCTACACAGTCCAGACTCCTATATGGAGCTTTGTATCAATGCATGCATTAACTGGTGCATGAATATTTATTAACACGTGTCACTTCTTATGGCGCTCCCACACATTCTCAACTGGCAGCGCAATCGAAAGTGACCACAGCAGAAGATTTATGTCAATTGGGCAGTATGCATTCACTGCAGAGCAATTTCTCAGTCCGGGAAGTGTTAGTACATTTCACATTCTACTACCCCACATCCAGACCTGGATGGCATTAAACTCACTAAAGGACCGGGATTCATTACCATTAAATCTCCCTCCGAGGTTATAGGGTAAGGAAATGTGACATTGTTCATGAAATTGAAACAACTGCCTGCCTAATCAATCAAACTGATGGCTAATGTGCATGACTCCCACTAGCGCAGCTTATTCCATGAGCATTAACAGATATTCTTGCAACTTTTTAATTCATGGCATATCCATATTTCATTGCCTACTGATGTCCCCGAGGGTAAACACTGTGCAGTTTTATTTTGAACAACAAGGACCACAAATATCTACTGTATGGCGCAAGTGGGTTGATTGATGGTGCGGTCGATGAAAATGATCAAGCAAATACAATTTTTAATTACACCGCTAGCACATTTTTCTCCTGGATATTGATTTATCTAAATTAAAGCATTTGAAAAAAAACAGACATGAGATGTCAATTAAATGATATTGTGTGATATCGTGTAAAGTCGGCATTTCTTTCAAGTGTCAAGCTGTCATTATTATGATCTTCAAAGGTAACTCCACCAATTTCACACATAAATACCAGTTTATTAGCCATGAGGAGTACTACTCAATTGGTGAAAAGAGATGGATCATAACTCTCTCGTAGGAACAGAGGGGCTAACCAGCATGTCCCCAATAACTGTATGGAAAATATGAAGATAAAGCCAGGAGGTGGTTAGCTTGGCTTAGCTTAGCAAGAAGAGTGGAAACGGCCGGAAACAGCTAGCCTGATTGTCCAAAAGGTGACAATATCCACCTACCAGAACCTCCACAATTCAATAATTAACACATCATATCTTGTTAGTTTAATCCAGACTATTTATTGTCTTGTTCTAATGTAACCTCCTGCAAGAAAGCAAAAAAGCTTATTCCCCAAAAATAATCCTTTAAGGACAATAGTAGATAATGATTTAATTGAATTGAAGTTACTATCATTGAGAAAACACTACTGGATACTATCTTACTGAACCAAATATCTGGATATCTACATACTGACCACTTCCTTAATGAATCACTCCTGATTAATCAGGTGCTAAATGACACTTAACCAATAACTCATTATTATTTCCTTGTTACTTACACGTGTGTCACATGTGCAAATTATTCATTGAAATGAATATTGTGGATATGGCGGGTGTTTCTTCACATATTGCATGGAACTAATATAATTTAGATGTTAAGAGCCATATAGAGGATGAAGTAAGGTCCCTAATATTAATGTTAGCAGTTTGCCTTCACCACTCACTGGTGGGCCTGTCCATCTGTCACACTGAGGGAATACTAATCAATGCACATCAGCAAGCACTGTGATTTCATCTCTATTTCTCAAGGCGGTCATCAACTGCAGAGGTCACTCATCTGACAAATGGCACACGTTGGCATAGATGCCAAATATTTCACCAACGACACCTCTAAATTATTACGTAAAAATGTATTTACCACAAAAAACTCAATTAATTGCGTGTCATATTTTAGAGGCAACTCAATGATTTTAAGATTACCAAGTTCAAACATCTTTCTGGCAGTCATGTGTATTGCATTTGAAGGTAACTGTGAGTTCAGTGTTTGTTGTGAGAGACAAAGTCAAATCATACTCACAGCTTTCAATTTCCAGGGTGCAGTTCTGTTCATCGAGAGGGTACCTCCTCAAGTCCATCATGCACGCAGCAGTGGTGGTTATTCTAAGAAAAACAGAAACAGTACAGAGATAATGACATGGATGCACAACATGTTTTCCCAGAAAAAGGTTAACACGGGGTGTAACAAGTTTCACAATATGATGAACCGCCAGTGTGTCCGCCACTTACTCAAGTTGCACTTTCATAGAAATTATTTTGTGGCTGTTTGCGGAAAAACGTGAAAGCCGTTCAATAATTCACGGCTAGCTTTTAAACCTATATTATTGAGAAGACATTTGGCCACTATGGCATGCATCTTAGTGGGTTTGACTGTATGTAACTGTGCAGCACATTCATGGTTCAGGGTCATGGTGCATATGCGGCAACCCATTGCTCTCTTATTTTAAAAGGGATAGTTTGTGTTTTGGGGGTGTTTCCCACAGTTTCTCATAAATAGACTCATAAATATGATTATTTTTTTATGTTTCTGTGAGTAGTCTGGAGAAATATATCATTTTATATGGATCACTAACTGCTCAGCATCTGCAATTTTGTCAATGCATGTTATTTATTGCTAGTTCCAAGATGTGCATTTCTGTCAGGTAGCTTTAGAAAATATGTATGCATAGCAGTTTATTAATATCAATAAACCCAGTAGCCCAGGAAAAACCCCAGCTTTGGCTACAAATTACACATGTAGGGGTCTTTGGCATTTAACTGAAATATTTACCGGAGCAGCACATTTTAGCAATTACATTTCTGCTGTTCATACCAGCTGCTATGTGTTCATCATACTAGCTTTCATTCGCTTACTGCCCTCCTGTGTAAAGGAAATAGAAAAATTAATTTTCAGCTCATCATCTCGGTGTCAGGAGCCACCAGCTCGTTCCCCTGTGAACGGGCTGGTGGCTCCTGACACCGAGCATGATGAGAGCAATGTGAAGTTTCACCCTTTAAAGCATGTTTCACATTTTGGATAGATTATCAATCATGTTTCGGTGAAAGCCACCAATGCTGCTACAGGCGGTGGTTTTACAGCGAGAGCAGTAAGCAAATGTGCACCACCATCTACTGTACCTTAGAATTAGTAATACAGTAGATAATAAGCTGTTTGCGTTGGAAATATATCGCTTGAACACGGAGTTTGTAAATTGGTCATGGTGGGGTGAACAGAGGTGCTGTCGACGAGTAATTGGGAAACAAAATATGTTCTGCTAAAGCTGATTGGGCCAAATAAGCACACAAGCATGTGGAGCCTCTGGGTCCGTGATAGCAGGAGGCACCTGAAGGGTAAAGAAAATAATGCATAAACAAAATGTGTGACAGGTATATATTCACAATGACACTGAGCTGCATTCTGCTGCACAAGCAGTAAGCTGCTCAAACTGCATTCTGTTGTGCTGTGCTGCACCGCCCTGCTGCCTCACAGTGCTCCTCTGCTCTGAGTGTACAGCAGGGCCCCTACTGACACACGCTGTGAGGAGATAGCATCATGCCTAATTACATTAATAGGAAAGGTCACTAGGCAAAAAGTTTTCCACAGTGTTTCTCTGCAAAGCGGTGGATGTCGGTGTTAAACAAATAAACATCCAAGTTACTAGCTACTACACCCAGAGGAATGAAGACGTACAGAGTTCTCTAATCTGAGACAACCAAAGCTGTTCTAGCTTCAGCAACACATCTCAACGTATTCATGTATGATCCTGTTATTCAGAGTAAGACGCTGATTGTGAAATTACATTTAAGGGCCTTTAAGTCCAATTAGAGTGAACCTTCCGGATACGTTTTAAGCACAGCCTTTTTATTCAATTTATCAAGTACAAAAGTTGAAGTAGTGGTAATACAATTACATCACCAAAAGAAAATATGCCAAAAATGCATCTTGTAAGTGAAATATGGAGGATCATAAACAGGAAGACATATCCTGTCAAGACCCAGTTACTGTTCTTTAAAGACAATACCCTCTGGTCGCACAATGAAGCAGTGAATCCCTGGCAGCAGCAGCCCCCCCCCCCCCCCCCCCCCTTTACACCCTAGCAGAGAGGGGGTAAAAGCTCAGGACGAATACAATTGACTTTATATGTGACAGTTAACAAGCCAGGAGAGAATCCTCATTGAGTAGGCACAAGTTGGGACGGCTCACTGCGAGGGCCTGGGATTTGGAAATGTCAGCAGATGTAGGTCAGCAACTTCCAGTCCCACCAGAGACGGTCAAGCAGCAACCTCAGACCTGAGCAGCCACTGCAGTCCGACACTCAGCGGTCTGTTCACTTTGCAGATTTTGCAACATGATATGCAATGTTAGTTGTTTTGTATTGTTCTGTCATTATTACCAAGAGGTGTGAGACGCCTGTACATCGTGGGCAAAAGAGTTTGAGAATCATTGATGTAAATATAAATTCTTTAATGTGATTACAATGCAAAAACACACACAAAAGGAGATTTGCTAGTAGGGCGTAGTGTCTGAGGTAGTACAAACTTTTGATCCACAACTAAAAGGTGAGTTCCACTCATTTCTACAGGCCACTCTTGGCTTTTCAAACCATGTGTCGTGCCCGCATTACGTGACAACTAAAAGCAACCTGGAGGTGGATCCAAGAGGCTCAGCACTACAGACAGGGAGGCTTTCAGATATATGAGCAATAGCTTCGACACCTACACAGTCTACTCCTGCATCTCTCTCTGTGAGGCAGCTTGCTTACCAAAGAAGATCATAGTACTACACCATGGTTTAATAAACAGAGGTACACAAGATTGGAAGAGAGAAATCACCATCTGGCAAACGTTTCCCTCAAAAAAAGCCCTCGATGCTCTCAGGACCACGTGCACAACAAAACCTGGGTTGTCAGTTCTTTATGGATGATTCAGCCCCTCGACTCACTGGCAAGTTCGAAAAAAGCTGCTCTGTCATGCACAGAGGGCCGGACACTTTCTACTGACACCGACTTCTTTTATTGACGTTGCGAATGACTTTGTCTGTTTGCAACACCCAAACGCTCTGCTGCACCACTCAGCAGTCTTCAGGTCCGGCCCCCTCCCTCCTCTTCACTTAAAAATAAAGCACCAACTACGGTATGTCTCAAAAATGTCAATTTAAGCAAGGTTTGCAAAAGCAACATTCGTTCTAGGGGCGTGAGTTGATTTGAATTTTGGGCTTCCAGTGCACCATCATTCCTCCATTGTTTGATTCTCACTTTAATTAAATTTCTTTTTAAAAATGTATATCTGACTATAGCAACTTTTTTTCAATAATCCGATTGCATACATGTACGTTTTTGTTTGTAGGAATATAAAACAAACCTGGTGAAAAAGAACGCACATTAAAAAACTTGATGTTTTGTAATGTGCTTGGTTTATCCACAGAATAAAGATTGCAGGTACGGAGAACGCTCAACACGAGATCAGTGGATGTCGTAGAGCTTGTACTTCAAATGAATGCGAAACTAGTAGAGGGCGTTCAACACAAATCAGCACAGCTTGGGTTAAAACAATTTTAAGCATTAGGATTCAAGGTAAATAATGGTTTAAAAAATAAAAATAAAAAATAAAAAAGGCAAAGACCAGTATCAGCACATTGCACAGTGAGTGGATAGGTGAGAGTGCAGCAGTAGGTGCAGCAGTGTGTGTAATGTGACTGTCCACAGTTTGCATTCTACTGTGCGCAGGTGTTCAAACAGGCGGTCTTTACAAGAAAACACATTTAAGAAAACCTCGAGTGGTCAAACTCGAGAGGCGCAGCATTCAAATGAATTGAACTGAGAACGCAACATCTATTGTTAAAGTTACATCTATTGTTTCCGGGGGGGAAAAATATGTCCACACAACCCTTGGGCAAAGTCAAACATTTTCACAAAGCGGTTTAATTGCATGCTTACAGGCTTGCAAAGGTCCTGAAATCACCATGGCATGTAGATTATGCACTGCTTCTAATTATTGTACACTGCTGAAAAAAAATGGTCTGGAGGACAAAACCAAGGGCCTGATGCCATCTGCCATTACTGCAGTGGGTGATGGTAACAGTAAAACCGTGCAGTATGCTTGAAGTCAAGATGTTGGAAGATGCTAGTGTCCCTGGCAACAGCCTTCGCTCTCTGTTTCATGCAGGCACAGAGCCAGTAGAGGTGCAAAGGCAGGTGTAATGCTATTTTCTTCAGGCACAAGTCCATTTTACTATGCTTGTGTCTGCGTGGTACTTTTGTGGCTCCAAAGGAACCCGGATGTGCGGAGGTACGTGGAGCAGCTGGGAACGTGATCAGGTGGCACAGTGTGATGTTGGCACCAAATGGCTTGAAATTGATCCCGTTTCCACTTGCTTTGTTTGGTGGAGGTGCACACATGTGAAGTTGTTCATTTAAAACAATCAATGGTACATTTAATGAATTGATTAATACCAAATTAGAATTTACACAAATGGGTTATTCTTACTTACAGTATAACGTTATTTAAAACTCCTTGTAGGATGTAGCCATTAAACAGCAGCAGAAGGGGGAAGACAGAAGGTGATTTGATTGGCCTTAAAACACGCACCAACGGTTACCTGGTCACGTATTCCTCTAAAAATTAAAATCTCCATCCAGACCGTTCTCACCATGCTGCTCCAAGATTGCACTTGTACATTTGCCAGGCCCATGTGCGACTGTCACAGAGGGTGAAAAGCAAACCTTAGAGAGTCATCCAAAAGGCAGACATTTGCAGCGCAGCCTTTAGTTAAAGCAGCAGTGAGACTGCATTTCCACAAAGCTGATACCTTGTGAAGAGTCATAAAAGGAAAAAGAAAGAAAGAAAAAAAAAACTTTTGCCATCAAATCTCCTTTTGTGTCAGCGCCAATTCAGTAATTCAGAGTTTCTGAATACTGATTATTGCATTAATAATTCATTACTCCGTATGATCTACACCTTGTCACTGCCATTTTCTTTTATTCATGGAACAAAACACGTTCCCAGCTTCCTTGCCTCCATCAAACTACTTCATTTTAATGACTTGTGTTAAGAAAAGCAGCAATCCATTCTGAGCTTGAACAAACCTCAGGACGCTGTCGTACTTTTAGCCGTCCCCTGGGGAATCAAGATGGGTCCCTCTGTGCACATTTACTGTTGACTGAATTGTCTAGTTTGTCACAGTGATTTGGGACATTGAGGTAGTGAGTATTTTGAACCTTTTTTTAGCCTTTCTGGGACAAAGAGTCTTGGATTTAATATACCCCTCTCCTTCCAAAATATTGTTTGTGTTTGTCCTGAGTCACACTTAGAACTTTGTGGACTATCAACTTTATAAATAAAACTTTAAAGTCGTTTTTTCTTGCCAAAAATAGATGTGTCATAATCGAGACCAGAACACTAGCAGCCGTGATCTTGTTTTTCTGGCTCCACATGTGAGGCAGCAGTCAAAAGTTATGAGGAGTTTGTCTGGGTCTTCAGCAGTTTACTGTTGGCAAGTACCACTCGTCCTTTCCATCCGTTTGCTCTTGCTCTAGATTTCTAAATACTGGTGATGCCATCGACCCATTTTCTGAAGGTGATAATGCTGTTTAGGGTCATGGAGGGGTAAAGCCTATCCCAGCACAAATATGAAATCTTTCTGAAAGTAACATTTTAAAAAGACACTATAACTCCATCCATCCCTTCTCTATACCGTACCACCTTCCTTTTCTGGGTAATTCCCAGCATGCACTGTGCAAAAGGCAGAGAAGCGCCCTGGACTAGGTCTCTTTAGTCCATCGCTGGGAACAGGCAGACACATGCAGTCACACTCACATTAGAATCATCTACGGGCAATCTAGAGTGGGCAGTTCACCTGCTCTCTTTAACTTCGGACTGCGAGAGCAAAGACGGTGCAGAGGAGTCATAAAGTTGGTGAAGTGAATATCTAGCTGCGATGCTGCAGGGATACAACACAGGGCACTGAAAATAAAGGAATGGTGTTTGCTCAGTTGCTCTTTCGTTGCGCTCGGCCCGACAGAACGTTTTTGGTACGCTTCTGCGCCAATAAATGAGCCAAGTGCAGATCAGATTTAACTGCAGCTGTGTTCTACCCCAACGATAAGACGTGTGACATCTCCCCTTTGAAATCTGACCACTCCAACTCCAGACCAGTAAATCTATCGCCGCAAAAACCCCCTTAGTGTATTGAAGCGGCTTTTATTGTCTTAGAACTCAACATTTCATTTGTAAGAGGAAGAATGTGTGAGTTCAGTATTGCATTAACGGACATTGTTTTACTTCAAACTCTCAGTCATACTTTAATTAACACTGATCATGTGTTATCAGTTTTCTTAACAGTTCTGACTTTTGTGGAACAATACTGTCATTTGGGTGAGTTAAAAATAATGATATGAATTTTTAATTTATTTTTATCTACGACTAAAGCTGGACAGCTGTTTATTTTCTTTATGTAAATCCTCTTTGAGAATTGCAAATCGTTCCAGTAGTTCAGGCTCAACATGTTGATGACACATGGAACAGGATGGAAAACAACCAACACTATATGTTGTTGATACGCCACAAATTAAAACGAGAAATTCTGATGTAAACCACCAGTGAAAAGCAGAGTGTTCAGCGTTCTTACCTCAGCCCGTATAACACAGTGCCATCTGGGTGCAGTCGGATCATACGGTTCTTTACCGTCACACCGTGAAGAAAGGACTTCTTGTCATTAAGGAAGTAGGTGTCAGGGAGCCAAAGCTGGTCTGCTACACGGTTGTCCAGAGTCAGGTTTAGCTTCATCTCACTATAGGCCAAACGCTTATCCCGCCAGCTCTGCTGGAAATACATTGTGATGGTGTAGTCCTGGGGAGAAGGAAACACTTATGTGAAGTAAAAAAAACAACTCAATTGTACACAAGGTCATGAGCTACGGAAAGAAATTAGCAAAAAAAGCTATCGTGCCTATAAGTGCCTGATTTGAGTGAGTTTGGTTTATCAAAATGGGAGTAAGACATGAATATAGATGTTATCACAGGCAAAAAACAACACTTTAATACCACTTTCCAAGTTCAAACTGCATGGCTGTGTCCTACTGACCCCCCTATTCTCTTTTTTGGACTCATTTCAACAATTATCCAAGCAAATATTTCACCTGTAGTATTAAAGATGTTTAGTGATATAAAAAAAGAAGTGTGATACATGTGATTTGGGAGGATTCTTATCAGTGGGGATTACTTATTAATACAAACCCTTCCACCCTGTTTTGTAATTAACAATGTGTTTTGTATTGAAAAGAATCACTCATGATTAAGTGAAAGAACAACCAGGTCTTAATCAGCACTCAGCCCCGCTACTGATAAACAACTTCATCAACGCTCTCGATCATATCTGTCATTAAAAATGTGTTCTTTCAAATGCAGAAATAGAAATGAGTTTGACAAAAACACAGAGCACAAATCTTTTTTGACACTTGACTGTCTACAAAAATAGCAAACCGATGACAAACATTGTCCTTTTGTTTGTTTTTGTTTCTATATATATATATTTGTGTGTGTATATATATATATATATATATATATATATATATATATGAATCAAATGAATGCTAATGTTCATGAGGGTTATATATATAACCCTCATGAACATTAGCATTCATTTGATTCATCATTAATAAGAAGGGTTCTTACGTTCCTACTATGATGTCATGATTGAAAGATGCACCAGAAGACATCTCAAGTAGATCATGAACAAATCAAAGAAAAAAGCATGCTGTGGATTTGAACAGGTTGAAAATCATTCGATCCGTTCAAAAGCAAAAGCGAGACCAACAAACAAAAGAATAAAGAATACTACAGAACATTTTCAAAAGGAAATCTGCCGCACCATGTGGGAGGAGTCAAGCTGAGTGAAATAAAGAGGGCGCCGTGAGACTGAATGACGTCACTCAGACACCGGCCATATTGCCTTCTTCACAACTCAGCCTGCATTCGCGACTGCTCCAAAGTCTGTGTCAGAGCGTAACAATATGTGCTGTCTGGCAGAGTAGTGTAAGGATTACAATATGAGCTAGATATCAGTATTCAAGGCCAAAATGTTGTCCAACAATCACAACTGGCAGGAGTTCTAGGTGGGAAGCCAATGAGGGATCACAACACAAAGAAGATTGTAACCTACCATGTTCACTTCTGAGATGGAGTCGATGCTCGCTATGTTGATGCTCATTCCTACGATGACTGGAGGACCTGAGGAAACAAAGCAAAAACGGTCAAGAACAGGAAGGATAATTATGCAACTGGTGTACTTTGAATGTGTGTGCACCACGCACAGTAAATTGATAGAGTAGTAATGATGATGATGTTAAATTCACACGTCAGACTTTCCACAGTGGAAAAATGTTTGCAACTGCGAAGAATGGATTTCACCCATTCACCGGATTTTAATATTCCTTGTTAAAAGTCCCACATCAGACATTTTGAACTACATTGATGAAACATTAAAATCAGTTGTTTCTGTTCAGAGCGTGTACATGAAACAGAAAGTAAAGACCAGCTACTCTCAGCATACGCTGATTAAACAACACCGGGAAAATGCACTCATCCATCCTAATTTCTGGGCTAGCAAGGAGCGGGAAGAGCAGACTGTGTCTCATTTACATGATTACAGTACATGCTGTCGACATGTAAACAGCTATGCACATCATCTCCCTTACATGTGCAGATAACACTTAGAGCCCACTTCAGCATTCACACAACTTAAGGTTTACAAGGATTATCCATTCACAGTGCCCATGAGCCCACACTGTAACCACGAGTAGGTGCCTTCAGACACGCTGTGTGACTATGTCGTGTATGATCACATGGATAAGCGTATGTGCAACATATTCAGTTACATGCTTCCCATCTGTGTGCTTGAAACACATTTTGAAGAATTGCCGTGATAAATGGGCATTCCCTGACCCTTAAGTTCTCCTTTTAAGACTAACCTGAAGTTCATTTTTGTTGTTGTTTTCAGCTCTTTTCAGATTAGGTTAAATCCAAATAAACTTTTGAATATTAGCATCACACTGCAACCAATCTCGGAACCCTATTTGACGTTGATTTACCCTCTGGGGACAACAACCAGTATGAATGGGGGTTCCTTTGTCAAGTTCTTAATGTTTCGATAGCTAAATCGTTGTCAGACAATAGCCAATAGGTTGCGTGATGGCCTTTCCATCAATGCATTCCCCCTCTTCTGCCCACCACGCAGACTGTTTAACTGCATGCTACCAAATTCTGCTCAAAAGCAATTGGTCGATAATAGTCGGACTACAAACGGACTACGCACAGACACTAGAACGCTTCCGATACAGAAATCTTGTCCCATTGCCTACAGATCCTGCCTTCACTATCTGTTAATAGAGATAACACGACAACAACACCTGCTTGGTCAACACAGACAGTAACACTGAAGAAGCTAGACGAAGAACTGCAGAGAGGGCTGGAGTCTGTTCACAGTTGCTTGTTTTTCTTTCTTCCATGTGTTCTTTTCTCGGTACCCCAGCACTTGAGAAGCTGTTACCCCAGGCAGTGGACTTTGTGAGTGAATAGATTCTTCTGACGCGGATTCTCAGTGTTTTATCATTACAAATTATTTGTCCTTTCATGCATTTTTTAGTCCTAATGTTATCTGTAACACCCCCCCCCTCCCACCTCTTTGAAACGTGTCAGCCTTACATTGCTTCAGCGAGAATGATCAGGCCACAAAATATGAAGTGCTGACGCAGAGAACAGAAACAGCAGAAACATTCCAGTGATTGGTTTATGAGGCAGTGCTGAATCAGTATATTCAGATAATGTTTCATGGTATCACAGTGGAAATGACATTAGCATAAGGATCATAAACAACACAGAAAACAGCTGTACTTCAGTATGTACATTTTGCATGTATCAACACAATCAGGAGGTGCAGAACCTTCTTTTGCTCAAATAGGATTTAAACATTATGTTTATGTGCATTCTTTATCCCCCCCCCCTGTTTCCATCCGTGTAGACCCCTCCTCTCTCTGTCACTGTTTGTCTTCGTCTTTGTCTCTGACTCACTGCACAAATCGAGAACAAAACAGAAGACGCTAATGACGAGAAATGAACCGTTTTTTTATAATCCTGATCAAAAGCAGCTAGAAGTTAGTTGTTTGTTCTTTGTCTTGCACATATGTTTAGAGCACTTGTTTTCACATTTACTCTCTTCTTTAAAACGTTGCAGAGTTGTATCTTGCACAATGTGACGGCCATGAGCTGAAGCAAGCGTTACGTAGGAGTCTCGATTTTCTTAATTTCTTAGGATAAGGTACAGACTCTTATGGGTCACTGTGACTCACAGAAGATGGGGTGATGCGCTTCTATGCCCAGTTGATGGATGTACTGCACAGGGTTTTTTTTAACATATTGTGTGTATTGTCTGTTTGACCAGATCAGATCTACAACTCAGCGTTTCTTCTGAATCCTCTCAAAATATAACGCTTTGAAATGCCAAAAGAATGGAAAGATCTTGACGTTCACTGTAGACAGCATGTGTAATGGTGACGTTTATGGGTTGCAGACTTGCACAGTTCAGATCCCATAAATATTTTTGACAATGTATAAAAATTGACAATATAACCCTCAATAAAGAATCTAAGTGCATGAAAAGGCCATACGACTGTACTTCTTTTTTTATTAGATACGGCTAAAAATACAGTCCAATCAAAGCTGTCAGTCTGCACTTTACCCTCTCTAACTATAGTGTTCATCACCGAAATAACAGTGTAGACCCACACATCGTGTGTCTGGCTTCAATTACTTAGAGAATGGAGCTCATTGTACATGCGAGTGTATGAAATAAGAGAGGAATGAGCACATCTGAGCAAAAACATTTTGTTTGACAGAAATATTCATGAAAAGTATTTGACCAGCATTTAGTTTGATGTACAAATTAGCCAGTGGAAACTCTTGCGCTGTTGGGTAAAACTTCATTAAGCATGATTTGATCCCGCAGCAGTTTGCTCTGACGAAACAAAGGAAAATCATCATTTTCTTCTATAGGTGAGAATTCACCAAGCGTGACGTCCACTTCGTTTAATAAATATTTAATTGTACTTTGTATCAGCACATTTCAGTGTATCGCCACGCGCTGCCTTGCATGAAATTATAACGGGGTCCAAGCACCCCGTGCAAAGTCCAACCACGTCCCACTGACCCAAAGCAAATATGGCTTAAACAGGTGGTTTAACACAGGGTTGTTTGCATGCTTGGGCAGACTTATACGCCCTCCTGCCGGGCGCACTGCCAGGATCCGATCCAACTTCAGACCGCAGGGACCGTTGAGTCTGCGTCTGCACCAACACTACTCCAAATAAATCATTCACTCAAGTGACGCGTCTCTAGCGTTAAGCACCGTTTGCTAAAAACCTAGAGGCAAACATCCTATGAATACACATTAACAGCCCTAACTAAACCTACTGCACACATTTCAGCGCATGAATCCACCTGAACTCTAAGTAGCTATTGTGGTGCAGCTTGCAAATAAAAGTGGATTGGCATACATGTGCTAAACACCACCTGGGTTTATAACATTGCTAATTGCTTTGAAAAAAACATGTGGCAGCTGTGTGCTGGGCAATTTATGCACACGCTAACAAGTCGACGGAGTAGTATTAGTGTTCTCCAGCGGCCCCAGTCAATCACAAGTTAGCAAGTTTGTTCTCAAGTTCACTGAAGAAAGAAATATGGGAACCAACCGCGGCACCTTTGATGGAACTCTGTGCGCAGGCAGCCAAACCAGCTGATTTAATTTGAGTAAATAGATCATAAAATATCGTATTAATGATCTCAACTGGACCATTTGGTCAAAGCTTTGTTAATAAACCTTAAAATTAGAAAAACACGATCACAATGTAGTCCTTTATTTGTAACCTCTGCTGCACACAAAACTACTGTATGTAGTATCGCGTAATCTCTACTGAGGTATTAGGGTCAGGAAATACTCCCTCGAAGCCTGAGGGGAGACAGTCGTGACTGTACTCATCTGTGACATCACAGCGTTAAGAGACATACAGAACTCCTGATGTAAACTCTGGGGCCTTTCTGTTTCGAGGTCAACACTACTGGATGCATCATTGGTGTGGACACACTGACCATAGTATGTCCATCAGATGGCCAAAAGACAAACAGCACAAATAGTTTAAAAACTATGATGGTAAGAAATTGACATGTAAACATGTACTCTTATTCATTTAAAAGACGTAAACATCATGTACTTCTTCCTGCGGATATTGGTTAATTATGATGTTTCTCTTCAAATGCTTGTACTAAAATATTAACTATCCAACCACTTCACCAAGAAAAAAAAAAGAGGCTCATCTCTCCTCCCTGTTATATTCTGTAATCCTATTTCCTCCCCCTTCACTCCACCTACTACGCTAAATGCCCTGAAGCTTTGTCATATTCCCTGACCCATCTCTTTCAAAAAAAAAAAGAAGGGAAAAAGTAGAGCCATTTTCCATCGCACTTTGTGAAGGCAACCAGTAACAGTTTTCCCCAGAGATGTCAAAGTACATTTGTTCGCTAGATGAAAACAGAAAGCATAAAATCTCTCTCTCGCTCTCTCTCTTTCTCTCTCTCTCTCTCTCTCTCTCTCTGCATATTTTGACCCATCTTTAGTGAAACGGAGGCACTCACTCACTTTGTCACCACAGCCTTTTTCTTTTTTTTCTCAAGCTCCTCCTGTACTTGTACTTCACAAGTTGGGAGAACAATAACACGACTTTACATCTTTAAATAAGCATTTCTCCGTTCGGTGTCAACCACCATTTCCAACATTGTCTACAAAATGCTAGATTTATTTTCACCACTTAATATTTGGAGATAAAAAAAGAATACTAATGAACAGAAGCACAAAGTGCTACAGTCATCCTTTAGTCTATCCTTTTGTCTGGATTTCATATCAAAGGAAGGAGTGAGTGAGTGAAAGAGAACATACCGTCCCCAGGCAAACCATATTGTCTCTGAACAATTATCGTATCAGCGTGTTAACAGTTTCCACTACTTTTCCAAGAATCTACTGAATGCGTCGACCCGCTTCTGATTTTATACCAATGTCAGGCCAATATCGCAACAGGAATAGCTTTCAACAAATGTCTGATGATGGGCTGGATATAGATGCGAGTCCATTAAAACAAACTAGACAAAGAAACAATATGCACTGATCTCTAATTGTCGACCAGTTTTGCCACTTGACTGAACACAGCGTGTGGCCCCCCGCAGAACTGGGCACAGCGACAGCGCTCAGACAATAGAACAGATTTACTGCAATTTTACAAAATGAAAGGTGCCCTGTGGGGTTTTTTGACCATTTGAGGTGTGGCAGAGTCCGGACTACACAAACTACCAGCATGCACACGTGAATGCACATGCTTGCCGTGAGCACAAAGGGACTGCAAAGGGTGGTAACAATTACTGGTGGATATACGCTGCAAAAGCACCAGTGCACCAATAAAAGAGGAGAAGAGGGCTGATCTAGGGTTTGTCTTTAAGCAATGAAGACATTTAACTTTGGAGGAGCATTTAGTGTCTTTCTATCAGTTCATAAATGGACAACTGGCACCTATACAGATCTATTTAAATTCAATAGCCAATCATAACTATTTAGCAGCCTTTCAATATATAAAATATGGCAGCATTTTGCAGTGATTTCTTTAAATTCAATAAAAGATGAGTTGGAAATTTGCTCATTCGCTTTTTTGCAAGTTTGGTACAGTTACAGTTACAGTCATCTGTCGGGTAAACACACGCACACAGCAACAGTCTGAGAGCTTAGCTTAGCATCAAGACTGGAACAGAGCCAGCCTGGCTCTGTTCAAAGGTAACAAAATCCGCCAATATCAGCTCATCTAAAGCTCACTAATGAACCTGTTTTATAGCTTGTTTGTTTAATTTGTACAACAATTGAAACGTAAGGACCCTGCTGGCTCGCCCAAGGCTGCTGCCGTCCTTTCACTCATGATTAACTATAGAAATAAAGTGAAAGAAAACATACACATTTAAAGAATGAGTCATTTATGCGATGACATAGTCTTACGTTTTCTTACACCCTTTGTTGTGCAAGTATTACCATGGCAACTAACTATCCATCAAATATAGGACAGGTATCAATCTATGATCATTTTTGCAAAAACAAAACAAAAAAAGACGAAGCCTCAACCCTTATCAAAAATGAGCTCAGGGCGTATGAAGATATTCCAGCACAAACATGCTGTTTACTGCAGCAGTGGGGCTTCTGGAGGTGAGCAGCAAGTCAGGACGTACAGTGTATCCTCCAGCTTTCTCTATGGCAACAGAGGTGACTATTATTAAATAGAATAAGAGAATTAGGTCTGGGAGCAACACAATCAAGTCACGAAGTACATTCAATTCCCACCGAGCCGAGAGACCTGGAAAACTGACAGCGTATCGACAGTCAACAAGGAGAAAAAAAGACGACCACCATACACTTCTGTGCCAATGAGATATTGATCACTAAGTGCAGAATGATTGAGAAACTGCCATAGAGGAGCGGTATTTTCCAACTGTCTTGACAGTGCTCGTACTATTGTACGGCGTGTGTCTTCATCCGAGCCTGTTGGTATTTTACCAGTTTTAACCGGTCTATCTGGTTTCAGGCTGTTTCATTTACTGAGAGGACATTTGACAAACACAAACTAGTCCTTTTAATGAAAATATTATTCATGATCAATCTCTGCGATTGTGTAACAGTATGGCTGGCTTCCCTGGATATCATTACCTCAGCCGATATCCTTCCTATTAGAGTATAAATTATATGCTAATGACTTTGACAGTGCCTTGTCCCAAAAGAGCCATCTAGCAGAACTAAAGGTGATCAATTAAACAACATATCAAAAACAAATGGTATTTTTAGTGCATAATAAAATGGCATTCACTCTTCAAAAAAGCAATGATGCTTGATGGAATTGTGTACATATTGTAAGCAGGGAAATAACTACTGCTTAGCCTGCTGGGGTGTTATGGGCCTAATTCCTCTTATCTTTATTGGGAAATGCCTCCTTAATAATACTAACATGGCTGCATTTTGAAACTAAACGCTGCAGCATTTACATTACGTGCTTACTGAATGGTGCTGCCTCCCTGATGATCCCCATGGTAACAGTTTACAATTATTACACCATCCTCACAACATCTAAAGTGTGTGTCTGCATCGGATGATTGACCTGGATCACGGATGAGGGAATTAGCAGCGAGGTTGGGAACCTCGCGATGACGATAGCGGCTCGATTCAAGATCTAGATTCCCTCGATGGATCAAAAAAACCAGCCAGTCATGCATCTCGCTCGGCTCATCATGTTTCCTGTCCTTGTTGACAGTTGCTTTTTTATTTATTCATCCTATTCCGTCTCTCTTATGTATGTATGCTGTCCTCTCAACTCCAACAATGTGTTGCCACATTCAGCTTCAAGTCTGACGGTCTCATCTAGCCTCAGGGCAGACAAGCTAAACTGTAGTGGGCGGTGAGGCTGGCCTATTTAATGATTTCCTTGGTAATGGAAGCTCATATGAAAACAATATAAGTCATCTTGTTTGTTTGTCTGTTCAAATTTGAGCCACCAAGCACAGTAGCTGGACGTTAGACGTCTATGTAAAGAAGGCTGTGACGGGGCGTCTTAGCTTGTAATTAATGCGGTCTCACTCCTTCATCTGTGAGAGAGTAACCAGATGGGTGCTTCACAGATTTGCAAAAATCATCAAGTGCTTTTATGACGGATTGTCAATGTCAACCAAAGCTCCTGCTTGCACTGCGATGAAATGAAACACCGCATGATGGTTCATATGTTTGCCAGCGTTGCCTGTATACTCATTTACTGATGAAAAAAAGCAGCACTTAATATTTAGACTTTTTAATGGAGTTTGGCAGGACAAGACACATCAGGCCTTTGCTTACTCTGGCCTTAGGGTGACCATTGTTAGTTTTAGTCTTGTGAAATGTAATATAATTTGAAGAATTGCTGGCTTCATCAGACGTAAGGGCAGCAGGGGAGGAGTCCCTCGTCAGACTAATCTGAAGACCGCATGGACGCAGAAAAGCATGTGAGGAGGTTGCAGAGAGAGTCGGACCTCCCTGCTGATATCCACTGCTTGTGCTTTGTATTTGGCAAACTTGCAAACCTCAAAAGGGGCATTACATCCATATTTTCTTAGACTATGAACATTAATAATGTCTGCTTTAGAAATTGCAGTGATTTTCAGCCTACCCTTTAATCTCATGACATGTCTGAAAACAAAAGAAAGGTGCCATGCAAAAGCTGTTTAAAAAAAAGAAAGACAATCAACATCAACAATAACAAAAGTGCTTTCTCCACTTATAAAAGGCTTAATCAGCCTGATATCTGAATGCAACCACAAGAGGGCAACATTATGATATTCCCTCACCATCTCCACTGCTTATAAATTGTATATTTTAATAAATGGAGCAGCATAAATTACCAGCAAACAGGTGCTGAGATTAGGGGCTGAATTAAATCTTTTGGCATATCTGGGTTGATTCTGTACTTGTGCCAAGAAAAATGAGTTTTCAGCCGATGAGAAGACATCTCGATACGCCCCGTTCAGCACCAGTGCGTGATGAAATCTAATTAAAGAGGCTTCTTAAGGAAGCTACACTCACATATACGTTTTTTTTACTGTATACATAGGAAGGAGAAGCACCATTCCTTCCCCAACATCGCTGTTTACCAGTGAAACCTTTCCTCGTGTTTACATTTCATGTAAATATTGGAGCGTTTGAATATTCAGTGCGGCACAGATTCCCGTCCGGAGAGTGTGAACATATCAAACTGGATGAATTGCATTTGAATCGTGGACAGCGTTGTCATGTTATTCCATAGATCCTGTCAGTTGTAAAAACCTGTCAGCTTTGAAAGCAAATTTGGTAGACAGCGAAGAAAACACCACTCTGCCTCTTACATAAAAAAAAAAACTCTGATAATCAACCCATTGCCTAGCAACACAGGGTTCCATAGCAACTGTGCAGCATTTTCCCCACAGTGTTGCAAGAGAAGCATGATGATTTATCCAGTCGAGTCTGTGTTTGCTTTTATTTTCAATGGCCGCTGCCCTCATGAAGCCCTTTTTACCAAGAAATTAACAAAGAGAACACGTTACGTCACAGCAAATTCTCCTAATGTCCAAAAACATAGTTGACAATTATACTTTTCAAAAAGTGTTCACTTAAATCTCAGTATGTGGAACCTGAAGGCTGGTTACAAACACAAATCATCAATAGAATTGGACTAATCATCATGCTTTTACCGAGTTGGTTATATGAACATCTATGGATGGCAAACATTGAGAGTGCATTGAGAGTTTATTCATGCTGCACCTTCAAGACCTTAAATATCCGTTCACAGAATACTTGTGTTGCGTGGTGCTGTATTTAGTTTGCAATTCAGAAATCAACAAAAAATAAATATTCTAGGTAAGGCATATAAACTCTTTAAGCTCTTATTTTTCTTTATAGCCATAAATGAAGAAGAATATTTTCATATTATATCCTTATTTTATAATTTAATACTCATTCTTCCATTTTCTGCGTGCTCCTCTTCAGGGTTGCGAGGAGCTGGAGCCTATATATCCCAGCATGCACTGGTCGCGGAGAGTACACCCTGGACAGGTCACCAGCCGTTATCACAGGGCTAAACACGCATATAGACTGACGAACACGTTCTCACCTTCAGGCAATTCAATTCAGAGTTTCCAGTTGACCTAACCTGCTGTCTTAGGACTGTGGGAGGAAACTGGAGCAGCCGGAGGAAACCCACTCAGACATGGAGCGAGCATGTAAACTCCACACAGAAAGATCTCGGTCTCGAACAGATTGGCAGATTGGAAGCCAGGGCCTTCTTGCTGTGAGGCGAGAGCGCTAACCGCTGAGCCACCATGTGGTCTTAATAAATATTCAAAAACATTTATAAGTCGTGTTATTGTCTCCCCTCCACAGTGCTCTGCCGTAGCCTTTTCAGAATAAAATGCTTGCTTACAAGCAGTACAGAAGGTAAATCACTGGTAAAGTACAATATCACACCTCCACTGTCATTTGTTTGCAATAGGAAACACTGTTGTATGTATTTCTCATACACAGACATTCAACAATCACTGTTCTTCACAACGGCAATGCTGTCCCCTGCTTTGAAAGCCTTACGAACTGAAAAATAGATCTAGAAAAAAAATACACTTTAAATTCACATTTGCCACTTATATAAATACATTTTAAATATCCCGATCGAGTTAGGTTTTCATTTTCATCAAAAGCTTGACTGGGTAAAATATCACAGTACAGTTTACTGACATATAGCTATAACATTAGATCATCAGATAAAACTCTCGTCATGGTCCCAATCCCCCGGACAGAGCTGGGGAACTGGAATATGACAGGAAGAGCTGGAAACGAGCTGTACGACAAACTTAATCTTGAAATCTTTTCCCTCTCTCGACATGTTTAGAAATATTTTAAAATCTATTTTTCTCGGCAATGTTGTTGCAACTATGTTGCTTTGATTATTTGAACCTCTGATTCCTGTGTGTTTTGTGTCTGTTGCTGTGTTCCGGTACACTTTTCATGATGATCCGTCCCCCTTTGGACACATATGAAACCTTTTTTTAAGCGCTGCTCATCTTGTGCAGGACTCCCAGCCCGATATTGTATATCAAGGGAAGCTTTCTGATTGAGTAAAGGATATATAAAAAAAAAAATACAACCATACAATCAGTCAAAGACATGCTGTGCTTTTAACTCGATACATATGTAATGCAGTACAGCATTACACCACATTAAGTTTTCATATGAAGACGAATGATGAACAGACTCAGATGTTTTAGTTTAGAGTTTAACAGCGGGCAAAACAGAGGAAGAAAAAAAAAAAAAAGGGAAGATATAAAAGGGTTTTGTTGTTTTATAATTATGTTTGCAGTAAAAAGGTTAATGTTGGAAACGGTACACTTGATATTTCAGCATTTGTAGTAGCGTCCCCAGTGTGATTTGATCTAAGCCATGCTGCTCAGTTTTATTGCCCAACAGGCCAGCAGGAGACCAACTGTCTTGACACAGCGATTCATTCTGCTGCTCTGCTTCATGTTATTTTTCTTGACGCCTAATTAATCGTGTCGTACATTTCCAACTTCAGTCGTATAACCTGGACACCTTCTGCATCAATCAGTTTCTATTATTATATGAAGTCACAAGTTGTTCAGAAAACTTTCAAATGCTTCAAAATGATCAACTTTTTATTTATCTTTGAGCCGATACGATTATTACCCTCCCCATGCTTTTAGTATTGTTAATCCCACCATGAACATATTATTACATGCATGTAATTGTGAATGATACTGTATATATTGTATTATATGAATGACTTTGACTTTTTACTATATATATTGCATCCTGTATTATTCTTTAGCATGTACTCGGCTCTCCCTGAAAAAAGGGCTCTCAATCTCGATGGGACTTTCCAAATCACATAAAAGTTACATGGCATGAATGCAGCTTCCGGCATTATCTGAGGACAATAAATTGCTAGCACTAACGCTGCCGAACAGCTCTAAATATACAGCACACTGTTATGGCAACTACTGTATGGATGGAGAAACCACAAGGTAAGATTAGTGATAGCTGGTGAATAACGGGAAATCATTAAAGCAGCTCTGGCGCGACGAGTGAAGGAGGACAGAGGAGAAGGAAAAAGAAAATGATGAGGTAAAACAGGAGAGCAGAGGCAGTACATCACAGGAAGCCAGAGAGACAGGGGATAAGTAAAGGTGGCCTCATCTTATCGTCCTATCCTGTCACAAACCTCCAACCTGATATATGAAACCGACTTTGATTCCACACTAAGACGCCGCATGCATAAGAACAATGCTTCCTACTTACATACGCAGATTTTGTGGGTGAATTATGAAACACTGCGCATATTACCGGCTGCCTTTCCAACTCATAAATTACAATCCCATGAGGAACATTGTTAAAGTACTCCGAAGGGATGGAAAAAGAACTACAATAGAAGGTTTAGTTTAATTATAATTTAGTTTAGTATATTTCAGCTTAGTCTGGTAAATAAAATATAGTTTAAAAGTATGAAATAAATATTTAGTGCACTTATATTGCGTGAGTAAATAATTAGTCCATTTTGTGGAAATATCAAAAAAATGGAAGGAAGTCAAAAATGCATGCCCGCTCTCTTGTAAGCTTGAGTTGAACGGTGAGATGCATTGACTGGAAACAGCAAAGGGGAATCATCAAATGGACAAAACATTAGAAGACCTCAACATGATGCTTTATACCGTCAAAAGACGTGCAGAGCTGGATTTGACGGCCATGTGCTGCACAAACAAAGGTATGTAAGTTACAAGATAGTGTGATGTCATGTTAATGTTTTAAACTCAAATTAAAAAAAGAAGACCCTGGGAGGTTAGTTTCTTTATGAATAAATAACAAAAAGCCCAAGTACAGTGTGGGCATTTGAGGACAAAGTGTCCTCGTAGCAGGGTTTATCCTGAAGCCATTCGGAAACTTATTGGCTAAAGAAGTGTATGATTAATTTATGGTCCAACTTCTAATTAATGTATTTATAGACCTGATTTATTCAGCAAGTCACACATTGGCAGTTTTAATCAATTGCCATCGTTTCCATGTCCCTTTATGATTTTGAAGTGAACATCTTGAAGGATGACCAAGTGGGAAAGGTAAACATTTTTAGGTATTTGCGCTTTTTCTCTGTCTCCTTCAAAGCTCATCTCCTGCGTAACCCAACATGTGCAGTAAATCCCAGTTGCTTCAGTGGCGTGCCGTGTAATGGTAAGTCCTGCCGAAGCTGCCTGCGTAATTACATTAACCTGTGGTAATTATGTGTAGATCCTCCTCAACGATCATGGCTAATGTGTCTCAAGAGACTAGGATTCATGAATTAATTCTTTATTAATATATTAATTTGTGGCCATTACATTAACTCTGGTGTGCGTGCAAGTGAAAAAAGGGGATCATGTTGTTGGCTGCCATTTTGAACATGTTTTTAACACCTCTGATTCTTTCCACTCGCTTGTTCATGCTGTTATGACAATTACAGCGACCAAAGAATGTTTTAAGAAGGCAACCGTAGACCATAAAATGTGAAATACTGGAGCGCCCTGGGAGCTGAGGGGTTAAGGTACCGACGATAAATCGCAACGTCCTTGGTTCACGTCTGGCCCGAGACCTTTGCATGTCATCCCCCATATATTTCCCCTTCGTCTCACGTCATCTCTCCAATGTCATGAAGATAAAAATCCCAGTGTTAAACTGGATTCTGGGTGTTCCCATATGTAGTCCTGCCATCAACAAATGTCCTAAAAGAAAACTACAAATGACAACTACAAAATGAACGTTCCTAACTTGACCAGTCCAGGATGTAAGAGAGGTATGAGAATGTTGAATCCGAGAAATACGTGCGTCACATAATACACTTCTTTTTTACCCTTATGAGTCTGACGAATATTCTTTGCTTCTCACGCACCACCATCTAGAGTTTAGAGTTCATTTATCTGCACATGAAATGATGGGACACCAAAGGAACAGAGAAAGTCACATTGTGCAGGTGAGATAAAAAAAGAAACGCAAAAAAAAACTAAAAAAAAAAACTTCTCACCTCAAACAAAGCAAAGAAAAAAACAACGTGACAAACAAAAGTCAAGAGAGCTGGATAACAGGCTCTAAATGACAGACTCAAAAACAAGGAGAAAATAGTTTATCAAAAACAACCCACATAAATGTAAAGTGAGGACAACAAGATAAGATACTCACAGAGACCAAATGGAAAAATTGGAATCAAAAGGAAAAGGGATATTGTGCGCTCAAAGACGGAGGGAAACAGAGAAGGTGTGCTGTGTGACTGGAGGACAGTTCAGCTCGTCAGCTCCGTACGTCTATATTCAAACTGTAGAGGCATGTGACCTTAGAGGCAAAATGGACGGATCTGTTCCAGATGCTTTTAATGGAGACCAGACAGCATAAATTATAAACTAAATGAGCACTTTGCAGGTAGTAAATGATAGCAGTCCAGTAGACATTGGACTACACTTACATTTATGATGTACACAGCAGCGATGCTGTGAAAAGGACAGAATGTCCGACTAATACAGAGATCATCAATAGAGCTGATTATGAATCAAATCAGCAGAAAAACAGCCTGTCAGGTTGACACGAGAACACGCGGTTAAGTGTGAGCACATGTTTGCGTAGCGGTCGTTGACGGAAACTGAGACTCAATAAGAGCAGCCACAGTGTACCCGCGACGTCCAAGTACCCACCAGACAAAACCAGTCGTGAATAATGGATCATCTTTTGAAAGCATGCACTTTACAAAACAGTGCCAAAAAACAGCCAGCGGCTGGAGTTATTTACTTTTTATGATCACAATATTTGGAGCTACGGCTTTATTTTTAAGTTAATGCGCATGATTGTAACGCAGCTGTCATTGCAGGGTAGTTACAGGGATCATATACCGCAAAATGTGCTGTATCAGTGGTGTGAGGTAGTTACGACGGGCCCCAGTGCGCACTGGTTACTAGGTAGGGAGCGCGCACACACACACACACACACACACACACACACACACACCATTTGGCGTATACATATTTTACCACGTTGCGTTGGATTCTACAGTCGAATGAAGTAGAGGGGTCAAACAGAAAGCTACCGTGTAACGTATCCTCTCGTCACGTGATCAAACACAGACTTTACAACATCAACATACACGTTACTCAGCAATCATTCATTGCATATCTGTGTGACAAAATGCCAAAGAAAATAAGATGTTATTCATTTAATTTATAGTTTTAGTTTTATAGTTTCTTTATAGCTTTTATTGTTTATGTAGAATACGCATTTTGTTATAGATTGCTGCTGACTGAAACAATAAAAACCATCAGTTTGTCTTTTCGAGGGCATATATAGCAAATGGCGGCATTTTTTTATTTAACTGAATTCTTCTTTGAACACAGGAGGGTTTTCAAGGTGCCAATCTGTATCCATAGCAAAGGCCCGTTCTCTGCTCAACACACTGTCATAGTGCCCACTCTCTCTATGGGACCCCCCAACCGCACAGAGCCCCATCTGTCTATAGTCACGCTCTGTATGCTATGTGAGCCTAAGTAAGGATCTATGCAAAATCTATATGACAGCCTCTCAATGTCTCAATACATTACCTCAAGTACTAAAGTGTGGATGTATTTTGGCAAACTACTGTGAAACCGCTTGGAGCTGCAGATCACTCTGCTTCCTGACACTGAATATCAGCACATACAGTTGCATGTACAGTAAGTGACAAAACACAAAATGGTGTCTAGGTTATTCTTTATATCAGAGCACCTCAGAGTGCATGATCACGATTATACCAAGGTCTACGCAGCACAAAGCAGAAAGTTCTGTTGCTATGGTTATCCGCAGTTCAAATTTGAATGGTAACCGATGTGTTGACAGGAACTACCGCTTGTTTTGTGGCGTCCTGAATTTTCTATGTCCTTAAAGTCCCAGTAGAAATGTAGAACAGAGCGTCTTTAGCTTCTGTACTGTGAGTATTCCCGAGAGAAACAGAATATTTGAGCTGTGTACATTTATTAGAGGGATTTTAATCAAATCCTTTGCATTTAAATGGACAGCTAAAAAGTGGGCGGGCTTAGAATGTAGCACAATATGGAGGTACAGAGGACTCTGGCTTTTTTTTCCTATTTAATCTCAACTTGAAATTAATGCTTTTTGTCGGAGACAAACAACATTTTACTGTATATTTTAGACATGACACGGCAACTGGATTAAACTCACAGATGAACCACAAACAGTTCATCTTTTCTGAATATGCTAAATGTTCTAGTGTATGCTGAGCAATCGCACACCCATGAGAGAGTGGTACACAGTCAAAGAATAGATACAGTTCTATGTAGATGGATACTAGTAGTGAACACAGTAGGCCAAACATCAGAGAGGATGCAACTACAAAGGCCACTTAATATCAAAATCTCTGACCTTAAGCGTATTTGTGAACTGCAATATCCAGCTTTTATGTTTTTAACGTTTCGCATATTGTTGACTTCAACATCTACGCTCTCTCATCCCGTTTGTTTTCCCTCCAACTCTGCATGACGCACAAATCATAGTTATGTGGAAACCCGTTTCATACGGCCGGCTGTTGGAATTCAATAACGAGGTGGGCTTTTAAGCGTGCTTCCTGGTAGTGAGGATGACAGCATTTATCTCCAGATGCTGTAAATGACATTTCTTTCCCTGTTTATCTATGTGAAACAATTGGATAGCTGCATCTTGCCCTTGGCCAGCCTGTCCTGGCCCTGTCAAGGGCACACCTCCCATCAATCACTGCAGATTCAAAAAAGTGTGTCCTTGGGGACCTTAAGAGGAGAGTGGAAATGGGGGGAAAAAAGCCCAGCATGCAGGATGCCTCCCCAAAGTCTGACCCAGGGTTTTTGTACTTTGCAGTCCGCTGCAATACATCCCAGTGCAATTCTATCAGCATTTTTCTCCTTCATTTCAAAGTTGCTGAAAACAACACTTTGAATGTGAAGATGAAGTATGTCCTTTCTCCTGCATGCTATATCTCACCACCCTTGCCCCCCTCTGCCTGCCTACATACACACCTCATTTAATTCAAATGGGAAATCTAAGTGAAGGGAAAAGGGAAAAGTGCCCAGCTTGAGCATTTTTCCTGTGTTTCCCCCGAAATATATCATGGGGCGTTCTCTCTTCATCAGGATAGATACCATTTGTTCATGTCCCAGCATCCATCCTGGGATTCTGACAACACACTCCCGTTTTTGCGCTGAATAGGCATTACTTTGAGACTGAGTTACGACGGCCTGTGCTATCCGCCTGTATGCAAAGCGGCCCGCCATCTGACATGTGGCAGCACACAGACTAAGAGATTGTCCTCAGTATTGTAAAAGCGTCCACTGGTCTTGAAAGAACTGCTGCCATACATCACTTGATGGCCGCAGCCGCCAAAATGCAGATTGCAGCTGATGTCCTGCACGCATCACTCAGCGGTCATGTTCGCAGAGGGTAAAACTACCGTGTGGGAAGCGGTTTTGTAAATGGCTGCACGCATACAGTATGTGAAGAGCATTTAGTCCGTTATCTCATAGGACACAAAGCGTAGCCTTAAAGATCAATTACGCTGACGTTACATACGGTAACATCAGAAACTGAACATAAAGTGCTGCAGCTCCTGCTTGTCTCACATGTCCGGGGTCTCTCCTTCATATTCGGTCAATTAAGTGTCCATTCTACTCACCAGTCTCACTGCAACTGATCTGCAGTTTCATGGCTACATTTACTGCTTTTCCATTACAAACAAGATCAAGCTGCAGCTGGGGCTCATTTGGGTCAATGGGAAATGAGATCAGTAAAACCCAGGCTGTGTATGGCAGACAGGGACAGGTGACCATGCTTTGATGACACGGCTGCAGGATGAACAGGCAGTGGTGAAATGAATGCTGCCTATATGGCCAGGGATCAGGTGCTTACAGTTACGGCTAGAAGCTGCCTTGCAGATAGAGTCAGGCTCTCACATCCCTGTACTCCTGGCACCTTTTAAGGCTTTTTCATGTTCTGCGATCGTTAAACTGCAAAATATACGCTAATGCGCCTTCAGCTGGAACCATTAAAGGCTCATGTCAACTTCCTCGACAGTACATTGTGATAAATACTCGGTTCAGTCATAATGGAGCCTTGAGAGACAGCTGTGCTGTTGTGTAGCTACGAACGCGACTTTCAACGTACTGTACATTAGAGGTGAGAACACATTAGAAGACACGAGCCGAGGTTGCCAATACGTAATGTCCACATACATTAATATGCAGCGCGTACGTACAATTTGTGCAGAACCAAACCCAACAATGGGCTTTAAAAGAATCTAAACCAAACACAATGACATGCAAACCTAATAACAACATTAAACTTGTATGTTTTCGATTGGCTACAAACAGGGCAACACTACCGTACCAACAATGTAATGCAATAGCTCAGCAACATTTGTAAAGCTCCATTTTGTTCTTGTGTTATTGTATGAAAATACACTGTATTTCTATGGCTGTACTTTATATTATACTGTCATGTGTTCCTGTTTTCTCTTCTCCACTCATTGCATATTTTCAGAATTTCTTGCTACAATATGTCTTTTTTAGGGCGATGTCGATATCTAATGTCTTGATCTACAGTACATTCTACACGCATTACATTGACAGTGCTCAGGACTTTGTGAGTATGTTGATATTGAATGTTCACACGCGGACAGGACACATTCTTTTCCGTCTGTTTTGCCTCATAGATACCCAGGCGAACCTTCATTAATTCAGGTACATCCTGTACAGAAGCATTTTGCATCTCCACATGCACCTCTGAAAGCGTTTTGTTTGAAGTTATCCAAAATAATCACAAAACTGATTTTCACTTTTGAGCAGTCACAAGGATTTCTAAAATCTGCAGGGCTATCTACAACAAATGACAACACTCCATAAATCACCCCGGTGCAGCACCCTCTGTTAGACATTTACAGGCTCTCCAGTTTCTCACCGTTTATGCACATCAACAGTATGCTCGGCGAAATTCATTTTCTCTCTGCTGCACAACTGACAGAATACCATTTAATACACACTAAGCCAGTATCACTGTTTATTACGCCAGACAAGGACAAAGTAAGGAGGGAGAGTAACTTAGGAAAGCATGAGAGAGCCGTATTTGTGCTGATAATCTAAATTATTTTCCATGTTCAGTATAGTAAGGAGAGAAAGACAATGTGAATGCTGACATAATCAACAACCATTGCAGAAAATGCTGAATAGCATAAAATACATTATATACAGTACAAATGCAATTTTCTAGAGCCATCGTGACTGCTCTACAACATTATTCATAACTGTTTTTGATGATTTTGCAAACCTTTGTCGTCTACTGTCATCTACTTGAGCCTTAAATAGAAGCAATGGAAGTGAAATGATCAACGCGTTGCATCACAGTCCAAGTTAAATCAACTTATCTCTTTAGTTGCAGTTGATGTGTTGACACCAACTTGCCAGCAAGCGCATTACATAGTTAGTTATTAAACACCTACCCAACCAGCTAACTTTTTTTGTGTGTTTTTTGTGTGTGTTTTTCTCTGGCTTTTCTATGTAATTAAGAGGAGAAGATATATGTGTAGTTTAATCAGTTTAAGAGCTTCACACCCATTGCTGAGTGATTTCTTTCCCACTATAATGTTGCATGTTTTGCGACGTGCAGTTTTCTGTAATCACATTATAGACCGTGGTATGTACCGCACATTGATCATGTAGAGAATAAATGTTTTCAGCGTAGCACCTCCCACTTGATGATGTAGATAATGACCTTCATAAGCAGTTTACATTTTTTAATTCAAATGAAATTCAGGTGGAAAGAATATTGAAGTTATTAATTGTGTACATTTGGTTCTGCTTACATCAATGTACTATTAAATGACTTAAGTCTACTCTGGTATTCTACAGCACAGCATACATCGGGTCACTCATTTCTAAATACATTCTTATGACTACAAGCTCATCCCAAAGTCACCATTTCAAAAGTGCTTGCTTCAGATCAGCCCCTGGACATTTTTAGTGGGACACTTGGATTTGAACACATGTTTTGCCATGCCTGGTGCCATATATACATATAGACAGCCTCATTTTCTTAAACGTGATCCTACCCCGGCACATTTAACTATCCATAAAATGCTGTAGTGCTGACCGTAAATATAGATTTGAACAAATTCAGTTCTTTGAAGTCCAGAAATGTCGTGCACTTCGAAAGAATGGCATGTTGACAGTATTATCGATATGTCACCCGTCATGCTTTGTTAATGGTGGAAGCTGAGATCATAAAACCCATTCCCGTGATGATGACAGCTTGATTTAAATATGTCCTCCAGAAGGACGATTGTGTGACCGAGGTGAGGGCTGAGCTGGCTCCTGTTACCTCCTCCAACTGACTGGACGTCTTGTTTTTAAATATTGAGATCTCTCAATCCTGTAGAATCCTGAGAAAGTCTGCCCACCGGTGACCCATTACTCTACATGATTCCAGTTCCCATGTGCAAATGAATAATAGCGACAGAAGCGATGTCAGCCGGTCCTTTTCCCTGACCGACAGAACAAACCCCCCTCGTATTTTTATCCTGGAAAGCTGAACTGGAAGCAGATACTAGGTCGAACAACAAGCAGTTCAGGAGCCTTTTCATGCAGTAATGAGCAAAGAAGACAATCGCCGTGTACATTTTGTTGTTGCTTCTAAAAAAGATATTGGAATAATTGCCTACTTCAAGGTAACACCATATTTGTAAACGCATTGAGAGACTGGTTAATAATTAAATGGGCCTCTTATGAAACTGATTTAGCTGGGTCATGTATTTCATTACTCTACTTAATAAATTTATTCAGTTGCATTTTATGGGACGTTTATGGAAACCACTTCATCATAGAGCGTACCATCCAACCGTGCCAACATGTACATATGTGTTGAAGCCATGTTTCAGAGAAACCTGTGCCAGTTTCAGAGGGTTTGAATATTTCAAGGTGGGCTGTGTTGTCCAGAAGAGGCGGTTCTATTGTAATGGCAGACAACTCGACAGAGAAATAATCAATAGATGCAGAGACATGCGTCGTCTCAAGCACTCTTAAATGCCTACGGGTTTGTGCGTATGCATGAACGGCAGCGTGAATGAGAGGAGTATTCAAAAAGTGACACATGGTTTCAGTGAAATTTTGTATAGATACAAAATTATAATTGAAGTTGGAATGAATTTGTGTTTTTCTGTGATTATCATGACCTTCATTTTGCCAAACGGCCAGGCGGATGTGCGACTGAACTGTAGCATAATACATCTCTGCATCTTTCTTAATGTGTAACAAAAAGCTCGATTTAAATGCATGGAAATGGAAATAATGGAAAACTTAAAAAACAAACAAAAGCGAGGTTTGGACAGCGATAAATAAATCAAATGACAAAAGCAAGGGAAAAAAGCTGGTATATGTGGCTGTTGCAGGACTTCTTATAAGCTTGTCAAACCATTCAGTCTGAATGAAATCATTGGACTCATACATCGGGTTACTCATTTCACCAGAATCTTATTTTTACATTCATTATGATACGTTTATGGTCATAATGATAATTTTGGGGGAGTGGCTTTGGAGCGAGGCCTGATAGGACGGGCTGTCAGTGTTGCCGACTTGCTTGCTAGATTTAGGGACTTTTGGAGCCAGTGATGCTCGTTACTTTCATTGGAGAAGAGTTTGCAACACTGGGCTGGGTTTTCGGTTGGATCATTTATTTTAATCTAGCGTACTCTTGCTAATTTATCAACATTACAAAGCTTTAAATTGCTTACGAAAAAAATACCATGAAAAATGTAAATCATAGTATAAGGATATTGTCATTTTATCCTTTTATTATTATCAACATGTTCCCACAAAAAGAATCAATTTATCCTAATAACAAAAAGCTTGACTAAATGCAAAGCTTTACATAGCTTATGCTTTTGTGCTAGAATAGAGAATAGAGTTTTTGGTAATCCACATCGTATATGTAAAAGAGCACATTAGTTGCATTTGGGGCGATACTCATTAGAGTCCCTGTGCCAGCTGTAGTTGGGGATAAACAGGAAAGCAATCCAGGCACTCCAAAATCTTAGAACAACGAGTAAGGAAATACTTTAAAAGCTGTTAAGTGGCTAAATCATTGAAGGAGCCAACATGTTACGACCACAGTAGGTCTTTGTCAGGACATTTAACAAACCGCAGCTGTAGTTCACTCCTCTCAGCTGGGTAAACTAGAACAGCAAAGCAAACTGTACATTTTGTAGAATGTCCCTGAGCATGCTCAAAGATCGGAAAAAAAGCAGTCGCAGAGCTGTACACGTGGGACTAACTAGCAGCCATAAAAGCATAAATACCTTAACAACAAGACATGTTTAACTCAACAGGAGGATGTTTCCAAGTGAGAGCTTTGCAAGAACCCCAGCATCACAGGAGACCTTACAGGTAAAGGAGGCTCACAGCAATCAGGGGTCGATGGCATGAAAGATCCTGTTTGTTATTGTGAGGAGGTTCTACCCTTTGAGTCTGAACTGTCTGCCATTCTCTGGTCTCCTGGCATCAACACTGATGGTACCAGGTGCCCTGGTGTTTTGTGACGGATGCTGCCACTAGCAGTTTTGGAAAAACTGTAAGTCATGTCACAAATGAAGGTGGTTTCAGTGCAATTTAAAGACATTCTTGTCTGCCATCTTGACATAAATGAGACTGGGCCCTACTGGGTTTGGAGCTCAAAGCAACTTGCAGCTCATGGCTATCCGGAGCATGAGAAGGTGCAGAAAACAAGACAAACCTGTCCTTGTCCCTCTTAATCTTCTAAACCCTCCTTCACTTTTGCTCTCACGTTTGCTCTGTTAAACCATTGAGGGGCCTGGACTGCAAACCCTTTGTTGTGATGACGCCATGAATTTACTTTAATCTCCTCCACGATTTGCGATCAGTCACAGGGAGGTACAACCGTTCTGGTCCCCCAAGGAATGCATTTTTCTTCCAGACACTATTTTGTGCCGATATAGGACGTATGGCAAAGGATCAGATCCTCCTCTATTCAGTGTTTAAACTGCTGCTGGAAAAGGGCGGGAAACCCAAGGGAGGGCAACCATGTACCAGGATGATACCCAGTAACCGAAGTCTTTGGTTGGCCGGAAAACCAGCAGACAGTTTCCAACAGAAGGTTCCGTACACCATGATCATTAACCCTTCAGAGCAGCCTGTCTTAGCGTGTCTCTAAACACACCGTCAAATTCAGTGCTCCAACAAGTGGTACAACTCTGCCACAATATAGACGTCAAACTCTCCTTACTTATTGGAATGGCTGTGAACTTTGAAACGGGACAACCAAGGCTTTGGATCACGGTGGTTCGGGATATCACACACAGAAGAAACACGTAGTAGAATAGAGCTCTTTTAAACCTCATTCGTAATTCCATTAGCAATGTTCCAGTGTTCCAATCTCTCTCCCAACACTACCGATAAGCTTTAGTTCCCTACACAGATTAACTGACAAACAGGCCCAAATTACCCAAACACATCCTTACTCATGTCATTGAATCATATGCCTAACCAGGAATACTTTTTTTTTTAAAGCATTTGCCCGTTCATTATCTAGTTAAAGCTAGCGTACAAGAGACATTTGTGTGTGAGAAAGTATAACTACAGTAGGAGAAACTGGAAGTAAAATGTGTTCATCCTTATTTCATTAGGGTTGTATATTAAATAGGAGAAGATAATCAGCACTGAGATAGCAAACATTTACGGTGGCACTTTCCATGTCTATAATGCATTACACAAACTCTTACAATGTGTTATGTTGTGCTTACAGCGCTGTATATAAGCGTAGTTATAAGCACTCGTACATACTCTGACCACATGACTTATATGGTCAATTATCATAATACTTGCTGGTCACTCACTGTAATTTTTTTTGGAAGGATAATAGTGTATTAAAATTCCCATAGCTGTAACACTTTATAATCTTTTATAATTTATTATAATCACTATTATAATGTGCCTTATTTCCTAGTACCCAATGCCAATTTAGAGTAACTTATAATCACATAACAATGACGAAGGCAGAGTGTAATACAAACATATGTGCCATTTGTCCTTACAAAGCACATCTTTCAATTCCGGTATTGGATTATGTAGTATTAATATTATGCTAATATGCATACATTTGATTTTACACTCTCATACCTCAAATGCGTACCAAAAACAAGTAGAAAAGAAAACGATCCTTGAATAATTATACTTTCTTTGCCGGGTATGCAATGGTCGGGTTATCTTGCTGAATACAAATCTAAGTAATGTAACAATTTTTTTCTGCAAATTAAATAATAACAATAACTATAATTACAAAAAAAAAATACAATTCACTTCCCCTGCAAGATCCGGAATTCTAGGACAGCTGCCATCTGGGTCTGTGTCTCATTTCTTGAATTCCAGTTTGGCTCACAGGCCAAAGGGTGGACGAGGGCAGGGTCTGAATAGACTGACTTCAAAGTGGCCATATCATCTAGATATACTGGTGGTAAGGCCCCAACACATCATTAACATCACATGGCAGCATTATTGCCAAACTCTTTCTGACCATTAGGGCCATATTTTTCCAGCAATGTCCACCTCTGAGTTGGTTTTTATTTCAAATGTGGGTGTTGGCCAGGCTGTTAGGAGCCACAGTCCAGTGTTTGTCCACTTTTGTGCCAAATTAAGACCCTCTCTGTTGAATCTCGAGAGCTGAAGGTCGTCAGCAGTGTGTGTCACGACAGAAGTAGCTGACTGATGTTGGAAATATAAAGACATGATGGACTACAGCTCCCCTGGCCTGAGGGTAAAGCACAGTTTCTCTCTGCCTGGGATACTCACTCTCTAAAACTTGCTCTCCCCACTCCAGTGCATTCACAGGCTGCTATAGACAATAGTGCGCTGCAGCCAACAGTCAAGCAACCAACATTGAAGTCGAAATGTTTGTTGAAATCACTTTTAAGTCAAAGTGTCTCTAAAAATATTACAAACCTGCTAATAACGAAGTCAAATACAAAAAATAATTTAATCTAGAGCTAAACATCAAAACACTTCCTCTTTCATTTCCTTGGATTTTGCTGAACTCACAGTTATTTAAGTAATACAAAATGTTGTCGTTGTCGTTAATCCATTAGTTGTTTAACCAAAGAATTGCACAGAGGTGAAATTATACAATAAATGTGCCAATATTTAGTATACACAGAAAAATACTGTAGATATGCCTTTTACCCAATCGTCTGATCAGAATAAATGCAGTTTTATATTTCATTCTGTTTTTATAAACAAAAGGTTTCTAGTCATATTTATTATCAAAGTGGGCAACAACATTTTAGCAGTTCTTGGTTACATTTTGTCGTTTTGTCTGCTTTGACCGGTAGAACTGGTGAGCGCAACTGTTGCTGAGGAAGAAAAGAACGTCTCTAAAGTCATTTAGATTTGTTAGAATTGCCGCCAACTGTCATGAAAGCACTACTTGAAATGCCTTTTTACTAACTGAGTAAGGTGTGAATATGTTATAGAAGCAAGCTGATAATTCCCCAACTGAAATTGGCTGCAAATTGAAATTTTTTTAAATTTGAAATGTTCATAACTACTGTTGATTCCACTGTTTTACACAGTTGTGAAGGAGACTTTTCTTTGCTTCTTGCTCTGATTTCCTTCCACCGAATCTATGAAACAACTCTGGAATGGCAGCGCTCCAAAACACAGAACGAAGACGTAACCTCAACTATAACATATTTTTACAATGGTTAACATCAGGCTAACGCATTTTGGCACATAAGCCTTCATCAGAGCATCTGTTTTTGGCAGAGAACCTAAACAGAGGAAGGTTATATGAGGAGGTGCACCTGCTATATGCTTTTCACTGCTTGCTCTCATTCTCATCAAGTGTGATGTGGTCGCATAACTGACAAACTGCTGCCTCAAGCCTATTTAAAGAAGATACTGGCGAATAGTGTATATCTAATAGCCATAAATTAGATTGTATATGTTGAATATGATAATACCGATAATAATAGGCCAAATTCTGTCTAAAAAATGTAAATCATTGTATTTCTAAATTTGAAAAATATCAAATATTGTAAACGTAAAATAATTTTTTAGCTTTGAAAAAAAAAAGCCAACCTGTCAGAGTGAATTAAATATGTGAAGTTCTTGAGGCAATGAACATTATCATGTCTCATGCAATATTATTTAATGCGGTCCAGCATTTTTACACATAACCTGACTGCAGAGCATTTTCCGATATGTTGCAGGTGAGTCACGCAACATTGTCTCTCCATACATTCATTCAAATAGATTTTTTCAATAAGTTCAATGTCATTTCTGTTATTTCTGACTAAGATTTTAAGTAATTGTGGCTGAACAAGGGGTGGTCATCAATTTTGAAAGCAGGTTTTTTCAGCATGTTGATATCTTTCCATATAGGATAGATTTTTTGTTTATATGAAACAGCAGAGCGAGAGCAAATTCAAGTGGCGACAGACTCTCATTAAATTAGCATCACACTCCGTTAACATGCCCTGGAAATAAAAAGCCCTCTTTGTTTCTTGTTTTGTTTTTTAAAGTAGCAATAAGCTTTTCTGAACACAAAGATTTGGGGCACGTGTACAGCAGAAACCAAAAAGCTGGTGCTGAAATGATTAGGTACAGTCATATACTGTATTCAATTAGAGCCATCAGTGTGGCTGTCAGTCAGCGCTGAGTTATGATGTCTTCAGTGAGTGGCCTTGCACAGACCAGGGCCCAGATGCCAATGTCAGAACCATGAAACAGGAAGCTTCATCTTTAAATTCATCCTACACAATGTAGATACAGGTGCCAAACTCAATTTGCAAGAATAGTTTTTCTGGAAACCTTTATTTTTGATTAAAGTAGGCCTTTGTTGTCATACACCATTAGCCATCAGCCATTAGGCTAGTAAGCTGTTCAAAAAAACAACTTTTTTTTATATTGCTTAACATATATTGTGGTTAAATCGTTTTAGCAAAACAATCAGCCCAAATGACACTAATGAGTTGTTCCCCCACGCCTTCTATTTTCATCAAATTATCAAAATAATTCATCATCCATTATTCTAAAGAGCGGATGTAAAAAGATAAAAGATAAAAGTTAATGGGGCAAAAGTGCTTTCCCTGATTTGCAAATCAAATGCTCAGAAAAAACTGCCGTGTGACACAAAGACGCCATGAAAAACAGAACATCAGACAATCAGAAAAGTATCAAAAATCAATATGTTCACCATCCCTGGTCTTAAAAGAACAACGTGTTTGACTGCTCTTCTCCATGTGTGCTCTACCTCTCGAGGAGCAGCCATCTCCGATATGCGAATAGATGCATAGTAATGACGCGGTAGAAGTCACATCAAAGCCGTCCCCTATATTTTGCCACAGGCCCCCTCTTCGACGGATTTCAGAGGGATGACTCGTGAATATCACGGTGTACAACCCCCTGACGTGCACATACCCTCGACAACAGAGACCCAAAAGAGGACGTAGCCGCAACACCTACCTCCAAAATCAGGCCTTAAACGGATGTCATATCCCTTCAGCAACTTGTCCACGGTGGTCTTGGCCAAAGACATTCCGGTGCTTCCAGTGGAAGAGCTGAGGGGAGAAACCACAAGTGTAAGAGCCATTTTAAGTAGTGGGAGAATACTGAAGATTGACTACTTTTGTCATAGATATTTTGTTTCTCTACAGCACACCAACTGTACGATAAATGATTACTGCACTAAACAATGATTACTACTCTGTTCTCAACATCAATGACATGAATTGGAAGAGGAAGCCCTTACGCCAACGTGGTGAGGATTTGACAAAGGGAATGAGGACTTAGGATGCATTAAACGAAACACAACACACACATTCATCCAAGAATCCCTTTTTCTTGTAAAGTGAGCATTTGTATGTCATATTTCATCCATTTCATCCTAGATTTTAATCAACTTCAGTTATATTTTTGTATTCTGGGCACACTCAGAAGAATAAACATTCACCACGCGAAGATTTTTAGCTAGTAAACGTCTTCAGTTGTCAGACAAATATATTTAAGCCTGCTGACTGTTGTTTTGTCATAGGGAACAAACCCCTTTTGGAACTCCACCTACAGTGTATTCATCTAATCAGTTTAGGAGCTGCGTTGTAATACATTTAATTGATGTGGGTCCTTCAAAAAAGTGGCACTGAGATTAACAATGTTATAGTTTAGTTTTATTCGCTCACGTAAGAAGTAGGTGCTCAGTCTTATTTGTGAGCCACGTATTTAAACACAGCCTCCCATCGTGCTCTCAGAGGCTTCGTTGGTCTGAGCCTGGACTGGAGACAGACTATCCCCAGGAGGAACGCATAGTCCGCACTCGTCTAACTGACACTTATAACATTGGTGCCATGACCTGCATCACCTGACCGAGACCGGCTCTCCAGCTGAGGTTCCTTGTTAAGGGGAGGGTGTGCAATGATCATGTGTGTGTGTGTCTGTGTGTGTGTGTGGGGGGGGGTTAAAATTAAAATTGCTCCCCTGATAGGAGCAGTAGCCCTCGGCTCAGTCACGGAAGCACTGTTCAATTAGCTCATAGGTAGTGCAGCTGTTAATCAAGCTGGCCGGTTACAGGACTTGTGGGTTTGACACCTGAGAGCATCATTATGAGGTGAATATCAATGACACCTGAAACACATGCAAGATGACGCCCCTTTCTTTTGTTATTCCGGGTTATTGCAATGGGCTCAAAATGTCAAAAAATAAATAAAAGGTGCGACCCAGTTGAGCTGAGCACCTGCATCTCATAAGTGAGGCTGCAGGTTACTGCAGCCCAGGAAAAGGAGTGGGCCACGAGGGATATGTATCAGTGCCTTTAACAACAAAACAATAAAGGGATTGAGCTGGAGATTGGGAGTGTGATGATGTTCTTTAAGGCCTGTGCAGTAATTCATACTGTAGGCTAAACATCTCAAGAACTTGACAAGACTGTATTTATTGAAACGTTAACTCTTACACACTGCCTACCGTCTTTAAAACAACATTAGAAGAGGGATTTTTTATTTTTTGTATTGATTTGGTTCCGGTCACTAAAATGGGCAATCACGTAGATTATATGAATAGGATTTGCGTTTTTAGAGATGAATACAATAAGTAAGCTTTCGGACAGTGTTGCCACAGCACTGGAGACCTACATCTGGCTGCTTACCCTGGAGTAATCAGTCGATTGTCGGCTAATCGATCCCATCAGCTAATCATCGGCCAACACTACTGTAGCCTACTGAGGGCTGTCACTTTAGGCATCATCATACTTAGAGTCGCCCTTTCCAGTACACATGTGTACATCCCCATTTTGATATCGGGAGTATAGGTTAACGTTTCACAATAGGCTTGATACTGTGCACGCGCGTGTTTTTACGCTCGCGCGCGCCACAGCACCGTCTAATAGAGCATATATCGGCAGCAATGCCCCTAATAAGTAGGCCTGGGTGCCCCGTTTATGCGATTTGCCACATCTCAGCCTTTTATTGACCGGCAATCACGTCTGTTGGTGGGGACGGGTATTTTTTTTTTCTTTTGGTCCAAGCCACGTTTTCTTACCTTTGAACAAAGCAGAAGAAGAAGGACAAAGCCGCCAGAGCAGAGAAAATTCCACATAATTTATCTTCTTGACGACCCAACATCTCCACAAATCCTTAGATATAGTTTCTATAATCCAACCAGTCCAGTGGTCCTCCAGAAAATGCACAAAGTAAAAACGGGCAATTAAAAAAATAATTGCCTTTTAAAAATGTCGAAGAAACTAACCTACGCGTGCGATGTGTTCATTATATTAGGCTTCTTGGGTTGTTGTTGTGTTTCTTTCTTTTTTTTAAATCTCGTAATTGGCCCCCGCTGTTTTCAACGGCTATGGAAATCCGTGCAGGTCACAGAGCCCCTCGACCAACACCAGAAGATCAGACATCTTGCTCAAAAAACAGCATACACAATACTTTTGAAAGTGATGACAAGTATTCTTCCCCTTAAAAAAACAAACACTGGCATGAATGACTGAGCGGCAGCCTCTTGATGATCAAATCGGTGGATGAAATTTCCCAGTCCAAATCTGCAGAAGAGGCATGGTTCCAGCGATGCTCTGGCGCCAGACTATTCCACAACGTGATGCTGGTTAAAAGATATTTGTTTGAGCTGGAGACGCTGGTCGGCTGAAGGGGAGCGGTGGGTTTAAAAAAAAGAAAATTGAAATCTTCATTCCCTTTTTTTTTCTTCTTCCCCCCCCCCGTTGCCGCCGCTGCTGATGATGTAGATCAGCGCAAAGTCACTGAGGGGAAAATGCACATTGAAAAAGCACTGGGTAATATCTGATGCAGACGTCAGAGCAGGCTATATCAACTCCTCTGGTGGAAAAAAAAAAAAATAGATAGAAATATGGATGGCCCCCTTATACGACAATGCATGTATCACAGCGTCGGATTTCGTGCCAAAGATGCGTACCTATTTGGGAAAAAAAGTCCACTTGCCTCCGCTGTCCAACGCTGAATGGCGTTTCAACACGTTAGTGTGGGTCCGCTCCGCTTCTCGTGGAAACACTGAGCAAATGACAGACATGCAACAGTCCGAGGAGACACGACGAGGATATCTTGTCTCCTTTCGATTGTCTTTTTGAGTTCCTAGTTGAAATTAAAATGATGTCCTAGCCTACTGGAGGGGGAGAGAACGAGGGGAGGGGAAGGGGGGACACCTAAGGTGAATTCCTTAGCGACAGTGTGTCCATGCGCTGAATCGCGTCTGTCTATTCTCTCTGAAACCCATTAGGATGCTGGGAGTGTGTGCCGGTGCGTTTTCGTGCATTTCTTCCACTTTGGCACAATTTTTTTTAGTTGAAACACGCGCACAGAGAGACACGCACGTACGCACCCAAACACACACACACACACACACACACACACAGTTACGCGCGTACACACTACGTGAACGCGCGCAATCTTTTTCTTTAAACAATTTTTTTTTTCTTTATCTATTTCTGTTCGTTTAATTCCTCATGGCGAACCAGGACTCGCTCCTATGTATCTGAAGCAAACACATCCTTACTGGAAACTGCCAACGCGCACACCACAATTGAAGAATCACACAAGCTCGTGTTTTGTTCAGAGGAGGCTTTCTTCAGGGATCTCTGTGCTGTCCAGTTGCTAAGCAACCCAGCCAGCACTGATGCAGTTGTGGTGATTCGAAGGCTATGCGCAAAGGCTCATTTAAAGGAGTAGACCCGATGCTGTCACCACTGGGGTGTCAGTGGGACAAAAGCAGACAGCAACTGATGTACCATGGAGCCATTTCTGTTATGATAGGGTTGGGGGGGGGGGGGGGGGGCATTTAGCCTCCAATAATACATGTAAAAGAAATGCGGCGTGTCAGGGATATCACACTCACACTACTTTTGCTTCATCATCATTGTCCTATACTCCTCATCGTCACCATCACTGTCAGGGCCACTGTGATGAATCAATCAGTCGATAGCTTCTTCTTTTTAAAACATGTGAATACTCAACAGGTATTTGTTGCTTTTGACTGTTCTCTGCAGTCATCTGAACCCATAGGAGTAGAATTCAGTTTGTCCCTCCTATAGGTGATGTCACAGCACTGAACACATGGGTTGTGAAATGGCAAAGAAAAAAACATGTTTTCTGTATGAATGTTTTTTTATTACTTATTTGAGTGTCAATGTAAAACAAAAACAAAAAAAATAGAATGATTATACATTTGTATTTTGGCTTTTCTGTACTTTTTAACATGACTATATTCAATCCCCCAATCATAAGTCTGACATCATGTGGACATTTTAAAAAATAAATGGCATTGCAATTACATTACATTACAGTCATTTAGCAGACGCTTTTATCCAAAGCGACTTACAATAAGTGTATTCAACAGGTATTCAAGAGAACTACCAGTCACCAGAAGTCATAAGTACATTACATACTGTGCATCAACAGGGCAACACCATGACTGACCATGACCTGGCACCCAAGGGTGAGCAATTAACATAGCATGATCTGCAAGACACAGACTGGCTTTCACAGTCCATGGCCTACTTGTTGCATCACATGAGTGAAGAGTTGTGCCCACAAGCTTCCACAGCCTGATTGTGACGTTATTGGGAAGTTAAATCTGTGACAGGTTTACATATTTTACGAACTTATATGAAGTCAAACCATGATGTGTTTAAGAAACCTAACTAAGTGGTTTTCCTGGCTTAAACCTAATGTTAAATTGTTTCCGTGGGGGAACCACGTAATGCATTTACTTACATTAACCCATCAAAGAAGACCATGGGATGTGGATGAAAGCTTTGGGAATAGTTAGGCAGTGGACTTTGAGTTAAGTCAGTTACGTTCTTATAGACTATTTGTGCAGAATAGTTTGCCTGCAAGCTTAATAACATTTGCTGACCAAAGTTAAAATCTAAGAGGGTGGTGTTTCTGTGCAGCAGAAGTTTAAAGGCTTCGGAGAGAGCACATAAATGTCTGATGTTGCATTGTCTTCAACCACTCAGGAAATCATTTGAAGCAGTCATAGAAACTTTACAATCTCTAATACTGAATGAACTTATAATTGAAAAAGCTGAAAAGTGGATGTATTTTTGCTAAAAGGAGGGTGATCTGAATTCTTTGGGAGAGCAAGGGAGGGTCTTTATTTTTTCAATGCTCCTGATTTATATCTAATGTCATCCTTTTCTTATGGGATTTGCTGTAAAAACAAAATAATTAACATCAAAAACATCCTTTTGTGGGCTCAACAGATGATTTTTTTGCCATCTCAGAATCTCTTTATGTTCTAGTTGCTATTCCGACCGCTATCAGTCAGTTGGACCGTAACATTAATGTTATTAATGTGGATCTTTAAGGTGTGTAGGGATTGAACATTTTCTCACTAGCCAAACCTCGCCTTCACATTATTCTGCATTACAAGTAATAATATTAATAATAAAGCATTATATTACCAAACCTATAATATAATATAATGCATCTTTAACAGAGACAAAACTGTTAATGAGCAAAGCAAACATAGCACAGTGCTGAAGCCCCTTAGCAGCCACTGAGTAACTACCTGCACACCGTTCACTTATTCAGTGACAGTGGTTAAATAATATTTGTTTAGCAGCACGGTTAGCAGGACACACCATTTGTTATGTTTACCATAATTTCGGCGAGTGGAAATTCCTCATCTGTGATTTGGGTTGTGTAAAAATCAGCATTAACATATTAGTCGTAAAATTAAGTTTGAGTTAAGAGGGGAGGATCCAAAGAAACATTAATAACCCTTGACAGTTTTTTTTTTTTTAAAGAAGTGAAACACCCACTCCGATGATTTGTTCATACAGTCCCTAAATGGAGAGAATACTGTATGTTTGTTTATAACCTTGTAAACCTAGTAATTTAGTGGGCTTTTACCTTTGAATCTGTGGTAGATACTTATCTAGCACCACATTGGTTTTCAAAATGGGATTCAGTGATTTAAATGCAAATTATTCACCAGGCAATTTGAGAATAAACTAGCTTGACGTACTCTCGTTTTTTAATCACTCTATTCATGTATAGGCGCCAAGGCAACAGTAATTGTGTGCTGGATAATTGCTGAAAAAGCAGACCATATTCATATATGTATTCTTTGTAGACAGTCCATCTCCCATAGGTTATGTTAGTGAGAGCCAGAGTAGAGCAGCGTGCAATATGGAGTTAGAACCTATGTGGCACCGTGCTAGGTTGATCCCTTCACCGCCTGGGCATGCTCAGTCCGTGTTTTTATGCCACAGTCGGCCTCGCTCTCGATAGCGCTCCCGTTCACAGCATTCCCTGATTACTGCAATTACCTTTAATTGGCATCTATGACAAGGAGATCCCAGCCCCTGGGATGTACCATGCTCTTTTTTGCTCCATTCATATGTTGCATAACACACGTGAGTTACTGGGTCACCCATGCTCCCATGATATAAATAGTATCACATGGTTAATGCATTGGTGCCTTCCAGTCACTCCCTGTTCCTCCCGCTGTTCATATCTGTCACACACCCCAATCCTCTAAGTAACAGATGAGATATTTAACGGATGTGTTTAGAGACGTTTCAACATGTTTCATCCTTTCTTCAGGCAACTTCACCATTAGCCAGTGACATAAGTGAATGTGTGTGTTTCGTAAAAGGGGCTGACTTAATGAGGGTTCGCTTAATGCTAATGTTTTGTGGGACTTTGCGTACTCCCTTTGATCAGAGATCACAATCAGGGCTTCTCATGGAGAAGTTAGGTTTCATTCAAGGCAACGCAGTCTGTAACCATGAGGTGAAACGACAGCTTGAGTTCATGTTTGGTCCACCTCACTGTGAGAGGGCTCTCCTTTACTGGTTGAATCAAATCGGCATCACGGCTGTCTCACCTTGTGTTGGAAAAGCAGAGCAGGAAACCTGCCTGGAGAGAATGACTGCAATATTGGCTGAACTTGTTGACCTTTGTCTTTAGTGTATTGTGTTACCAAGCCCAGACTTACCCTGGACTAGATGGACAGTAGTGTGTCCAGACTGGCCCACTCACATCTAGTTGAATTACATTGCAGTATCTTACAGTTTTTTACTTTACCGAGTTTACAATTGTGATTTAAAAGATATATGTGACTACCAATCACATACAAATTTAATATAAAGCGCCCATTCTTCATCCATCGCATTGCCACTTCTCCGGTATAAGATTTAATTGTCACCTATAAACAAAAGTCCGGTTTAGTCGTCACAGTTGGTTCCGACTAAGGTCCCGCCCCTGACTGGGCACTTAGCCAATCGTAGTTTTGAATAATGGGGTGGGTACCTGCGGTGGCCAAACACATTTAAGGCTATTCAATGGACACGCCATTGCAGATGGAGGAGTGGTCGATGTGACTTCACCAGGACAATGCAAAGTGTCCCGAGCCACCGTCATGCTGCTTAAAGTGAAGCAATAACCAAGTGGAAACCAAAACGTATGCAATGAGACACACAGTTTGCCGGCAGCGTTGTAAGATCCACAGGTGTTTTCAGTTCTCTCGATTCCCCCGGCCACACACAAGCCAAACCCCCTCTCAAATTGGGAACCTATTGACCTCCTGAGTCACTACCTAATCATCTGACTATAAAGTCAGAGTCAAGTTAAAAGTTGTGATCTATGCAAGCACTGTGCCGGGTTCTGTACATGGGAGTTCGAAGGCAGGTGAGTCAGCTTTAATCTGTATAGGCGTACTGCATGTATGCACCGTATGACTAAACCTGATGATTATCCACTGTTCACCATGGAATATTACACTGTGATCACACTGGCAGCTCAAAGCAGCGCCGCATGAGCACGCCTCCCCGCTGTGTAACAGTACACCTGGCAAGCTTTGAGAAAATGAAGGTTCAACTTCAACAGCACACCATTCATTGACCGCAGTGATGAGATTGGAGGCTTTGAAAACACACGGCTCTGAAGCACTATACCTAGTAGCAGGCTACCAGGCAATTGTTGCTATGCTACCGCAGAAAGACCAATCAAAGTGCAGTGTGTTGCTCGTTGAGGCTGAACTGCACCACAATGTTCCAAATCCTTGTGAGGAGCGCTGTTTACACTCAAACCATAGAGAGCACACACGAGAGAGGGGGGAACACATGCTAATGCTTCCGCTTGGTCCACCTCGGGTTTCTGCAGGAAAAGAACACAATCATGTAAACAAGCCAGACTGATGCATCATGAATAATATCCTCTATTGATCATACTACTGTATGTGGTGCACTGTGTATGGTTTATGACCTCAGACCGAATGACATCCATTCATGATTATTAAACACAGCCATAAAATTGACAGACATTCACCTTCAACATTTAGTACTTTGTTTCACACTCGTGTTAAATTGCTCACAGCAATGTATCAATGTTCCAACCTAATTGGAAATTAATGAACACGTCCTGATTGACCATAAACAAGAGAGTCGTGGCCCTTTAAGGACAGGCAGGGAAAATGTAATACATATTTCAAAAATGATCAATAGCGATGACATGAGGTGCTTGGTCTGAACAATACTAATCAGACTAAGCAAAAGGTTAGATGTGTCACACCACCCTCCGTAAAAAATAATATTCTGTGCAGTTTGTGCAATTACATGCAAGGTAAGCAGCTTAACACCTACCTGTTCATCCCTCTAAGTGAGAAAACGAAGAGCTCGCCCCCCCATCCCTCCCTCCCTCCCTCCCCCCCTGCAGGCGCCACACAGCTAACTGACCTGAAACACTCCCCTGTCCTCTCCACCTGAGGAGTGCACATCTCAAACAGTCACGTGGCTCGCCGGGCCCCAAAATTAGCATGGGCGGGGCGCAACACTCGATGCTAACTAGCTATTGATGGAGGACAAACACTAATACAAATCTGTAATTCTGTCCCCCACCTCGCCCGTGTCCCTTTGCGATTCTCAGTGCATTTCATTTATAGAACATTTGGGGTGGTGCATATTTAACCAGACCCTTGTGGCCTTTTATTGATACAATCAAAAATAATTAATTAAGTGTTTGTAAAGGTCTGGCACGAGGTTCATCTTCTCAATGGTTTATCAATATGAAAACGGCACGTCTGTGACGCGTACGCCGTCCGGCAAAGTCTTTAGTTAGTCACCGGCGTTACCTCGCTCTCCCTCTTGAGAATGAGCGTATGCAAGTGTGCTTGTTTGTCTTTGCATGTGTGAGTAGGTACAAGCAGTCTGCATGTGTTTGTCATAGATCCCTCTTTGTCTCTTTACACTGCATGTATTTTTTATATTACACTGTCTTTCAGCTAGATGGATTTCAGCGTGCCATTGAGTTATCTTTTATCAAACACGCTCTCAATGTATTTCTCTCGGCGAGGATGGCTTATAGCTGTAAGGTGGAGGCTTCATTTGGTCACTCTCGTATTCCTCTGGCAAAAGGGCAACTCATGTAATTCCCTTATTTGCATTCAAACTGTCCTCATTTCAGTTTTCCTTAAATTTAAATGTCAAAGCCTGATGCAACAGCCTTCAGTTGTCTCCAGAGCACGCAAAACAATGAATGTCAACACCAAAGCAAAAAGCTACGCCCCAAAAATATGTAGCATTATATAAATAGTAGCGTATAGTCAAAAATAGCACTGTAGCATCCCTTCCTCTTTTCCTATCTGTATTCTACGTGGGATTTCTACACGGAACCCCAGCGAGAAAGGGTTAATGAATTCCTCACACAGATAGATATTGCCATGGAAACAGCTGCGTGACTGCTTGCAGCTTGTATACACACAGGAGGGGGAAAAAAGAAAACAATGGAGCCAAAGGTATTTTAAAATTCAGCAAGCAGAGGCTTTCCAGTGCACATAGCTGCATTTAAGATTTTTATTTTCTATTTTTTTAAACAAGCACAGAGCCACAAAGAGTGAGGAGTAGCCACCTTGCACCCTCACCCCCGTACCCCCTCCCTCCTCACTCTCTCTCTCTCTCTCTCTCTCTCTCTCTCTCTCTCTCCATCTTTGAAAATTCAAAGGAATGTGATTGGCATTGGAGATGCATTTGCAATAGCCATGGAGTTAATGCATTCAAAAATATGAGGTCTGGATGTGGTAGATGGGAAATAATACTATGCTCTGTCATTTCCTTTGCAATAACAAAGTACACACACACACACACACACGCAGCCACTAAAACACACACATGTGCACACACGCACGTCCTAACACAATTCCAGCAGAGAATAATTAATTCACAATATGAAACAGACCTAAGGCAATGTGCCTCGCGGTTGAGCTGAGAAAGAAGGAATAGATTGAGGGCCGTGATGCTTATTATGCTCTCAAATACAAAAATGTACCAACACACAAAACCATGTGTGGCTGTGCACACACACACACACACACACACACACAAAATAATTATTTGTCCCTCAAAATTAGACAATCCTGCCCGTTTAAAAAAAAAATAAGTGGCACAGCACACTATGAGCTGGTGGGATAACCTAATCCACTCCCGCACAAAAACATGTTCTTTCAGTGCCATTAGCCATCCTCCCAATAGCAAGTCAATAGTCTCACTGCCCAAATGGACTTTTCTGCTTGACTCTGCAAATATGACTCTATAGGTTGGTTTCTGCTGCATTCACTGCCGACACTCAGTTGCTGAAGCAAAAGAACTGTATTTAGATTCATAAATATTTTGAGATGCATTGAAAAGCTTTTAGGTCCATAAAGTGGAGTTAGCATAGTGATGCAAGGAGCTGTAGGTGCAGGAAGCACAGAGCGAGGAGTGTTCAGTTAACAAACAAATAGAGAAGATAAATAAACAGCGACAGGCAGAAGCATTAAAACACCGATAAGCCAACGTGTCTGTCTGTCCATTTTGGACTAAAAGGTTGTTTTTTTTTCTCTTTCTCCTCCGATCGGAAACATGAGCGGGGAACTCTCCCAGGAACTGAACCACATTCCATCAGGATGTGTCCTGTCCATTAAGCCGGATGTAGAGAGTGTGTATGCTCCATTTTTCAGGTACAACGCTTCACGTTGTGTCAGTTAATTATGCTATTTTCATATTTGAGTTTCTGTCTCTTTTGTGATTTGTGTTTACATTCTCTGCAGAAAAAAAAAAAACACCCTTAAAAGAGCCTGTGATGTTGCTTTTCATTTGCTCCCTGTTGAAATAGCATGCAGTCCAAATGAAACAGGCACAGATGAGTGTTCACATTCACTCGTGACAGAAATGAGTTGAAGCTATTTTCAGAAATCAACAAACATGAGCTATGATTAGTCGGGAAATGTCACAGGTTGGGGCTCACACGGGACCGGTCGTTTCATAATTTCAGCTCAGACCAATGCATCAGCCCATTCTGTTAAGTTTTTGGGGCACATTCATTCAGGTTAATTAAAAAGAGATGGACTTCAGCAATCCCCTCATGACACAGCAGGACGAACTGTGGTCAAGTATAATTACACAGCTGTAAGCAGATCATAATTGGATAATCAATTTTTAGTAACTCCTTTTGGGATCCAATCCTCCACTGGGGAGTTTTTAATTGATGAGATAGCGCACAGCTGCCAAGAAGTTACAAGATTAGGTGACTATCATAGCTTATCACGCAAGCACAGAGAAGTAAGTCATAAAGCAAATTAGTGGGAGGCTCTGTGACTTTGTCAGGCAGGTACGCGAAGACATATCATCTTATTTGCTAAATGAGCCATGGATGGACACTATCATTTTTTTTTTATTATAGCTAGACATTACACGCCAGGCTTAACGGTGACATGCAGGTGAGATACTAGAGGTGCATTTCTGAGGCCTTTTCCGTCCAGAATCTGAATGTTTCTTGTAATCACAAGCAAAGATTGTCATGAACAAAATGTTTTTCCAATGAACTCAGTGTTGTAAATATACAGTAAGCAGCCGGTTAGCTTAGCATTAAGCATGGAAAGAGAGGGCACACAATCCATCTTCCAGCTTCTCTAAATCTCACTCATAAATATGGCATATTTGATCTATGCAAAAACTGACATTACAACATGTTATGGTTATAGGGGGAGTTACGTGGGGGACTATTTCTTGGTCAGGCGCAGTGACTTCTTGAAATCCGGTCTATTTTAAAATGATGTCTCGGTATTGCACTGTGTTTATTGTTTGTCGTTATGCACCATTCAAGTCAAATTCCTTGTATGTATAACATACTTGGCAATAAATGGTTCTCATTCTGAGATTCTTTATCAATATTCATCAAAAAAGGAAGATCGCACTTCAAACTCACCACGTTCATACTTGAAACAACTGCTATGATGAAGCATTTAGCACCTCAGATGTTAGCCTTCTCTGATTACATCATGAAATGAGAGGTGTACACAGCTTTAGAAGTTGCTGTGACTCGTCTCACTGTCTTTCAGCAGGCAGGAGGTTCTCAGCAATGTCCTCCCTCAGGTCAAAGGTCTCCATCAACCACACCTCCAGGAGAGCGACTACCAGCTGCTGCGGCTGACATAAAGTCCATTCAGAATTCCCAATTATTTCTGAGACACTAGAACCACCTGGGAGTGGAGTTATAAAAGAAAAATATAATGACTAGCTACAGGAACACAAAGAAAGGCACTATTTCTGGTTTTTGAGAATCGTGATGCCGGTCGGTTGCACATGACACCCTCCTCCATCTTGAGGCAGGTGAAAATGGAAGTATGCAGGAGGGAGGAAATGTCTTGAGATTTCAATGAACAGGAAGATTCAATTTCGAAAATAGAGAGAAAATCCAGGACCTTGATGAGTTGTGTTGATTCACTTGTATTGATCAATAATCCTATCAACCCAGCGCAGATATATTATGGTCATTTGGTGCGACGGGGCAGTAAAATCTTACTTATTACCCCTTTACGGTAATGTGGAGCTGTTATTTATTGCAGACATTATTCAGCTTGATATTCGTTTCTGAATCAGCTGGGGTTGTACGCTGACCTTGAGCCCCTGTGCTATCACCACCTTTCTTTCATTAGAAATAGCTGGACGTGTGGCACGCAATCCTGAAATCAACATAAATTGCACTTTTCAATGAAAATGTAGTCTCCAAATTAATAAAACTGAAGAATTCAAATAAAAGAGGGACAATTTTCTACTGAAATGAAATGTCAGTGAAATTGATTATATTTCAGTAGTTGTAAAAGCGATCTACCTCTTATTATGTTACTGGACTGTAGCATCTGGAAGAAAAAGTGCTGTCTTCGCAGTTTTTGGTTTTGCTTCACTGAAGCAGTCGGTGCATATATTATATACAAAGGATACCTCTGATAAAAACAGTATGCTTGTGTCAACATCATTTTGTGAATTTATTCATCTGTAGTTTAAAGTGCTAAATGAAAAAAATCAAATGAACGGAGCACTACACTCACATTATACTGTATGTGAACCAACAACAATCCAGATCCTAAAAATAAAATATTTTCATGTTCTTTATTTTCTCTTTTGTTTTAAGCTTTTATGAAGATGGTTTTCATCACCTGTCACTGTCAGCTAAATTTAACTTTAAGAATGATTAAGTTTAAATCTTCTGATGACACAATGCTTCCCATGACCAACACCTAAATCATCCAATAATGACAAATACTCCCTCTGATGTATCAAAAACTATAGATTTCTGACCAGTAGCAACATATACTGTTTCATTTGACTTGTTCTATTAACATCCAAATACCACTAACAGATAAATATTGCTGCATTATCTCTGTATATAAATTATTGTCCGTGCAAATTGAACTTTAAGTGTTGTGCCCATACTTAACGGTGTCACAATAACACTAGCGTTGCAATGACGACATGATTAATTACCCAGCATCCCCACTTGTTAAATTATATGACAGTGGTTCCCAACCTGGGAGGCAGGACATCAACCAGGTAAATCTTTAGCTATAGGATGGGAAAGCAAAAAGAACTTGTTTCTGCAACACCCAATTTTGTCTTGTAATCGTTGCTTTCCTCTTTGGAATCACAAGATCATTTTACCTGTAATAAGTATTCACTCATAGCATGTAGCATGCGGCTCTACGTCAGCATAATGACAATCTTGTGAACGGCGGTGTTCATCGGCCCGTCAATGGGTGTGCCAGCTCTTGCAGCCTCCACCTCATTATGTCGTTGAGCTGCCCACGCATGTTGCTTTGAGCTCCGGTGTTTGTCTAGCCCCCGTGGTTCTGTACGATGTGCTATCTTGAACTGCTGAACTTGATGTGTCACTGTTGTACATGCTTTGCAGTACTTTAGAGCTCAAAGACGCTTCGCCTCCCAAGACTTCACAAATTTTCCTTTTTGTTTTACGTTCAGGTTCATCTGGTTCATCGTCTGTTGAATCCATTTTCACACTTTTTTGTCATGTTGAAGGGTGAGTTGAACTTTTCACCCCACAGTCAAACAACTTAAGTTTGCATCACCATTGCCTCTGATGCCCGTGTGCACACGAGTAAATGCACCAAAATGGTTGGCAAGGCAACCTGGCAACCCTTACTGTCGAGCGTTATACCTTTAGTTACAGAATGCTAATCAATTGAAATTAGGGTAATTTTGCATGTCAGTCTACAGCCCAACCTGCCTTCATAACCTTTGGTGTGGCCTGGCTGACAGCTCCATTGGTGCACCTCCACAGATGGCTAGACGTCACCAACATTTTCCCTTCTCTATTACAACTATACCTGCTTCCCCGACTTTGCCTTCAAGCTAAAGCCATCCTTTGGTACTCCCAAGAACACAGTCAATCCTTCCTTGGCTGAGATTTTGATGAGACGGAGACTCTGGAGCCTCCTACAGCAACCATGCAGGTTAACTATTTGGCCCCCCAAGGCCAACAACATTCTGGAAGCAGGCAAACCCACGCTTCTGAGGAAGGCCCTCGTAACTTCTCAGCCACTCAGCTGGACAAATAAATGACTGTGCCCACACACTCAGGGCCAGAACAATGAGCTTAGCCGCTGCACTCCACACTAGCTATGGTACGTTATGTTACTGGCTGACCTGTACCAAAGGTCGGTCTCAGGAGATGGACACCAAGCCCTGGATGGCCATTGTAATCCAGAACCTGTTTAATATAATCATGTTTAATGGGTGAGGGAGCAGAGACAGTGGTGGGCTACTGTTGCAGGTGGCTTATGTATAATGACCCACAATTACCACCACCACCATGTCTTGTGGAGAGTAGTGGAGTCAAGAGTACTATTCAGCCAAGACATGGACAAAGTCTCTATCAAAACTTAGTTGGCTATCCTTGCTATCTGTAAATAATAAAGCATATTAAACAATTATATTGTGTTTTTACTGTAACTGGTGTGAACACCCTTAAATCACAGCCAGGGGCCAAGACAGGTATTTAGTATTCAATGACTTTTGAAAAACCCTCTGACCTCACAGGATGACTGGTTACCAGAACGCTATCCAATCAACATGATGTTCAATCATTATTCACCAGTTGATAAGTTTATAAGCTTACTTATGACTGGGCCTGATATTAGCCTGAAGGAAATCCTCAGAAAAATGCATCCCTCTATGGTTTTCACAAAACATTTCTGGAGAGTCAAAAGTCCTTCATATTGAAGACCACACAACATGGAAGCCACCATGACACCATTGTGATCAGGTTGGACGAGGGCCCTTTTAGGCATCAGACCCATTATCTTGTAATCTATGTGTGGGTATAAACTACACCATCTATCGGCAAGTGCCATTGCTGACGTCCTGGACGCCAATATCTTTAATCGTACTGGTACTAGACTGCTGTGGCATCTCTCTCATATTTTAGCCCTGTGATCCCATCAGCAGCAGGAATAGCACCAGTGTCACTTTCAAAGAGGAAATCCACCATGCTGGAGAAACGGGACATCAGAATAGTTTTCCTGGCAGGAATAGAATATTTGTTTAGTGCCAAAATCTATTTTGTTTGGATTCCTGAATTCTTATATTCAAATACAAAAAAACAGATTTAGAGAAACTCAAATCTTGAGGTGTATCAGGGGGCAGTGGTGCCTCTTTCACACACTGTGTCACTGTGTCTGTAGGATGAGCAGTGAATGGCCTTGTTCAGTGGACCACACTGTACTCCAAATGAATTATTTGGAAGCGGCTCACTGTCTGTTTCCTGGCCAACACATTTGCTCATGTACTGGCAATAGATGCAGCAGAGTGCAAACATGCAAGGACACGTTTTTTTTAATCATATAAGCTATTGACTGACTCAGTGATGGCCACTTGTATTCCAGAAGTGATGAATCTACTACCAGGTGCCCTCTCCAACTGAGATCCTACCAGCAGAGAGGAGACTGGAGCCACTAGCATGGCTACAAATCTACTCACTCTATGATGCACCTTGTGTTTGACACCAACATATGAATAGTTGTAGTGGCACATAGCCACTTTCAATTATGTTGTTGACACTTTCCTATAGATTTCTTGCCGTCTTCCCTCTCTCTTCATCTGCATAGATAATGAATGGGATGCTGTCACTTTGCAGCTATCACCCTTGCTAATGGAATTAAGGCATTGCTTTGAAATTGCTTTTGTTTTGTAAAACTAAGTCCCTTCTTTATCTTTACTAAAGTACTGACAATAATATACATATTATTACATAAGTATAATTTCAGACATACAGTACTCCGTCTACCATAGGATTTGAATCAATATTAAAATGCGTCACGTCCCGCTAGCCATTAGCCGGTTTATACGACAATATAATTCATGTGTATGTATTGGTGTCCCAAATCTTACATACTAATTCTTTACAGTATGCACTCCATAGTTATCATAATATACTGTTTTAGCAGTTAGCGTCTCACCACCATTCATTAACATGTTTGTGCATTGCATTGTGGGAGGAGAATGGTGTCCATCAACAAAACACTCAGAAGGGCATTTCACTGTTAGTGAACAGAGTAAAAAAGTATGGAATTGGGACATGCCATCCGTCTGTGAGGCATGCTAACTTTAGCGTTTGCTCCCAGTATGAGCAGTGTGGCACCGCTTCACCAAAGTCAGTTGGCTGAGAAAGGGATACGTATATGGTGCTAAATGCTTTCACCAGTTTGGTTACCTAATGAGCAGTAAGCCCAAAGATAATGTATAATCCTAATGTCTAATATATTCTTGGAGATCTGGCCAGAACTTAAGTAAAAAAGAATCAAAAAATGTACTGAACATCAGAATGTGAAGAAGTCACCATGTTGACGTTGTGTCAGACAAAGACGTCTATGTATTGTGTTGCAGAGATGTGATGAAATGAGCATAATAATGGACTGGCCCCGGCCCGTACTTTCTTGTAGTACCACTTGTTGCTCGAGAGACGGTATGAGTCACTGTAGCTAGTCTGCCCTCAGTCCAGAGAAAGAAGAAGGAGAGCTGCTTGTCAATACATCCATGGTCCATGTGCATTTTATAGTTTGTTTATTGGATTAAATCCAAAGTGGCAGAAACGAGAAAACGACCGGCACGCTTGCCTCATCCTTTTAGCATTCAGGCGGCTGCTTCGTCCGAATACAGCGTGTGGCAGCTCTGGGAGACGTACCCGAGCTACAAATTCCCGTACTACACAACCTAAAGACTAAGCACAGAATCTACATCAGTAGCTTGAATAAGAGTACATTCAGAGCGACAGTGCTAATACAAATATGTAATCACTTTGACTTTATAGATAACATGTCCAATAATAAAATACATCTATTATTGAGCTTTCCTACCACAATTAGAGTCAATATTTTTTTAACTTAATTTACTAAGGAGAGGTTGGCTGAGTTGAGGTTTTTTTTTAATTCAATGTTCAGCTTCATACAGTCACACACAGTAGCAGCAGGGATCACCCAAGTAAAGCCAGAATTGAATGCATTGGCCACCAGGGATCTCCACTGGGGCAACTCTGGGTCAAGTGCCTTGCTTAAGCGCACCTCATTGGGTGACTTGTAAGACATTTCCAGAAGCATCCCAGCAGAGGTACAAATGCACAAGTGTGTTATCTTATATCTGTAATATATATTTTGTTAAATATCTGACATTTCTTTTCATTCGTAATCATCTTCCTTGAGGCATCCATTTTTCCTACAATCGTGTTAGACTTTGTTCTGGCCCTAGTGAGCCAAATCACGCAGACTCCCAACAGGAACAGCTGCGGAGCCCACTCTAGGGGAAAGGAGGTGTGTGTGTGTGTGTGTGTGTGTGTGTGTGTGTGTGTGTCGGTTTCAGTTTGTGTGTTTTTATATCTGTGTGCATGTGTCTGTTTGTGTGGTGGGGTTCAGCCAGGGGACCGGAGCCATCTCAAAGCAGCTGCGCTACACTTTTAGAGAGGTGGTCTCACACAAATGGGAACAAATTAATCAGTTATAGGCAGCACATCATTTATTAGTTTGATATGGCTGTTCATCATTGTCTGAAAAATGACAGATTATTCAAGTTCTAAATGCATTAAATGATTAAAATCATATAATGTGAATTCATTTACCAAGCATCTGACTAAACCAGCTATCAAATGATGCCATAATTAGGCTTGAATGCAAATACAATAATCACAGTCAATATTACAAATAGGCGCATGACTGACTGACTTGTTTTCTATCTCTCTCTATCTCTCTCTGAGATGGTCAGTGTTGAATTAAGCGCACTTGAAGCCTGATTATGCATTCTTCCGTAACGCAGCCTTCAGTGGCCACTAATTTAGAAACAGAATCTTCCCCAGGGCTTCTTTCTGCCTTGCTTGGTACATATGGATTCCCATATAGATGATTCACCTCATACTCCAAGGGCACGGGGGCTGTGAACTCATGGGCAGGTCCTGCTGGGTCAGGGTTCCCTCCATATTCCTCCTGGCAAGCCGGGCTTTCACACTGAACCGACCCAGAAAGCAGCAGCGGTTCCTGCAGGCAAGCCGAGGCCTTCTCTTGTGGTGTCAAACCAAATGTAAACTAATCTGTCAACCTAAATGTGCACAGCTCAGTATTCTGCATGTCTAATAGACCCAGGGGGGGGAAACTCATATACTGCCTCAAATTGTCAAACAGCTGAAATTAGACAAATTATCTCATGAATGTGATTTGAAGTGAGCTCATGAATGAGATTCACCTCTTCCCAAGTTCCTAGACACTCGGGACTGATACCACGCGAATCACAATGATCACTTTAGTGGGGATAGAGCCCGCTCCCAAGGCTCTAGGACCTTCCTATCATCTAACCCTAACCCTAGCCCTAACCCTAAGTGTGCTGCGTTAGCTGCTTCTAAGGGGTGTGCGAGAGGAAAAATGTAATGGTGGTCTAATGGTGTAATAATTAATATTAAATATCATTTAAAAAAATGTAAGTGGGATTTTTCACAAAATAAAAACATGAATTATAAAAATTCCCTTTGTAAGATTTAAATTTAAAACGTTATGATGAAAATGATCTGGGTCTGGGCTTCACTTGGATTGGCAATGCAGATTGCCCAAAGCCACAGTGTGTGGTGTGCAGTGAGGTTCTGGCTAACAGCTGTCTGAAGCCCTCTTATTTACATCGCCACCTGAACTGATCAGTCGTGATGTGTAACTTTATTGAAATTTGATTCAGATTAATGTAATCGCTATGTATGGTTAATTGTAAATTAAATGTGATGCAATCTGCCTCTGAGCCTGTGCGCCTCGCCATCCTTATTGCTCTTTAAAAGTGACGCCTTGTGTAACTGAAATTTATTGAAACTTTGTTGCAGTGTTTCGGGGCGTTTGTCACACCTGTAGTTCATTTGCTTTGTTCCGATTCAGGGATTATATATGATACAATGTTGCAGTTGCCCCTTTGTTCGGTTTGTGTTCACACTGCAACATTTAACAGCGGACTAAATCTTGTAAACAAGCGAGCAAACTGTTCTCTCATTGGTCCGATTTCTATGCGGCTATAAATAGGCTCTTGCTTTTTTTTTTTTTAAGGTGTGGGGGATTGGGGGTGCGTGAACCCGGTCGGGATGTAGAAGGGGGTGCGTGGCCTAAAAGGTTTGGGAACCGCTGCTGTACTGCATCAAGCAAGCAAAGACAAGAGCAGAGCCAATTCAACGGCCTGGAAAGCAAATGGCTTGAGCAGCATAAGAGAGAAGAGGGAAACACAAATTTGGGGGAAATTGCAAAGCGCGGGTTTTGGCTCGGGGGGGGGGGGAGGTTTGAGATCAGATTCTGATCATTCGAGTCAGCTATGGACATTGTGATTTGAAAAACAATGTCTACATGATAAATGTGTATTATAAAGCAGCCGATCTTCATCTATGTCTCACTAGTCATGATAAAATACCAACAGTTATGTGGCCTACTTCTCCCCCACTTTCTCAGTGTGGCCAACATCGCCCGTCTCCAGGGTATCCTATGGTTATTTGTGTGTGAAGATCCAGTGGAGGTGCGTGAAATGTGGCACATTTGTGCCTTCTGATCTCATCTGACAGAGCTGAGAAAAAACGGTGGTGGCAACACAGAGCTGATTTGTGCAGATGTGGACCGTCCTGAGGGAGCCCTTTTGCGCACGCGCTTCATTGATTTCGCAACCGAGGGTAACAGTGGAACCAGAGGTCAGACCCCAGTGCCCTTGCACAGATATTCACCATTTTAAGGGAATGGGATGCACACAGTGAGCAGGCAACAAAGTGTAATATCACATGTCACCACTCATGTCTAATGGCCTCCCGCAGTGGCGAAAGAACAGCCTTGAGGATGAGGAGGACATTTCAGAGCAAGATAGATAGAGAGATGCGATTCCAATCAGTAACCCTTGACATCCTCTGGTTAGTCTAGTAGTGGTCCAGTAAAGCCATTGCTTCTTTCCTGGTAAAGAGCATTAAGAGCCACTACATCATTCGTCCCACACTGTCAGCCCAGAAGTGGCGTGCGACTCTCTCCCTGCACATTAATCATGCCATTACGGCTGAGCCAGGCCAAGGAATGAAAAAGAAGAAAACATATAATTTTAATGGCATTTGGAATTGATTTCAGTTGTCAGTGCCGACACATCAAGTAGTGTTCATTGGACCAGTAGTTTAATATCATGGCGTATTCCATCATTGTCGTTCCTCTGTTCAAAATCATCAATCTATTTGTCAACACCTAAAATGCTTACATTGTAATGTTGTATTTTCTCCTTTCAGCATATCGGTTTCATTCCCGAAATACTGCATGTGCAAAGGGAAAATTACGCAATCCCTTCTAAAATAGATCTCGGCTCCATAATCTAGCAGTTAACAAATGCGGCAATTTCATTAACTTTTAGGACCATTTCTGCTTGGAAGATTTGCTTTTGTTTTTCATAAAACAGTTAACTGCTGACGTGCCCCCTTGGTCCACCATTGTTAGTGTTTTTGTGCAATCGGAACCTGAAGGGCACGAATAGATTTACGAATACTTCTGTCCAGAGTTATTGATAGGCCACTCCTCACACCACATCTCATTGCCAGTATTGATTGCGTTGTATTTCAGGTCGGGGGGGGGGGGCTGTGACCTTAGATGCTGTCGTGGACAGTCACTCACTTCACGTCAAGGGTCACACGCAGCCCTCACACAACCCTGCATTAGAGCTCTCCTTCTATTGCTCCTGCAGAGCACTCCGTCTGATTATCAACAGAGCACTCTCTTCAGCTGGATGTAGAAGGTTTCAAGTAGGGATGGATCTAAATCTGAATACATAAATGCAGTACAAATGTACTTTATCAGCCCTATAGTCAGTACACCCATACTGAAGACGGTTGCCAATAAATATCTCTTGTTATGATGAACAATAGAGTATAAGGACATGTGTTCCTGCAGGAAAACTACACGTTTCTGACAAATGAAATTAGCTTTGCAATCCAAACAGACCTCAAGACAAACACCTATAGCCTGTGTTATACACTGCATTCTGTCTGCACTCTAAACAAGTGTTAGCTTGCCTATTTATAAATGCCGGTGTGTTTACATGTGCCGGTGTGTGTGTGTGTGTGTGTGTGTGTGTGTGTGTGTGTGTGTGTGTGTGTGTGTGTGTGTGTGTGTGTGTGCAGTTGGTTCCATGTGTTTTGCATAATGAAACCGCCTTGAAATATCGCAGGTTTGGATTATTTGTGCCTCCGTTTATGTTTGTCTTGGCATGCGTGGGACCGCTCTGGAAGTGTGACAGGTGAAGCCTCCACCTGGCCCCGCTTGGTCCACCTGCTCCCTCGCTGGCAGGTGACGCAGGAGGGGGACGACTGTTGCCACAGGGAACAGGCAGACTGGTGAAAATAATTCTTTTAGGGGCAATCTGGAGGACCGTGGGTGAGCACTTAGTTCCTCAGGGGCCACTGACAGCTGTCAGCGCTTGTGGACTAGCACAAAAGGCAACACGTAATTAACTTCATTATCTCACTGGCATTGTTAGTCTGGGCACGAGCATATTCTTTTATCCTTTAACAGTGCGCAGGCTGTATTAAATATGAGGCTGCGCATCAGTTTGCTCTTTGCCTCTGTGGTGTATTTCTGTCTCCTGCTTGTGTTTCATCGGAGCGCCTCCTCTGAAGCCCCGACCCCCTTCATGTTGGTACCATTATAGCTGCTGTGATTGTACTTCTCTCTCTCTCTCTTTCCATGTGTGTTTTTGTGCATCTAATGCCACTGCACACAGAAGCTTCCACTGACAGCATATGTGTGTGCTGCCTGGGCCACGTGACTGGAAGGAATCCCACATGTGGAATTGAATGCATGTCCTGTTTCTGAAACAGACAGCTAGCTACGATGGATGAAGATATTTTGATGAAGAGGTGACTAATGCCTGGGAGATCCGCGATGGCGTAATGCGGATGGATGCTGGTTTGTTTGCGCTGCTTAATTTACTGCACGCAGTGACAGGATGCCGAATGGCGCCGTGAATTTGTTTGAGTTTGATTAAACAATTCAGAAAATACTGCTCTAATTGGAAATATCGAAAAAGAAATACTGCATCTACTATCAAAGGATTCCACTGTAATATATTTCCAGGTACATACGGTGCAGTGAACCTAAGACTGATGAATGTCCTTTTCTAATCACATCATAAACAAGGCCAGTAGTACAGCGTGTGTTTCAAAAGAGGGTGCCATACTGCAGTTATTGACTGGGGAAGACGCCAGTAAATTTGCATTTCTCAGCAGGATTTGTCAAAGGGGGGAAAAAAAATGGGGAAACCCCCTTGAACCGAATAAAGCCCACAGAGATTTTCGGTCTCATGAAAGTAGGCCTCGCAGTGGTGGCAAAACGAATGGCATCCCAAACTGTGTCTCATGAGTGAGGCGTGGGTTCGTACAGAATTACTCCACAACAGCACGCCCATTGGTTCAGAGAGGAAAAGACAGCTCAATCCACTCCTGGGGGGGAGGGGGCTGGTGAGGGGTGGACAGCGTGGAGAGATGAGGAACCAGGAGAGGAAGCACGCGTGGGGGAAAAAGAGCTCCATGTGGAGAGGAGATGCCGTCAAATACGGACCCGAGCAAATCTGATGATGAGACGAGAGCGACGTGAGGAATAGAACACGGAAGAAAAAAAAGGCTACATTAGACGCTGAAGGCGTGCAATATATAGTTGCCATGGAGATGAGCAAGTCTACCAAGCCTCGTCATTTCACTGACTCCTCCCGTGAACGCTGGGATAAAAATAGACACGGGCAGAGAACAAAGAGCTATTTAGGAAAAAGAAAAAGAGACAAAAAGTCAAGATGAGTAAAGAAGAAAGGTTGTGGAAACATTGGGACATGTGTATAGAATGTGTGTGTGTGTGTGTGTGTGCGTGTCTTATTGGTGAACAAAATGGTGTGAAGGAACCATGCAAACACGTCTCTCTGTCAAATGGTGAGGCAGAGTGAGTGATAGACACAGCCTGCTTGTCTCGAGGAAATCCCACCATTAGCATTTGTTGTTATTAAAGCAACAGAGGAACAATGTGAGGGGCTGCTGACTTTGATTTCACAAGCCACAACGGCCACATATACACAAAAAAAGACATCGTTCTTATTCTTCCTCCTCCTCATCTCTGCTTTCATCCTCTTCTATTGTCATTATCATTTTAATCATTGTCATAATTATTGTTATTACAATCAGTATTACAAAGTAGTGGTAGTAACATCATGCAGGTTGCGTGTGTATTGTGTGAACAAAAGTTGTCATATCCATTCTTATTTGTTCTAACTTTACCAGTAATAATAATAATAATTATAGTAATAATAATAAAATCCGCAATAGCAATAATCGTCATCAGTGCCAAAAATATGATCTGATTATGTCACTGACCTGTTAAATATGCAATTATTTTGAAGTCATTCTTGAAGTATTAAGTAAGTTATGTTAAACAAGAGGAGCTTATTTTTTATTGCTGTGTCCCTACTCCATACTATGAACAGATTCTTCGCAGGTTTTGAGTGTGTTCAGTGTTCACAAGAGAGAAGTGACAACCATACTCAAAGAAGAAAGTACACAGACTAAATATATTGCACACCATCAAACACTATTTGTTCATGTACATAGCGGGGGGGGGGGGGGATGTGACGGTCTAAACCGGTTGAAGAGTAAGTTAGCACCCCCTGACATTTGTGTTTTTGCTGACATCCAATGGTTTAACTTCTCACGTTGCTGCAGGGATGTACAGTGGATCCCTGCTGGGTGGGGTCATAGGTGCAGCAGAGCACACTTTTGACAACACTCATTACTGACGCTGGGTGTGTTCGGAGGCAGGCCTGGTTTCTTTCAAATGGCTGCAGAAGTGAAACTCTGGACTCCTACATTCAGACTGCCGGTCACTGGTTCGTACATGCAGCTCCATGTGTGCAAGCTCCACTCGCAAGCCATCAAAACAACTAACCTAAAATCAAAATGGGCTCATTCTGTTGACTCAGGGGAGAAGATGGGGCCCGGAGAGAGACCCACAGAGTGGCAGCTGGCCCAAGCTAACAGGACAACTGCTAATGGGACACCCCATCTGCTGCTCCGCTTTTCCTGCCCACCGCCCATCCTAGTGCCAACCTCTGGGCTCCTGGAAAACGTCCTGAGCTCCCCTGCTGTTTGGCATCCATCATCTCATAACATTATTTACACCGACATCCACAATGCCATGAACATCTGACACTGCAACTTCTAGTGAGTGAAATCAAATCGCAAACGATCAGCAGTGGCCGGTGCGTTCGGGAAAGTATTGCTCTCAAGTGTAATGTTTGATTCACTGTTTCGATTTTGAGAGCTTTTATACTTCATGTTTTTACTTTATACTTTGACAATGGACTTTATACTCTGCTACATGCAAAGTGTCAACTTTGAGACTTTGAGACTGTGGGCAAACCTACTTGTTTAAGCTCGAGATATGACGCATTGCTATGTAGTTTAAACATGGGGGAAAGTAGCTCCAAGTTGCTGCGTTCATGTTAACACATTAATAACAGAAAGACTACTTTTACTTTTGATCCTCAAGTACATTTGACCTTTTTACTTTTATTCTGAAACATTTTTTAAATGCAGGACTTTAGATTGTTTTATATTCTGTCATTAAAAACAACCTCTGAAGCTGTCTTGAATTAAGAAATTCAGTATTATTGTGATTATTTTGATTCGGGTGTTTTTCTTTTTCTTCTTGACCTCCCATCTTGTTAATTGTCTTAAGCAACATTTTAAAAGCCTCAATAAATAAATAAATTCATGACTTGATAAAAGATTTTCCATCTTAGATGAAGTCCCAGCAACCGTTCATCCATCCGCTGCCACGCAACAACAACTTCCAGATGTGTCTGTAGCGGTGATACGGCTTTGCCATTAACAAGCAAGGAACATTGACCCCCGGACCTCTCTAATTTCTAAAGTGCAAAGCATCACTCTCCTCCGCAGCATATATAATAGCCTCTTTTCAGATTTATGGCTGCCATCAGTCAGTTGTCGGCACGCCAGACACCAGAGTTATGATGATTATCATTACGTGAACCCTCCACTTCCTCATTCCTTCAATCTCCTGCCTGGACGAACAACACATGGATCAAACCTGCCTTTGCAGCACCATCTGGTGACCACTGCTGTGATTCAGGAAGCTTTATCCCAGATGAACGAAGGAAAAGAAATTCAACTCCTACACGTCTTTGCTCCACACCTGTAATACCTCTTTGGTCCTCTGGATGGTGTCTCAAACCTGTGTCCTCCCTCCTCAATGGTGGCCTGGGGGATTTTAGAACCTGCACACAGACAACTAATGTGAGAATTATTCTCCTTTTCTGCTTCATTATTGGCACAGTTCCTCCTAAAGCTATTAGTCTTTGCCACATATGGATCGACTCCTCCGTGAAGGATTTGTGTTGGCCCTCGCACGGCCCCTGTTATTATCTCACCTCCACCCACAGCACTGATTAAAGCTGCTTCCTGAGAAGGTTCATTCTGCCACTATACTGAAGACACAAGTCTTACAGTTAGCAGCCACATAATAAGACAACACTGAGTGTCCTTCCAAATGATCTTTTGTTGCTTTAATAAAATTCTCTGCTTTTCCTTTGTTTGATGTGTGGTGTAAAAGAAAAAAAAGGTTTCAAAATTGAATTTCCCTTCATGGTTTATTCTTGAAATGTGGAGGATGTCCATAAATGACCTGCACTAAACACATACAAACACATTCTGTGTGTCAAACATTAAATGGCTAAAGATTTCACAGCTCTTTAAATGCAAGCTTTTTACTCTTTCAATCTCTTACTTCACGTTGCATTTGGAAAGCTGAGACTTATCCTGACCTCTAAGCTCTCTGAGAGGAAGAGATGAGAACATGCTTTGTTCACACGACGACTGACACAGTATGATGTCATTTAGGCCACTGATTCTGGCAGGTACAGGAACTGTTGTAGTGATTTTCTACATTGGAAGAGAAAATGTGAATTTGAATAACTGGCAATTTATTAAAATACTAAGGAAGTAAAAGCAAGTTTGAGACTAAACTGTGGCACATTCTCAATCAGCCTCTTACTGTGAGGGACGTGGTCATGCATGAACACTACGTTTTCGACCACAGTTGGATCCACTTTTGGTTGTTTCATACGAGAGATTTCCGTACTCTGGCTTCATGTACTTGATTGAATTGCACAGTTGTTGTTTGTTCAATCACATCTGATCAAACCACTCCTACACAGTCCTGATGAGGCAGATAAGCTGAAGTTTTGACTGTTGAACTCTTAATAACTAATAACTAAGAATGTTATTTTTTCCAAACATCAACACAAACATAAGCTTATTTAGATACATTTAGATAAATACTTAATATTTGAAATCAAGTTCCCTGGGCTTTAGGACTCAGTAAGAAATACCTTGTCATTGGCACATTGGATACATTTGTATGTAAATTGTCATTCAAATTAAAAATAAAATGTATATTTGTGATACAATTAAGTTGTGTGAAAAACATTTCTTGTTACTCAAAAATCCCTTCTGGGGGATGTTAGAATATGCCAATAAAGAGTGTGAGAGATAATGTCAAAAGATCATTAAAATTGTTAAATTATTAGTAAGCACAGCCGTTATTATTAGATGACACAAAGTTTGGTGTACCACTTTGCTAACCAAATAACCCTGTTGTCGAGGTTTGGCCCCATGCCGTCATGGTATCAGACACAGAGGCTGCTCTTGTAACAGCCTGTTCTCTTTCATCTGTATTTTCAGCAAGATCAAATTAGCAATGCTTGGCCTGCCTAGTAACACTGGGCACAAGTAACCCTAAAAGTTATGGCTGTTGTTGTTTTATACACCACAAAACAAACTTTGATCCTGTTCTTAGAAAACAGTTGAAAGAAAGCCTTCCGTGTTGTGCTAAAGGCTTCATCGTGACAGGCGTATCAAAGACAAAGCACTGAATTAAGTTTGGGATTTGGGTTCGATTGCTCTATTTGTCAAAATATGATGCGGTAAACGAATAAGATGACAGGTGTGATGGAAAAAGTACCAACACAGAAATATTCCCCATTACAAGTAAAAGTACAGAGGTAGGATGAGCAATGGGTTTCTTATTAAAGTTTCCAAAGTAAATGTACTAGTTCTGCAGAAAATATCCCACATATATTATCATATATTACATTATTAGATTGTTACTGACGCAGTGACCTAAATGCATTGTAATGGGTATACAGTTAGATAGTTTTCATTACTTTATATACAGTTTGGTAGCTTGGTCCACTGGTTTCCAACCTACAACTAAAAGTCGGACCCACTCCAAAGGGTCACAAGATAAATCTCTCTCATAATATAAATGATGCAGTAAAAAAAATACAAAATAAACAGCAACGTTTATTGTCTTTTCTCTAATATTTAAATGAAACCACATGAGAGGCCTGGAGGGGAAACGTCTCTTTGGTGGAACTATTAACAGCTTCTAAAACGTAACAAGTGGCCCCACACAGACCATGTTTGTTATGGAAGGGGCCGGAAGCCAAGAAGGTCGGGAATCACTTGTCTAATCCTTAACAATGTGTTGTATTTTATAACCGGGCATCAGCTAAATCCTGAAAACAAAACGTCAAATCACAAAAAGTACGTCTTCTGAAATGGGAGACTGCTGGATTTACAGGCCAAATTTACATTTCTGCGCAAATTTGTTGTCGGCTGCTTATTTGAATAATTTCAAAAATTTTATGTTGCCAGCTAATTTTTACAAGTGTGTGTTCAAACTGCAGTCCTAAAAGGTCACAAGACTTCTGGTTCGCCTTCCTACAAATACTAAATGCTCCCGTTTGAGCTCTTGAGCTCCAAGGGAATTTGACAAACCTGAATCCTTATAAATGTGCAATGACAACTCAACAAACAGAAACGCTGCAGAGAATCAAATAAACCTACTCAGACATGTTAGAGAACGCTGAGAATAGCCTTTGTGTAAAATGTAGTCTACTCCAGAAACGTATTTTGTGCAGTGACTGGAGACACAACAATGGAGAAGTCAGATTTGAATAGTGACTGTGATTCATGACTTTGCTGAGGTGGCTTCAGGGGAAATAGATATGACTTCACTGTCGTGAGCTATTCTTGATTTTGCATTGACCTCCTGGGTCACGGTTAAAAAGTTGGGCCATTGTTTTAAGGACCGCCTCTCATGCAAACTGTGCTTCCTTAGGCAGATACACAAAGAGCAGCAGCGGTAGTACACATATTGGTACTAACTTCTATAGCTCACTGTCTCTACAATTCATCATGACTAGGAAAAAAAGCCGACCTCATTACCACTCACAGAACTCCGTTTCATGGTGAAGCGCTACTTAATAGCTGTCTCAATACAGCGAGATTCACGGGAGCCCCCTCATCTTAGAGAAACTGTTCACACAACATCTCCCACAGCTTACACTGCGAAAAAGCCACACCTCGTAGCTTCTGTCATCACTCTAATTTCCCCGGGGCCTTTGTGTATGAGGACGTTTTTAGAGATGGGTGCGAGCCACACACGCAGTACACCCATCCGAACACTCCTGACGTCGTTTTACTTCCTCACATTTGTGCAGCACGTCTGTGATAAAAGCCTGTCCTATTTCAACATTTGGTATTCCCAGCCGCAGCCGCCGTTTGTCACATTGGTCGTGATGGCAAGTGCGCTCTGTGCTCGCTCTCCTTACCAAGGACACGAAACCTTTTAAATCAGTGCATAAACCTGTCATTCTCTTTTGAGACCTGTTCTTGGTAGGCGGATGTATTATTTGTGGCACATTTTTTGCACCCATGGACTTGGGCGGTCCTCTATATTTTGTCCGGTTAGTCTGCATAAGGCACTCTAATCAGCTAAAGGGGTACGTGATTTACATTCACTGTCAGTCCTCCCCTCAGTATCACCATTCCAGACATGGCCAAGGTCACTTTGCACCTGAATCCAACAAACAGTCTGTCCAGCATTGGATGTTAACATTACGGACTCTTCTCTTCTCGCCCTTTGTCGCTTAACAGCAAAGGAGGCTGTGTACACGGCGTGCATGACTTATCTATATAGTGCATGTGATACCAGGCAGTCAGTCTGCATATGCAACCAGCTATTTGTCTACATTACACACCCTGTGCAAGATAAGCCACTTCAAAGCATTTATCATAAAACTGCACATTACAGTAACACTGTGACATATCACAGCACAGTAGACAGTTAAAAAGGTGACCGCTGTAATCGGAGACGTTAGCAGAAGCCACTGCCACAGCTTGACGAATATCTACAGCTAAAGAGAAGCCACGGCATGAGCAAGACACTCTAAAGAATAGATTATATGTCCTATGTGCAAATCACACAAAACGCAAAGAAACACAAATGAAGAACGACTTGTTTAAAGCTAAGAAAGTTGGCCACCCTTAACTCTAAAGTTCCCTGTTTCCATGGTAACAATCTCAATGATACCTGCTGACCAGCGGCGTCGAAAGACAAAAAGAGTAAAAAACGAGGTTCATAATGTGTGGTAAGCTATCTGGTTATGGCAAGGTGAAGAGCTTTGAGAGGCTGCAGCAACCTGTTGGAAATATGCAGCAGTGAGGACGTCGTATCCTGAGCCTGACTGATGAGTTAGCACCGAGCTCTGTCACATTGAGAAGCTGCAGCATCTCAGCCCTGCTACCGGTCTGCAGGCGGTTAGCAAGCTCAACAAATCGGACTGCAGCTAACTAAACGCAACTCCCCCCAGAGGGGGGAGGCTCTGGGGATTCGTGGGCAACAACTCGTTCACCTCTAAGGTGTGGGGGCGAGGTCTGCGGGATTCCATCTCAGGTCGGAAGATTTTGTCTCTCACGGTCCGATTTAGGAGCTGATGTACAGTACATGTATATCTGAACTGGAGATCATCAGTGAGGTAAAACAACAGGCTTATACATCAACAATGATCTCACTCAATCCATCAATGGTTGGCAGGGTTAGTGCTTGAAAAGTGAAAGTTAATAAGTTAATTAAGTCTGCATTACAATTAATATTTCACATATTAACAAAGCCATTTAACATCTCTAACACAGAACATGTCTAATAAACTCCCACTTTACAACCATATTTAGCCAGGTTTTGATGTCTTTTGACCTCTAAATCACCAAATGAATGCTTTCTGGGATTACTCCTTTTTGGTGTTTATTGTTGGGGGGATCCAATTTCAGTTTGTATAGACCATTTCTAAATTTAAAATCAGGATGCAATGAATACCGTTTTCAAGGTATTGGTTACGAAAAAAAAATCACAGCACAGCACAGAGCGCAACCATATCCATCATACCATTGTCTCAAGACACTGGGAGAAAGACGGTATACAAGCAGTTGCTATCACACCCGCTGTCCAAAAGAAGAGAGCGGGGCACACTGCACAAAAGCTGTTTCCCTAATTCATTTTGGATGTTAGTCGCTGATAGCAAAAACAATTACTGTAGCTTTAGGCAGCGATTTCACAGAGTGCTCTGGCGCTTCAACTGCACAAATAACAAGGTAACAGACCCAGAATGCTCCCACAGATTAAAGAGTACCGAGGCAACAGTCGCTGATGGAACAGGACAAGCCAATCGACCTGAAGGGATAGGGTGCTGTGATGAGTCAAAGAACCCCCCCCCCCCCTCCCTATTATATACTGTGTTCAAAGAAAAACGACACTGGGTCATGTGCACGTAAAATCCCAGCATAATATAGGACGAGAAGAATTGTAAGAGAGAAATACCAGTGAAAGAAGAGCACACACACTGAAATACCTTCAGCTTTGCAGTGCTTCCCTTCGCAGCTTAGCGTTAAAGCTGCACCAGCACCACGATTAAATTACCATGTGTGTTGGGGCTCCTGCGAGTTCATTGAGGGTTGTGATACAGTAATAAAGAGCAAAAAAAGGAACAGGATGAGAAAATCGTAGAAACATATAGAGAAGTAAAAGAGCTTCTGTACTGTAGTGTGAGAAGGAAAAATAGGCCACGGCTAATCCCCAACATTATAGCTCAGCATATGATTAGGGGGTGCAGGAGTAATTGCGTAACCACGAATGCCATTAAGTCATAAAACTGATACTATTTTCCCGATCTTTCTCGTTTTGTGTTTCTCACGTCTACATCCCTGTGTTAATCTTTAAAAAACGGTAAAATCTTGAGCTTACGCAAACCCCTGAAACTAATTCTTTAAGCACTCTGAATATTCACGTTTTGGTGAGTGACTAAAACCTGGACCAGGACTTGCAGCTCGAATCAAATTAAACAATCAAAAAGAAGCTTCCAGTAAAAAAAAATAAAAAAGCAAGTAATAAACAAAGGAGATGGAAAACAAATCACAGATGAGGATAATTTAATTCATAGATAAAAGTCATTACTATTACATTAAATTTGTTTATTTTTTTAAGAGCCAATTTCTTACATCCCTTGTATTTTTCTGTCATCGCACAAGAGAATCAAATCCCAAATTGAATATCATGAATATAAATCATTGCCAATTTGTTTTATTTCATCTGATGGAAATTCTTCATCACTGTTTATTTTCAGCTAGGACAAGCCCCTCTCCCGAGTACAGCAGTTGGCAAGCTGAGAGGGTTGTTCCAGTTAGATAAAAGGAAATGCCCAACATGTATCCTTACAATCAGCTGTGATAGAACATTTGGCTGGTGCTTCGGTAACGCTGCTGGGAGAGTCGTGCACGCACAGCTGGGCCTGATCCAGTCTTGTGATGTAAACTATGGGTGGTTTCCTTTTTTTGTTGTTGATGCAAACACTCTTAACGTGGCCGTGTTGCAGATACAAGTCGTGGTGTCGGAATCAGATTTGGAACAAGCTGTGCTTACTGTTCCTAAGAAGAAAGAAAAGAGTGGGACTCCAGATGAGCAAGCCGATGCTCAACAGCTCCACTGTGCTTGCTGGAAAGTAGAAGTCAAGAAGTAAATATTATAGTGTAGAGAGTTCCTACCTTGGTTTATCAACCCAGTCGCGGTCTAATGTTTCCCGTCTCGCTAGAAATCAGCTTTCACGTTTAAACTCAATACACGACCAGAGTAACACGGCTGAATGTAGGTTTTGATAAGGAAGAAGAATGCACGTAATAAAATGTGCACCGCCAAATCTATAGTGTGCAAGACATTTAGGAACAAGCAAGTGAAACATTTTGCAGTTATATTCAATGTACACTTTCTAATTAGAAGAAAATTGCAAACCAGGTGAAGAAAATAGTTTACATGACTGGTTTATACGAGATAAAGTTGCAGTTATTGACCAGTAAACCATCCGTTGGTAATCTTTAGTGATAAGAGGGACTGACATGACATGTGGTGATTATCTAAATGTATATATACGTAGCCGCAGGGGTCCCTGAGATCTCCACCTAGAAGATCTGAGGTTGCACACGGGCTCATAAGGAATTAAAAGGTCTGAATTGGACTTTCTGAAGCGATGTGGAGACGAGCGTAGCGAGGCTTACGCAGGCATGATATGGTCTCGGCTGTGTTGATTGGTTCAAAGTACAGCGGCTGCATGTTGCACTAATTGCAGAAGGTGGAGTGCCTTCTGGCTGGGAGCGGATGGGATCAACTAATCTAGACAAGAGATGAAAGCAACGATAGCTTTGTTGAGGGCAGCAAGGGAAAATAAAGGAGAAAGAGAAAGGACTGAACCACTGTCTTCACTTGATCATTAAAACAGAGATTGGAATGAGTTTCCCGGTGGCTTAGCGCACTAAACCGTGTACCATGAAAGCAGCATCACATTCAATTCTGCCCCTGAATTTCAGCTGTGAAATAAAGCTTAATAATGTCCAAAATGACTGTTGGAAAAATTAAATAAATCACCGTTTAATCTACCATACAAAAGTGTTATCACTGACTGTTAGTAATTCAGATGGTTGTGTTTAAAATGTGCATCCAAAAGTGAAAGACAGTGGTCCAGCGTTCCATACAGCTCCCTTGAAGGGGTGAGCGCTCTCAACCAGCGGTAATAAGCACTTGCAGCTAGACGCCATCAAAATTTATATCACACCACACTGACCCGCGCTGCTGTTTGTGGCAAGATCCCTGACAAGCTCTCACAATTTATACTGTTCCACCATCTGTAGCTACTGCTGGGGAAGCATCACTGACAAGCCTTGTGCACTTGCCTGCAACATGTCAGTTCTTACCCTGAACAAGAGAAAGATTATGTTCAGAATATGCTATAAGGTTTGGACAGTGATTCTATTATGTCTATTCATCCATCTGCCATTCATCCATTAGGCAAATTTGAATGTACTTGTGTGGTGGGGAAAATGGGTTTCTCTGACATAGTTTTCTACTGTGTGCCAGTCGCTCAACTGGAACAGTTATAAAACGGAGACATACCGATGTCTTTTTCATAAAAGAGACGGTGGGACTGGACAGGGCAAACCTAGAGGAAAACAATACAGAGTTTGATTAAAAAGGTGAGGCATGCTCAACTTGTAGAATGATACTGTTAGCCTGATAACCATACGAGCTCCATGGTGAGGCACATATCACCTTTGTCATCAGGATATCGACACAACAACTCTGGGATCACTTGAGGGATGGGCAAAGTAGAGGAAAAGGTTTAAAAACAAAACTACAAGCCAATCCAGTTAGAAGCATTTTCCACAAATATATATGTATCAATCCACCTATAGTGCTGCAGGGATGACAATTTTTTTTTAGACTAACAAAGAAAGTTAGCATTGGACTGGTTCCCTCAACAATAAGCCAATCGGATTTTTCAAATGGATTTGGGATTATTGCAGAAAATTAGCTCTGAGGCAAACAAATGTTTATGAAACTGACACGTTTTGTTCAGCAAGATTTTCACAACTGAACACTGCTTTTATGATTTCTAAAGTGTGAATGCAATCAGCAGAAGCCCAATGCAAACGTTAGGCTATAAACGAACTTCACTACGGTAGTGTGAGGTGTATGTGGAGGCGGACTAGTCGTGTGATGGCGTTTTGTCGTCTCGTTTTGCTACTTAATAGTAAGACACTTTTTAAAAGACACTTAAAAGGGGTATTACTGACGTATTTTATAGATCAAAACATTTGATACTTTTAGATACAGTGGTGCTTTTAGCCAAATGCTAACGTCAGCTTGCAAACATGCCCACAACGGCAAATGGTAACATGCTGAATTTTATTAGATTTGTACCCACAATCTTGATTTAACATGCTAACATTTGCGAAGTAGTTCTGAACACAAAGAGCACCTGAGGCCGATGTGAATGTCATTACTTTTGCAGTATTGGACAAATCAATATTTTGACCTGATTATGGCGCTAGGTGAAAAGTCAAAGGATGAATACAATTCATCTTCAGGGGAACTTGAAGCTCTGTACCAATTCATGGCAATCCATCCAATAGTTGTGGAGCTATTTCAGTCTGAACTCAAATTAAGGACAGACCAACATTGGCATTCATGAGGCAAAAACTGTGACCTGAAAAGAACAGCATGGTAACCAATACCACCTGGTGATAATGAATGCAATTTCAGCCCGTTATTTTGAAACTTTTTTTTATTTTTACGTGAACCTAAACTACACCGTCATTACAGAAGCAACCGTACGGTATTTGTATTGATAGCATAGTTCCTACCTGTGACCTAATATGGGAGGTGTCAGCAGCAAACTAGGAGGAGCCACCACCTCAAAGTCATTTTCTACTGTAAGGGAAGCAGAAAAAGCCTTATATATGAGCGCCTGTACAGTGCCAGGTAGACGTAGAAGACAAGAATCAATGGTCAATTTCTTTTTTTGTTTTGTTTCAGGTGTGGGGTTAATGTGTGAACGTGTGAAACCCCTAAGGTAGACAGTTAATCGTCCCTTACGCCACCCATATTATATGAAATCTGATCATTAGTAGTGGATGTTTTCCTGATTCAAGTCTGCATTTCTCACCTTGACATTACAGCCCCACGGCCCCAGTGGTGAGGGATTACATTTGTGGCAAACTGGCTTACTCCTCTGCAACTCTGTGCCCGAGGCAAACATGGGGCTATTTTATTTTTTTCAGTTTGAAATGTGTTATTGAAAATAGTGTCCTGCAGTGTGACGGCACAGCCACCTCATTATGAAAATGTTCATTCATCAAATTCAGAGGACATAGAGTCCTTAAATGTCAAGCCATGTGTACAGTATCAACTGAGTAACTGTGAAAACCTGACACTGTTTTCTGGTAATTGTCCCTTGTGGGAGCGCATAAAGAGGAAGAATGGTTTCAGTGTGCTTCGTCGGAACCAGGCAGTGTTATTAGCCACAATCTTTCCACTCAGTAAACAGAGCCTCTCCATGCTGTGAAGTACTGCACTCAGAGAAATGAAAACATTATGATATACTAAAAATAAAAGAAGCCCTCACATCAGACCACAATCTGTCAAATTCCAGCAAAAATGTGAAGCTTCGTACAATTTAGCAGTTTTTCTGGTTGTTCTTCTAGAGACCTTCAAACATATAAATCTTATTCTGAAAAGCTGAACAGTGGATCTACAGTGCATGTATCAAGGAACAATGCCAAACATTCACCATTACACCATTTTAAATGTGAGGATTTGTTACATCATTGTAAATTAAATATATCTCTATTTTGGACTGATGGTTGGACAAAACAAGCAATCTGAAGATGTCATGGGCATATTTTTTAATTGAATTAAATGTTTTGATATTCTTCACATTTTAGAGACTACACGAAACAATCAAACGAATCCAGAATGAAAGCACAAATATTATCTTGAGTGTCGACAACCATCGTTCACAAGTGCAGCTCTGCTTTCTGACCTGTTAAACCGTAGGATGACTAACGGCTACTACAGAGTTGGTTTTGTTGATTTCATATGCTTCACTGGAGTCCTTGCTGCTGTCTTGACTGCACTCACTACACTGGCTTCTGTCAAACCCACGCACACCTCTGTGACACACACACACACACACACACACACACACACACACACACACACAGGCACAAAACACTTCTCAAACCAGCACTTGTTTGATCTCGCAGCGGCTGTGCTGATGTGCTTTTTGAGTTGTGACATTTGAATTGGGGCTTAAAGTCACACAAACTCATCGGTGTTGATTATCGCACTGTTTTCTTTGACAGGGCCGACACCTTCGGGAGGCTGCTGGAGACTTAAGGTGATCGTAGACATGAGGTCACATCGGTCCATTGATCATACAGAGAATCCCAGAGCTGACAAGATAATTGCTTCAGAGCCTTTCATTACCATACCCCCTTCAGTGATTGTAAAGGTCATGACCCTTCTTGTCAGCCTCTCTCTGCCACCATGTTGATCAATTCCATTCATCGGACGGTCTTTATTGATCGTCAGTAAATGGGGTATGATCGATATTTTTGAATTTCTTAAGACTCAAAGACCCGGTGGTGATTTGTGTTTGCGTTATTATTGGGAATACAAACCAGAAACAGCTTTCAACCAGACCTAGAAATATGGGGATGGAGTAGATCAGGACTTTTAGGAACTAGCATTTTACTAACCTCAATCTGCCATCACTGTATATCACAAACTGCTGGAAGCCACCTACAGTAACCCTTGAGATGAATTTTCAGACTTCGGGTCCCAGATACAGTAAAGTTGTTTCGCTGCAGCCACAGCCGCTCGATGCTCTTCTTTTTTCTTTTTTTTTTTATCTGCCTCTGAAGATGCCTTTGGCTGTTGATGAAAGCCCTGGCCACATTTTTCCAAGCTGTAAACTGTTCACTGTTGAGCCCTGGCTGCAGGCTCAGAGTGTTTCCGCTGCCTTTATGCTTTTTACTTCCATATGCCTGATCTAAAGTGTTTACTGCATCTTCCTATGGCACAGCGAGCCCGACAAAGTAAACAGAAAGCTGAATGATGGACTTCGGTCTTTGCAGGCTGGTGTTTGTTTTCTTTGACACTGCAGAAAGTTGACGTTAGTGCGCTTGCAGTCCCTTGTGTACCCAGGCTGACCTAACTTGTGCCTACTCAATAATTCTTTCTTATTTTCTCCCCACCTAAAATGCCATAATGATGTATTGTCTCTCATAACACATCAATAATTCATTTCTGTTGGTTCACTTTGAATTACTACTTCCACGCTCTGCAGCAAATGGCTATGCTGCCAGTGCCAAATCTGTCTACAGAAATACTAACTGTGAATCCTTGCAGGATCTACACAGGAGTCGCATCCTCTGCTGTTTCTAGATAGCTTCTTTCCCTTATCATCTTTTTCCCTATACTTCACTTGGGGAACTGTGTTTAATTTGTTAAATAACGAACGATTGTGCAACTTAAAGGCTGATTTCAGCTCAGATCTAAAGTTGTTTCGTCTGTCTGGCTGCTGCAGGATATGTTCCCTGGCAGAAGTCGTTCAGGTATTCTCCTTCCTAAAAAAATAAATCTTGAAAGCACGGTTTCTGCTTGGTAAAACCCACATCACAGCAGCAAACTCTTTGAAGCCTACAGAGCTGGCTGGCTCTTTTTCAGTGATGCTACTTGTAGCTCAAACCACCAGGGCCGGCCTGGAGATGAAATAGTTACAACGGGATATTGAGTTTTGACTTGAGACAGGATCAAACTTTGTGTTAAACGAAGACACAAATCAAACAATGCTCATTGTATAACTGGCCTTGCTGTTGACATGCGGGTGGATCAATAATGTATGCACCTTGCGAGACGCGTGCTGCATGTCATCCTCCTAATCCTTCCTGCTTTGATCTGTGTGGTAAAGACAAAAACACCGCTTAAAAAATAAACAACAAGCGTGAGTGCAAATCTTTTTCCATCACGCAGCTAATCTGAAATCACATAATTAGAATATGAGAAATTCGTCTCACGAATCCCTCTTGTATTAAAAAGAGGCATTCATAATGTAGCTTGTCTTCCAACATTATTAGAATTTCATGAACAGTATTAGCAGATCGTATTCACCCTTTTATTACTATTACCATCGCATTCTTACAGAGACAAGGTTTTTCTGAATTTCTTTCCTTTAATATTAACATTAGTTGTGCATTATTTATTATGTCCTTATTATTCTATTGAACTTCAGAGGCTTAAATACGTAAGATAACTCAAAGTTTTGCAGCCGAGATTGATGCAGCTTCACACAAAGAGTTCTGGGTGAAATCTACAGCATTATGCAGTTCCACCCCCTGGGTATAGTCCAAGGTTTCCTTGTACTAACAGTCTGTGCTTGTAAGGAAATTCTTAGAGTTTCAATTTTTAACAATTCCAATACAATATGTTTCTGGCTTTGGGCGCATGTTGTTGATGGAGACATCAAATAGTTCAAAACGTGTTGTCATGAGTCACACTACGGTGATGATTTGGAGGATCGATCAACAGAAAAAAATAGAATCTATTTCAGTTTCCTCAGAAGAAGTCTTGTTTGCATGTTTGCATGTGTAAGTGCATGTGTAAGTTTCCAGGTGTTGTATTGGCATAAAGAGCTCCTGATTGACAGCTAACACAAAACAATGTTCCTAAATGATCCTGCTGTCAGAAGTCTCCTGAGACGGAAGACTGCTGAGTCAACCACAGCGGAATTCTAGAGGCTGATTTACAGACAAGACCGAGCTAAGTTCATCAAACCTTCAGTTTCAGGGTTATAATTAATGTCTACTTGATATGGAGTTAAATTACTTGAGAGGTTTTCTGATAGATGTGAAGATGAAACAGGAAACTTTATCCATATGCCAGTTTTTAAATTGAGCAGATTCTCTTACTTACAGCTCACCGAATAAATATCTGTGTTTCCTTTTTCTTGAAGGCAGATGGTTGTTTACTGATAATGAGTTCAGCTATGGTTGGAGTGACACAGCTTCTGTACGTTATTAAAATGGTTGTGCTACCGTAATAAAATGTGAGAAGAGACATTCCTGTTAAATATCTATAAAGAGCAATAGAAAAAGTAACATACGCTATTAAATGCTAAAGATATTTAGGTTTCGATATTGTGGAGATTGAGCGGTTAAGTATGCTTGTATGACATTACAACTAGCTTCAAGAATCACTAACAGCATAGTAGTCATCTATCCGGTTATTCTGAATAATTCACTTTTGGGTCATAAGGGTCATAGGGCTACGACTACCGTATCAAATACAATTTACACATTTAATACTTTACACATACACATAAAAGGCATATCTTTTTTTTTGTAAAAGGAGCTAAATTAGAAATTCTTCAAAAAAGGCTTAAAAAAGCCATTGTCCAAGGGCCCATGGTCCTTTAATGCGGCCTTGCTGACAGTACTTCGCCAAGTTAGAAAAGTTGTCCCTTGTGAAATAAACAGCACAAATACAAAACCTGGAACTCCAGAGAACTATTTTTTGGGAACAAATGTAAACTTGTGTGTTCTGTGCTCGACAGCCAAATAGGCTTCAACACAGCTCTGGGACAAGCAGCGCTCACCTAGTCTCACGGGGACGGCTGTAGGCGGCCGTGGAGGGGCTTTTCAGTTTAAATGTGCTCCTGGCGTTCATTTCAGCCATCTAATCAAGGGCTGATTAAGGACTGAGGAGAATGCAATGAGCTTCAATTAACGAGGAGATGGGATAGAAAATCAGCAGCACCACGAGTGCCAAGAACCGGGATTGAGAAGCGTTGCTGTAGAGCGCCGCGTTTGGCCAGAAGCACCTCTTGGTCCTCAGAGCAGCCACACGCCTTGTGTGGAAAATGCCAGAGTCCCATCTGGGATTATTTTGAGCTAATATCATCTGAATTCAGATTGCTTCCAGGGGGGTTTCATTTGTGCAGCATTAAACAAAGTGGCAGTCATTATACATTCAAATTGAACTGTCGGCGGTCTGTATATGTAGACTTAACAAACTTGGATCATTTCAGGACACACACTGTCAAATGACCTATTTTTATCGCTGTGTTTACTGTATAGGAGCAAGGAGACGGGGCAAACGCTCGCGGAGAGCGGACAGATTGATGGATGGACTGAGGACTTGTTAACAAGCAACAATATCTTTCAAAAGCAATTAGCATCAAGCTAACAGTGTTTATGTGCTGAATCCCAAAGCACTTGGTGATTAATTACAGGGCCGACAAGGATTTGAGACGCTTGATTTTCCTGTGATGATCGCAGCACTTCCTTTGTTCACTGCAACTCCTCCTAAAGCGATATTTGCAGCACTTACACGCAAAAGTCTCTGTGGCAAATGTGCCCATTTCCATCAGAAACATTTCAGAGAGAGCAGAGCCCCGCGAGCGCAATACCGCCGAGATGTGGAGTGCAAGTTGTTTTGAGGACAGCCTCGAAACAGACCAGTGCAAGTGTATTTGATTACGAGGGAACCAGTAAGGGAAGAGAGCGGGGGGGGGATCCACACAATGAGCAGCGTGGCAGAACCACTGAATGACAGACGAGCTGATGGCTTAAATGAAGAGCTGACAGCTCCAATGAACGGCCCGGCATTAAATGCTGACAGTAATTAGCGCTAATTAGAATAGGCTGATGGCCAGCTGATGTGGCGTGCATAACTTGTGTTTCCTTGTTTAACACGAGCTTTGCCTGCAAATATATACATTCAACACATCGCCTACGTGACATTGTCTTATGCAGGATGGTGGGACTGATTGTTTATTAATTTAAGCAGCTACTCAGAGCTGTCACAAGGAGGCTCCATGGCGGGTAATATTGACTGATTGATCTCATCCGGCACCATAACGCGGCCATCTTCACGAATCCTAACGCGCCACTTCGTCTTCGTGAAAGAAAAAAGCGTCTTCGAAAACGTCTTGCATTTATTTATCAGCCCTGACAACCCTTACACCTGTGGCTCAGACCTGGCCCCGCGCACACAACAACGACAACAACCAGAGCACATGCCCCTTGGTTGAATTTTCAATATGCGACAATGAACGTAGGAGAAACAGTAGCCTCGTTTTTCAGGAATCCAAAATCTCAAAAAGGTCACATGCATTAGTGGCAGAGAGAAGAAGAAGAAGAAGAAGAAAGCGGGTGAGAAAACATAAAGCCAGGCGTTGGATGCAAGAGCGAGATTGCCCGCCAGCGTGACATTCAGGTACACGTGCAACCTTTTCGGCCGGCAGCACCTCTTGAGGTGAAGTGTCTCACTGAGAGTGCTCCCCCACACCGGAAGTATATGTTATTGCCGTCACGTCTGAGCTGAACCGAGCTGCACTCTTTTGAGTCTGATTCTCGAACAATGCGACTACAGCGATTACAGAGTTCGGACCTGGAATATGTTGAAAAGAAAAAATGTAATGGCAGATTCAGAGATGAGGTAATGGTCAGATATGATAAATGTATCAGCTGATGGGGATGAAAATCTTTCTCATATGCTCGGTTGTACGCTGAGATTCTTTTCTCTACATTACACAATATTTATCAAGTGCATTGTTGAATAAACTGTGGCACTTTTTCTGCATACAGTTTTTTTTTTTTTTTTTAAAAGCCAACACATCTTTGTTCGCAAGCTGGGACTAATTAACAAAAGCAGCCGAGACATACACATATCTCAGTGTCAGTTTTCCAGAGTTTATAATTATGAGCTGGAGGACATGATTATGCAGGCTCAAGGATTTATTGAAAGGGAGCAAACTGTAAGGCCCTTGGTAACTGTAGAAAGCGTGGAAATGGCACATTGAGCTTGATTCGTTGTACCGCTCCTGCTCACCCTCATATATTAAAAGGAGGTAAGACAAAAATGCGGAGTGAAAATGTCATGCTTTCGGCTGGCCGAACTTCCAATTGGAGTGTTTCGTGCTAGGAGGTGACACATAAAAACAAATAAGATGAGCGATTAAAGAAATAAGCCAGAAGGCAGCACACACAGCAGGTGGCATGGATGATATAGGCAGGGAACATTTAGCTTTGGGGAGCATGGATGAGTTTCACCCTAAAATAAGCACGCAGGGCCTAAAGTCAGACACCCAATGTGTCTCTATTTGTGGCTTGCAGGCTCCTTGGCAGAGCCGGCCTCTTCCTCTTCCTCTCCTCGCCCACAGGAGCTCACGGCAAATCAAGTTTATTACAGCCTCTAATTACAATTACAGTCTCAAAGGGCTTCACGATGAAACAATAAATGAAAATGATAAATGGAAATGGCACCAACAACCTTATACCCTCAGCGGGAACGAAGGGGGAAACCCTTCCACGGCGACTTAATTAGCGACAAAGGATGCAAGAAGCCTTGTGGTGGACCACACAGAGAGGAATCCCTTGAAGAAAAGCCATGCAATAGGCGGCCAAAGCGGTGACGGTTAAAGTGCTGTATTTAAGTCAGAGGGGCTCAAAAGGGAGGTTCATCGCGTGTTTGTTGTTGAACGGTTACCCCACTGAACTGTGTTAAAGCCAAAATCAAAGGGTTTTCAAAGTCGCCCTAAGGACTATTATAAATGATGGGAAACAAACTTAAAACAGCGTCTGTATGAAAAAAGTGAATCCATCCTTTTATTATTTTATTGTCATTCTTGTTAAATGTATTCAAGACAGAAGGCTGCAGTTTTACTAAAGTCACCTAAAGGTTTGAGCATCGACCGAGCTGATCTGATAACTTCAGTCTCAGAGGGCTCGGTTGCAAAACTCGCTCATTTATTATTCATGAACGTTAAAGCTATTTATCCAACCGACAAACACAGCCCAGTCTCTTTTCCAGTGTAAGCAGCTATCAGCACGCGACCCAAAAGATGTTAAATCAAATCATGTCATTCTGGAAAAATGAAATGATTGGATGGGCTTTTGAAAATCCTGCGACAGACACAGATAGCAGATTTCCTTCTTTTTTATTTTGTCAGATCATTTAGTTTTATTGTTTGCTATTGGGATGTTAAAAGAAATCCAACAAATATAAAAAAAAAATGTGTTTAAGAGGAACATAACAGGTGTGGCTTTATTCACAGAGAATACTTTATACACTGTAAAATGTAATAAGTTGACTTTACTTAAAAAAAGTCAGGAATCCGATTGCCTTAAAATTTCTAAGTAATGTAGCTCATTAATTTTAAGTTGTTAAAGCTTAAAGTAACTGAGTTCAGGCAACTCATGTCATTGCAGTCAGAGATGGGCAGTATTTCTATTACTTGTATTTGAAATACGTATTTCAATTACTTTTGAGTATTTTGTAATTTGTATTTGATAAGGCCGATTAAAAAGCTAACGTAATTTGTAACAAAATACTTTAGAGTGGAGTAATTTTGTATTTAAAATACTCAAAATACTTTCTCCAGAATCAAAAAATAGTTCACGAGTTCAGTCTTCAGATCTTCAAGTTCAACGGATTATCTGTCAAGTTAAATATTGTATCTGAGTGTGACAGATGTCAACTAGCTTAATGTATAACATGTCTGGGTCTGGCTACATAGCCTATTGTATATACATGGTGATGGTTATAATATCAAGCTAGCGATCGATGCTAACATGCTAATGACGCTAGCATGCTGTCTAGGCTAGTGCATAGCCAGTGTTTAGCAAGTTAGCTTATCAGTCGAGTAGCTAGCTATAGGAAGAGGGAGATTGGGAGCTCGTATGTGATATGTGATGAATATTTTCTTGTTGATACAAACCAAAGTTTATGGGCTGTTAAGTCCCATTAATAAAAATATATATATACATAATCAATCAAGTTGTTGTCTTTCAATAGCTTTGCTTAGTTACACTAACATTCTGTGACTGTTCTTCCTTTTTGTGGGGTTCACTAGAGCTTTGTGTACATTATAACCCAAATCGGAATGCTCTGCTATACCAAATTGTGAGTAAACAGAAAATCCAGAAAAAAGTATTTCCTATATTTTAAATACAAAATACATGTATTTTGTTACATTTTCTGGCACCAGTATTTTGTATTTTGTATTTTGTTGTAATACATTTATTTGGGGGTATTTTGTATTTTGTATCAAAATACATTTTGATGTATTTTTGCCCATCTCTGATTGCAGTAAACTATAGTTAACTCAAAATGATTAATTACGTTAAGAATGTTATGAAGCACTCAGGTCTCTTGTCACTTCACTTGCCATCACTTTGTAAAGTTAAGAGTCAACCACTATTTTAGATTTTCATGTTTGTCTAAGAACTATTCAACTAAAAAAAAAGAAATACAAGCAACATGTGTGGTACAAAAGTAATCACAGCAGTTTTGTTTTACTGGAACAGGGGGGGTCTTTTGCATGGTTGGACAACAAAATTGACTTGTGCAATGATCGAAGCATGGAGCTGTGACATTTCATTTAAATGTGAGCTGTGAATCTGACTGGCAGGTCACCCGTTTCGGTTTCTGCAAATTTCTACCATGTTGTAATATATTTGATCTTGTTACAAAAATCAGGTCAGAGACCGCTTGCTGCTCACACAAACACACCAGGGAGTTGTGCACAGTGCAAGTCTTGTACTATTTGCTGCTGCATGAGCAGGGGTTAGAGGTGACATTAACATGCTTTACAAAAGGGCACCTTTTTTTTTTTTTTTTTTTTTCCACCATGCCCAGATTTTCTTTCCCCCCATAGCTCCTCTCTGCGATTAGACCACACCAACCCAAGGTCACGCAGTGGGAATGATCCGCTCCCACGTTCCTATACTGCAGTGACTCAGATGAGATTGCTATATCACTGTCAGCAGCAGCCCGCAGGCTTGGCATCTCTGTCAGCCGCGGTTGGACCTTGGGCACCTGCGTCAGTGCTCAAACCGCGCGGAGCCCCGCTGAATAAGTGGGCCCACTCACCGCCGTGTCTCGCCTGGGAGGCAGCTGTGCAATAACGCACGAGGAGGAGGGGGCGGAGGAGGAGGAGGAAGGGTGAGGGGGGGGGGGAGGGAGAGAAAGAGTCCTGCCGAGAGCATCACTGACAAGCCGGTCGGTTAACAGTGAACTCTCCCGCAAACGTCCACCGCATGTCCATGTGGGCATTGATCCGCGTGACAGATCCCCGCCTCTAAAGCAGCCCCTCGGGTTCAAGGTTTGCCCCTCCTGACCGGCGCCAATCTGAGATGGGTAGAAGTAGGGGGGCGGGAAGGTTAGTTTGAAGAAGGGCAGAGCTTTGCGAAGAGGACGCCGATTTCTCTATTATTTCACCGCTGAAGAAGAAGAAGAAAAAAAAGAAGAAGAAAAAATCCCAAACCCAGTGGACAACAACAGCTGAGGGGGAAAGAAATCAGTCGGACCAAACGTCAGAAGAACCTCATTAACTCCAAGGAAACCCAGTCTGGAGAGAGAGAGGGAGAAGAAACAGCAAGGAGTGCACGTCCCTTATTGCTGCTGGTGAGATTATTATTTATTTTTAATGCATGTCATTACCTATGGTGTGTTTCGTGTAACGTCATTTATTGGGTTTCGCACGTGTCGCTTGCCCGGAGAATAGCCGGAGATGATTGGAAATGTGCTCCGCGGCAATGTTTCATTCACATGCAACAACTGCTGTTTGTGTACAGCTACCGCAGTATAATTGATGGTTTAACAGGTCCCCCCCCCCCCTTCGCATGCCGAAGAGGACATGATGCTGATGTGAGGATGATGATGCGGCGCTGCATGCTGTATAGTGTTTGCCTGACATGGTGAAGATTCAGTCGGGGATTTAAGTGTTGTTTTGGCGTGTAAAGCAACACATGTGGGGGGGGGGGGTTCTTCTTTTTGGGGGGGGGGGGGGGGGGGGGGGGGGGGGTCTTTGTGTTGGAATGCAACGGATACAAATGGCGGTGTTAAATGGCTATCTCCAGCTTGACTTTCTCAGGACAGTCAAACGGCAACACGATGCGACACTATGGCAGTTGTTACTTTCCTGTAATGGGCAATCGAAACGACGGCGCGCGCGCCCGACGTTTCCCCTTCATAAATCCGCACCTGCACCCAGCCTCGCGCTCTGACCCCAGCGTGCTGAAAATCCTGTCAGAAACAAGCGACCGCAACCAGTGACAAGACTGTTGAGCAGAGGGGAACTTAACCTTGGAACAAAACCCCCGTTAACCCCCCCCCCCCCCCCCCCCCCCCCACACACACACACCACACACACACACACACACACACACACACACAAACGAAATATAACGAATGCCAGTGGTACCCCGTTTGTGTGGCTGTATTGATAAGTTTAACTGAAAAAATAGATGTTCTCTATTATGTTGACAGAAAAAAAAACATTTCCATGTGGCCATGCGTTGTTTTACTTAAGAGATAAGGTTCTCCTAATGACTCAAACTCAATGTTGTGTGTTTGGCTGAGGAAGCATAAGCCCGCCTCATTAAAAAAACACATAATCCCTTCTTGAGAAATCTCTTTCTGTGTGTGTGTGTGTGTGTTTCAGTCCGTCACTCTCTCCCTCACCCCTCCTCTCTGCCTGTGACCATGCATGCTATGTTGTGTGTTAACAGCCACAATGATGTCTCTCTGAAATCAAACCCAACAGCTTAAATAATTCAAATATTCCCGACACATCCCAGACCATTGCAAAAGCACATGCAACCCCCCCACTCCCACTCCCCCTCCTCTCTCCCCTCCCCAAATCAGGTGAAATTGGGTCGCAGGCAGACTAAACAAGACACACTCACAAATACTGCTCTGTTGTTTGTTTGCTGCCCAAGAAGAAACAAAAACGGGCAACAAATGACTTATTTTTTCCCCACCGTGGAGTGGTGTTGGTCCATGACTCTGCGCCCATTGCTCTAAAAAAAGCATTTGTGCTGCATCTCTGTGTGCACAACCTGCTAATTGGTACTTATCCAGACGAGCTGCACATAGCAAACAAACCTGTTGGTTCTGCATGTTGAGAATGTTAGCGCGCAGGTTAAAAACAAGCAGGCCTGACATGCAGACATTTCGCAGCGGGACGAATTATGATTGCTGCAGTCGTTTTTTTTTAGCCTCATCTTTCTCCTGCTTTTCAGCCAGCCAATGTCGGAGGCCGTGCTCCGGTCTTGATTGCTGGACATCCACGAGGGGGTTGTGAGAAGCCTCTCGCTCGGAGGATGATTTCCCGCTCTCTGGCTCTGCCCTTTTGCCCGCCACATTTACCGGAGTGTTCCTCCTCTGCACATCACATGTTCATGTATTTACCACACCTCTCTCGTTTGATGTAATGCACAGTCATCTGTAGCTCCTCTCAGCCCCCCCCCCCCCACCCCCACCCCCACCCCCACCCCCTCTTGCTGCCGCCTCTCCATCTGCACACCACACAGGGCTCATAATGCGATGACTCCCTGGACTCAGGAGTGTGACCACAAGTAAATGACTTTTCTCAGCCAGTTTCTTCATCTGTTGAGACGCACACAACTGAAAGCCCCCCCGCACACCCCCACCCTTTTCACAGCAAATGGCTGCGTGGTGGAAGGGAAGCAAACTCAGATTTATTGTCCAGCATGTAATGTGTCAGGGAGAGCAGATTCTTTACCTTTTTCCTGAGAGATGCAGAGCGGATATGTTGTGCTTTCCGCGGCTCCGACTGTTGCGAGCCAGACGTCCGAGGCGGCGTGATTGGAGGATCTGTTTGTAATTGCCATTATTTGGATTCTGCATGAGGATGCAGTCAAACAAAACGGGTAGCGGAGATGGAGGCAGATTGTTGCGAGGATTAGCATTTCTATATCGTTTCTGGAGGCACAGTGAGGCACGATGCGGTAAAATGGAAAGTATCTTCAGTGATCACAAAATAAACAAGGGTAATGTCTCCCAGAGTGTTGTTTTTTTTCTTTCTTGTTTTTTGCAGGAGGCAAATGTTCTACCCATAAATGAATGTTAACGTCTACGACATGTTTGTAAATGACTTAGCATGCCAAATAACATGGTTCCCCTCCACTACCGTTTGCACTGAGATCCACCACGCAGCTCAATTGGACAGGAGACCATGGCATCAAGCTATACTGTCAAGCGATGATAATGATCACAGCTGACAGGAAGTAATCGCGGGAGCTCTCCAAGTATGTTGAAGCCTCGACCGCGGTCATGTCAGTCACGACCGAGTAGCATCGAGGAGGAAATTGACAGCGTGAAAAAGACGTAGAGAAGCGGAAACAAGGCGGGACAATGAGAAGGCCACGCTGGGGTTAACACAGACAGAGACGCCCTTATTCAGCACAACCGAAACATCATTTGTAGGATGAAGGGAACACATAATAATATATATATATATATATATATATATATATATATATACACACATATAATATTTTAAGGCTGTGGATTGCTTTTGCATTAGTCTTAATTTCCCAACATGCTCCCTGCTTCCAGGAGTTTTACTTACCTCACTCATTCTCTGGCTTGGTGAGCTCCCATCATTTCCCTATTTATGTGCGGTGACATTAATCACGGAGGCTTTTCACACTGGAATAATGTTTCCTCCAGACGCCCGCTGATTTATGATCATTTCTCTGATTGTCACTGATCTTAATCCTGCACAGATTCCTCTCCCATAGCTTTAATTTGTTACGTGAAAAAAGCTCCACAAACAAATTACTGGTGTTACTGTGTTTTCTGGCAGAGACGGAGGACTCCTGACTAGAGCGATCTCACGTGAACACACATTCCAAAGTGATATAGGGACGGGAACCGCTTGCCAAAACGGCATAAAACATTTTCAACAAGTGCATTATGTGCAGAGCAAATCATCGACTGGTTGTTTGATGAAAGGCTGTTGGAGCTTGCACAGTTACGCCGTTGAAACTGTTCTAGATTACACCGATATTAGATTCGTGATATGACAGTATTTAGCTGCAGAATGTTTGTCAAAAGCATCTGTGGGGGCAGATATGCATACAAATGAAGAAATTTGAGCAACATTTTGCGTAATGTAGCAGTCTTTCGTGAGCATTCAGCAGCTAACAATAGCATTGTCACCGCAGATGTTAACTTTTCTTTCTCACACTTCTGTTTGTAGCGCATAAGAGGGACGGGAAGAGGAACTCGCCATCACAGAACCGGGTCAGACAAACAAAAAAAGCAAGAAATCACAGATCAGAAGAGGCGTTTGATTTACATTTTCCGAGATCGGAGACACTATGAAATCCGCATGTTTGTTCGTACTGTAGTTGTTGTTGAAGTATAACTCCCTGATTTTGATTTCATAGATTTGTTTTAAAGAAGTCAAATCCATATGTAAGTGGAGGTTGTAGCAAACATAATGCCACCTTGCTCTTGCTTATTTTCACCTGCTATCCATAAAAGGGAACTACACAGCTATGTTTATACTACATACGTTACGCCTATGGTCTAACACAGTCCAACAATATTAGTACACATCAACTCTCCCAAATCCCCAAACTACAGTGATAAAACTCTGAATTGATTGTGATGTCATAAAGTACAAAAATATAATAAAATGGGAAATACGTTATAGATGACACAGAGTACACACAGGGGTACATTTTCTGATTCACGACTGACAAACTGACATCGTACGTTTGAGAGTTACTTCTCTGGTTTCTGGCTTTGAGAGAGAGTACAGTAGCTCATGTTCACAAATATTGACTGCACTTCCCAAGGCCATGGAAAAAAACATATTGGAATTCTTAATTTAGGTGTCGTTCCCCTTTAACTCCGTACATCTTTCATGGTTTACTCTGGCCTTATGAAGGTTGACAGCCCAAATCTCTGAAATGTCAGAATCTTCCCGGAGCCTAAAGCTTCATATCAGGACCGGCTGTATTGACATGATGTCTGCAGACCCTGAGAAACTCCTAAAATGTCTGACATTGTACTATACACATCCAAGTCCTGAAATGGAGCCTAACAACGCCCCACAGCTGTTGTCAAATCACTGTAAATCAATGCCTCTTGTGGTTTATTGCTTGATCTAAAACCGAGAAACCTCTTAAAACGGTGTTAGTTCAGCGAAGAATTGCTCAAGTGGCGCATTCATTTGATCACTTGGCACAAGAAAAGGAAGTTAAGCGTTAAATATTGGACTTTGATTGAAGTTGGCCGAGAACTGAGAGGTTGTTTGTTTTTTAAGCTTTTCAAGTGAAACACAATAAGCGATTCTGTTCCTGATCCAGATGAGTTGAGAAATACTGTAGAGCTTGAGGTTTAGAGACAGTGGTTGCGTTTATTGTGAATCAAGCTGCAAGGCACACATTGCAGTCAGGTGTGATGTGTGCAGAGAGAGTGGTGGCGCACTTCTGTTGTTCTTTTGAGGCTTCAGGCACACAGGTACAGACAATTAACCCTTTCCTTGGTTGAATGACCTCCTGTACTCCCGACCCCTCCAACATTTAGCTTTTTTGTGTCCTCGTTCGCCTTCATATCTGACCATCTCAGTCACAGGTGTCTCGATTGCAAATAAAAATGTGACGCTTCAGGCACCACTTTTGTCCCACGCGTTGGAGAGAGAGAAAGAAGATGATGCACACAGCTGTTGCCTCGGTTACCCAGTGTTTTTGGCTTGAGATATGGAGAGGGGGATTATTGGAAACCGACGGTCCTCAGGGCTTTCTGCGATGCTAAGAGGGGAGAGGAGCTTTAATTGTCTTTTTGTTTTTTGTTTTAATGGACCCCGATTAAATTGAGTGTGTCCCAAGTGTCCCGGGGGCGACACCAACTTTAACACCGATCATTTTTATGGCTTGGGAAGCTGTGCAGGGTTGTCGAGCCACAAACCGACCGGCGAGACGGGAAACGACGAGACACGTTCCTTTGTGGTTACCCTGCGACAGCCTGGCGCACGCTGCACAATATGTAATGAAGAAAAAACTGTGAATCTGCTGCGCGAGCCCACTTTGTCAGGGGGCAATGAATCTTGATCAAATTTCAATCGCAATTTTGACATATTCCTGACTGAGTGAGCGTCTGCTTCCATCACAGCGCAAAATAACAAGAGATGAGATAACACACGGGCCCCATTCGAAGAGCTTGTAATGACAAATAGAATGGGAGGCTGCAGAGCTTGAACAATGACCATTTCAGTCATTTCTTTTTTTTTTGGCTAAAATAACAACACTGCCTGGTACCTGCATCTCACTTTACTAATTTGTGCGTCTCTTTTTTTAAATAAATGAAGTATCTCAGTTTTGGACTGTTTGAATTTGTCATCTTGGGCTTTAGGATCATTTTTGACATTTAATAGAGTAAACAAACTAGAAAAAATAAAGCGGCATATAAATAAAAAATCATTGCCAGTTGATAGCTTTAGTGAGCAGTAGAGTGAGTGCCTGTGCAGAGGGAGGTTCGTAGTTTAAGCCACGTTTAGAGCTCTTCATCACGTTGTATAGCGAGTTAAATGTACCCTGGTGACATCCTATGCAGAGGACAATGTTCTTATGTAACTCAAAGCAACTCAAAGCACATTTCTGCACTGAAATCAACAGCTCCCTTCGTTATAAGTTAGCTCACTACCGAGACCATAGAATTATTATTCTTTTTCTTTATCCCAGGCTGCCAGATGATTGTGTGTTTTGTTTTTTTTAATGTGCGTAGCGTTTGGCCACCCTCATGCTGTCTCAGCCTACTCTTTATTGCACCAGGTATGGCATGGGGAAATTTCCTTCACAGAGATTATTTTGCATCACTATTGCATTGCCGTGCAACACCGTGTAGGTGTGAGGACGGCTGCTGAAATGTATCTTTTTAAATGCACAAGGGGATTTTACAGTTTAAATTGTACCATAAATGGTTCCTGTCAAGAACAATGACGATCAGATTTTCTGCATTCGCCACAGGAAATCTGTTAGTCAAGGTTATAATGACTGACTAACCATAAAAATGCCTAAATAAACAGAAGGAGTCATGGGGACAGCTAATGCAAAATACCGAGATCAGAAAAGGCTGCAGGGACGCAAGAAGAGTAAACATCAAAGATGATTAAAAGGCCTTAATTGCGTCGCCACTTTGCTGGAAGCTCGTTCATAAGCTAAGGAGTCCTGACAGCAACAGCATGGTCACCTTTAGTATACAACCTTCACAAAGAAACTGTCAGCAGGATCCTGCTTGAGGATTTTCTGTCATGGGGGACCTTAAGTTCAGAGACAAGTTGCTGGCAAGTCTTTCAAAGACCAAAGCACATGAGCAGTTCTAAAAAAGAAAAACAGGCATCCAGTGACAAGATGCTAAAAACAGGGGAGATGTGGTTCTGTCTCTTTGCTCAAGTTAAAAGCCTCGCTGCAGCTTTTTAGACCACTTTGTAGCAGTGGCATGGTTAAGATGGATAAAGAAGGCATTGTGGTGCTGGAGTCATTATGAATGCTATCAAAGGGCGGGTCCATCTGCTCTCTTTTCCGTTTTCTTTTTAATTGAAACGGCCACTCAGTCGTTACAAAAAGCAGTGAGATAGTTTAATCAATCAAAAACATTTTGTATTACATGTTTTCTAAAATTTTAACCGCTTTAAGTTGCAGTCAGACAGCCCTTTCTAAAAGGGAATCAAAGCCGTTATATCGCCGTCTTCAAAACCAGCAGACTCCATTGACAAAAAGAGTCAACATCTGACCTCGCAAGACGAGGGAACTGCTGAGATACCGCTGCATCAGTCGGTTAGTTTACTTGTGTTATTGTGTGACTTTTGGATCCAAGCTAACTTGGTGTTCTCACAGCAGTACATTTGTTAGCTTCCGTGCCGGTACTTTTGTCTGCTTCTTTAAACTGTGAGCATGCAGACTGCCATCTAAGTTACAGTAGGTAATACACTGACTATGGGTAATATATATATATATATATATATATATATATAGAGAGAGAGAGAGAGAGAGAGAGAGAGAGAGAGAGAGAGAGAGAGAGAGAGAGAGAGAACGTAATCATGCAGAAACGTCAGGTCACATTGGAAAACGTTCTCAGAAGGGCTTTGGGGAAAATAGCATTTTGACGCTAAAGCATACATACTTTGACCAAAACTTGAATGTTTGAATTTAAAATACATAAACACTATTGAAAGCTACCAAATCATTTACAAACCTCAAAAAATAAAAAAAATCAATAAATAATGAGATTTCATTTAAAGACCATCTTTTTTAAAATCTCAACCAAGAACTGTTTGCAGCTAAGGGAGGTGTAGCAATAAAACATTGTTTTTCTCAAATATCCTGACGCCGCAAGCACTTTCATCAAGAGACGGCGCTACCTTATTACATTTGACAGACCATGAAAGTGAATTGTAGACACAATACACCTCAACAACATATCATTCATACATCTAAAGGTTAACCTGGTTGGAACCAGCCTAGCAGAGGAGCTTTTATCAGCTTTTTATCCTGCCTGAAAATGCTCACTATCTACATGAACTGCAGCTTCTAAGACACTTACAGTACCTGCATAAGACCTTTACAAGAGCTACGGGGCATTCCTATGAATACTGATTCAATCCTTAGTTAATCTAAAAAAGTAGGGACCGTGCAAAGACTTTCTCATCTCCTTAAATAAAAATAAATGAGTCAGTGCGGTGTCAGTTTGTCCACATATCTGCACAAGAGTGCAAGTTAATCTCTCTATTAAGTAGAATGTGTAACTACATCTTTAGTAATTTAATGTGCACAAATGTAAAAAAAACAACTAAGTACACCAAAGCCATAAATAACAGTCAGACGAAAGGCAGAAAGGACAACATTTGTCTGGAATGGCATCCTAACGTCACTGACAGTCAGACCTCGGCTTTGCCTCGATGCATATCCATGAACATCACAAACAGGCGAACGGACAACTTTGTGAGACTCTGACACCCACCTTGGATGAGTTTGACTTGATGCCAGGAATGTGAACACAGTTCTCTGTGAGGACAGGAAGTCCTGCTGTAAAAAGCTGTCACAGGTTACTGGACAGCACGGCCTTTTCCAGTCCTGCTACCGGTGCATGGAATTGGAGGGACGGAGAGTAACGCAATAATATGATGACCTCTGTTTCCGCGGAATCATATCGAGAGGATATTGTGAGACAGGATTCATGATTGCAAATTTGTGTTTTGTTTAGGGCTGCAACAAACATTTGTTTCCATTTTCTGATTATTGTCACGATTACATTTGGTCTACCAAACGACAGAAAAAGTGAGAAATGCCAACCTCAATATCCTAGAGCACAAGATGACATCAGTTAAATTGTAACATTGAACCGTTCAATCTTTGATCGCTGCAGCTCCCGTTTTGCCACAAATGTTTTTTGAAAACATTCAAATGATTGATCGATTCAAATGTTGCAGATATGTATTCCTACTCTACCTATGTTTGGTGTAGAGCTTCACATTGTAGCAAATCTTGCCTCGTTTCAGGTGCGAGGAGTGAAATCCTCAACATTTATTATGTTATTGATTTGATATGAGAACAATGAGGTACGAAACAGGATGTCTGCTCTACAGGATGATTTATTTTCTTTGGAACCAGATCTTTAAACATTCTATTATCTCAAATGGCTCGGAAAATAGTGCTTATAGCTGCTGTAAATGTGTGTGTGTGGGGGGGGGGGGTGTGGGGGGGGGGGGGGGATACCCCCCCTGAATGTTTACAATATTCTGCTGGTCAATCACTTACCAATCACTTTCCAGCTGCTGGCCACATCTTTATTGTCCATACTAAGTCATCTAGTGAATCCTTAGAGGCCTTTGATCAATGCCTGGCTCTTTCTGTTCAGTCGATGTCCCTCGTTACCTATTGCTAGCTGTATATCAAAGCTTTAAATGCACAGTACGCGTCTGTTTATACATTCTGAATTCCTAAATTCAGATTGGTCGTTTCGCCTTCAACATTTCAAATGAATTATTAATGTCCTGTACTTGCGTTGTTTGCATTCCTGTTTCTCAGGGTGCCGAGAGTATTTGAATGACAAGGGTGGTTTGTTTATTCAGATCCGGTAACCTTGTAATATCCTTATGAAAATTCAGTACCAAGACAGACATAAAGCTTGATTACCATATAAGAGTGAATTCCAACGTGTAGTTATTTCCTGTCTTAATATTGCATCTCCCTGTTGGCAGACTTCATGCAATCGCTCCTATTGTCAATGCAGCAGACTTGAGAATTATCGAACAGGTGCACAAACATTAAACTGGAAGAGACCCAGAGCTTTGTGTTGGGTATCGGTCTGAGTTTTTAAGAAGTACGTTTGCAAGTTTTCAATTATGGTTGAGGAAGGAGAGGAAAAAAAGGACGGCCTTAGTGAATACAAACTCCAAGGAATCTGTTGTTGGAGTCTCACTAACCTTGTAGCCTTATTGAAGAAAGTGCATGGAAATAAAGTAAATAAAAGCGACACATCAATTCAACACCGGAGTCCATGCTGATAATGGCCAGTAAGAAACAAAACGACAAAAACAATGAATCTACGAAAATGGCAATCAATTATTTTCACTTGATCGAGTAATTGATTAATCAATTGTCTCTGCACCAGTCTCATCAGACTCTCGAGTTTTCTATCGATTGGTGTCGAGTATAATAACGAGTTTGAAGAGATGAAAGCACCGAGGCTTGACATTAACAGTAGACACTGCAGTGAGTTTAGGCCATGAAAGACTAGAACATCCTGAAAACGCACAAAAGCACCAAGACACCCGCTTCTTTCTTCACAATACCTTTATTGATCCGGCATGGGTCTGCTCATGTGCTATGGGTCTGCTCAGTGTTATTCATAATTAAATACTCTGATATATTGCTACATATTGCTTTGTTTTCTTTTAGAAATACTTGTGTCTTATACTACCATCATATTACCATGTGGATCCCGGGAGCACTCCCAAGTTGTTCTTTGCTTTTGAACAGCAGAATTTTGAATATGATGTTCTTATCATTCTCTCCGATGAGTTCAAAGACGCGAATGTGTTACTGTGAGAAGTGCCTCGGGAATTGAAAGCACTCGCCGCTTTGTTGGGAGTATCGGCTGCCGTTTATTTTGAGACCAGACTGTGATCTCACTAGTTTGCTGTATATAAGTGGCAGCAAAATAAATGAAAGCTGCCTCGCATTTCAGAGGCAGAAGAAAGAAAAACAAACACCAAGTGCACTCGGTGATGATTCCTGTACTGGTTTTATGTGTAAAATAAGTTAAGTGTCTATTTAGTTTGAAAAACTTTAATTATTCCTTGTGTGTATCTGTTTGCCCCTAATGAAGCAGGAAAATGCATCAGAATTACTTTTTATTGTCCTACAATGTGACAAGTATTAACCATTCATTATGTGTGAGGAAAAGTTACCAACACGCTATACTAAATGTACTATATACAGTACTAGGGCTCGTAGTAGACATAATCTATTAGAAATACACTTTAATTTGCATGAAGTGCGACGGTGCGTCGCAAGAATGGCCCGGTCAAAGCATGCGTTCGCCCTGAGAACAAGCTGCAGCATAAAAGCCTCGTCCACGCTCCACTTAAGTTTGGAAGGATTTCTGACAGCAAGCCGACATCGTGGTGCTCTGTAAACTCTGCAAACTGGAAGTGGCTTATCACAGCGGCACAACTGTTATGCACGAACACCTCCGAAAGCGAAAGCATCCCGGAGCACTTTGTCATTTCTGTACTGCAGCTGTTACGGTAAAGTAACTTTGCACCACGCGTCATCTGACAATGTTATTCTGCTGTTATTTTCTTTTTTTTTTACTTTAACGGCCACGTAGGAGTGAGAAAATGGCTTACACTAACATTACAGTAATCTTAATTGTTTCCCTTGCCCCACACTGTTGCAGAAATAGATTTGATTATAACAACGGAAAACTACTCCAGTGATGAAATGCATCCATTACATGATCATTTAAAGTTTCAACTCAAATACTAAAGCAGAAATAGAAACGCTGCTGTGACATACAGGGGTTTAATTAATCCATTTGTCACAGCATTCCTTTTGAATGTGATGACTAGTCATTTTCTGATCAGGCATCTGACAAAAAGGTTCTATTATCTTGTTGTTTGTGTTTAAGAGATGATTGAATAAAATATTGAAATATTAATCAGAAAAGGGTTTTATTTTTTGGAAGTAAACTGATTGTTATATCAAATGGGGAATTTAAATATAATCTTTAGAATAATCAATAAATTACTTGGCATAATCCACAATGTGAAGTTCATAATGATTAGTCATACAACAACATACAAAATGGCTCCAAAGCTTGTGTGTCGCTATACTTGGAACAGTAACACACACTGGTGAGTGTGTTTCCAGATTGCAGTAGAACTGGAGCTTATCAGCCTCACACTTCATTGCTGCTGGAAAACAGAGTGAACGGTGCTTAACTGAGTCTTGCTCACCCGGCTGCAGTCAGTCGCACTTGTAGTTGTGTTCATCTCGGCCTCTGCCCAACCAGCCAACTCCACCGGAGTGATAACTTGCTGCACCGGCAGTCAAAGCTGCTTTGATCACCAGAACCACTCTCACCACAGTCCGCCAGGCTGAGCAGCAGCAGCAGCAGCAGCAGCAGCCCACACAGAGCACCCAGAATCGTGCCCGTCACAGATACTCAGTCACACTTGCCACAGTCGGGCTAATGCAGCCGCAGTCCAAGTAGCCAGCTGTACCGCGCGTGGCGTTTGCCCGCGAGATCTGCCACAGTTGGAGGCGGAGTTGCACTCGCCAGAGACGTGCTTACCTTAGCCTCAATCAGTCATACTCGCTGGAGTGCTGCACAGCCTGAGCAGCTGGTGCTGTACGCTACATGAGACCAAGCAGCCATAGTTGGAGTCGCACTTGCCAGAGGCACCCTCACAGCTGCCATCATTCACACTAAGTGGGATCCTACTGGCCACACAAAAGCCCCGGTAAACATCTCGTCCACAGAGACTTGCAGCGGGACCAAAAACCTGATCACAGCCCCGTTCAGAGTCCCACTCACCTCATTCACACGGGAGGGAAAGCCGATTATCATCTCGACCGGGCGAGAGGTAACTTACAACGCTGGAGGATACCGGGAAAAGCTATGAATCTAATTATATACCAACATTCATGGATCCAATTTAAATATGTCTTCTACCCATCTGTGTGGTGTAATAAGAAGGTAATACAATGTGATGTGTGCGCATGCCTTGATTTGTGGGATTCACATTTGCAGCGTAAGGTCTTTTTTGAGGCACAGTATCTGCTCTTGAGATAAGATGAAATATTTCTTGCAAGCCTAATGTATTTCAGGGAAGAACACCATCAGTAATATCCCTCTGTGTCATACAGGGGGAAATGGGTGGCCAGCTCTTGCCTGTGGCATACACGCCTTCATATCTGGCTGAGTGACGATAAGTTAAATTATGAATTGCCTATTTAAAATTCAGTCAAAGGGCGGTATTTGTTCAACACATGGACATTTCTAATAACACACATGACACTGAACAACCCGTTCAAAGTCTTAAACTGGATCAGATTATGCTGATTCTCTGTATTTTAGGGCAAATCTTTTTATTCCAAGTTTGCAACAGATTGCATACTTCTTCAATATGAAATACTGCAGACTTATGAAACATCTAAGGGTTATATAAGAAACTGGCAAGGTGAAAATCCAGCTTTTCACTTTATTTCCTATGTATTTAATACATATCAGTCAATAATTGTGCTGCAGAGAAAGTGAAATGCTGATAAGTCCCATAGAATACTGTCCTTTTCCCTTGTAAGGTTAGAAACATGAATCCAGGCTTTACTATAGCAGCAGATCAGACTAAAAGTATTTCCAGAAATACAATAATCTTGTTGCTTTTGAAAGCCGCTTAATTTATCTCAAAGTAGTAGTGAACATAATAGAAGTCTTACAGTATATCCTTGTTTGGATTTGATGAGAAAACAAGACTCAAAATTCAACACAACAAGTTCCGTCTTAAGTGGCAAAGATGAGTCAACGGAGCTTCAAGGTGAACCACGGCATAGATGTTTGATTTATGGCTTAAATTATTCTGTTGGGCCGGTCTATTGCATGTGCTGAACTCTCCTTCTCTTCGTATGGCCATTACCAGAGAGTGAAACATTGCATTCCAATTACAGTTGGGCTATAGAGCTGTCCTTCATGTTAGCAATGGCAATAGCTTCTACTTACACTGAATCGCCAACCTGCCCGTGAATACTTTACCCGTTAGTGTGATCGATAGCTACTGATCAAGCCACTTCACAGACTCGCCCTTAAGTTGGATGGATTCAGTGATGTTAAAGGCCCACTTGACTCTCACAAAAAATAAGCAGGATGTAAAGTGTTGCTTTGCATGAAGTTTCAGGGTTCTTAGAATGTTTTATGGACTCTTTTGGGACAATGTCTATGCTTGATGGATCGTGGCTCCAGTGGTCTCCGTTTCAATTTCATGACACTGTTTTGACACGTTTAGAGACTCCTTTAAGTTATCAATAACCTCTTGTCTTAACAAGACGCTCACGGATGGCAATCTCCTGCAAAAACACTTTACACCAACACTAAGTGCCTACAGCCATGCTGAAGACGCAAATGCTGTGGATGGCTCTAGAGCAGGGGTGTCAAACATACGGCCCGCGGGCCGGATCCGGCCCGCCACGTCATTTTATGTGGCCCGCGAATCTACCAGCAAAAAAAAAAAAAATGGAAATCGCGCACGGCGGAGCTCCTCCCCGATCCGCGCGCACACACCTCCACCAGCGTATGTGGCAGCAACAGCCCCCCCCCCGCCGCCGACGCCGACGAAGGAGCAGCAGCAGCACCCCCCCCCGCCGCCGACGACGACGAAGGAGCAGTAGCGCACCCCCCCCCCCCCCCCCGCCGACGACGACGACGAAGGAGCAGCAGCAGCCCCCCCCCCCCCCCGCCGACAACCGGCCCTTTGGGGGCAACCATGATGCCGATGCGGCCCCAGAGCAACAGTGAGTTTGACACCCCTGCTCTAGAGGAAAAGTCAAGGGATGCCCTAAGTGATGCCGATTTTCATTCCATGTCAACCCATCCAGTAGTTGTCAATTTCACGCAAAATCATAAAAGTCAACCTCATACAGTGAACGTTAGGGCATCACCAAAGACATTAGGATTCATTGTCCGGGTACCGTGAATGCTGCCAGTCCATCAAACCCATATTGCAGCGATAAGCGGAAAAGTCAAGAGGAGTGACGATCCGGGCAACACCTGCCATGTTCATGCACAGACCATTTTGTCACAGTAGTAATACAAAGTGATATATGGGTCATTTGATTGATGGCGATGGCATGGAAGTCACATCGATCGAAGAGCAGCCCATCTCGTGATCTTGCTCTGGTGCGTCTTAAATCTTTGTGAAACCACAAGACTGAAAAAGGCAAGATGAAGTTAAGACTGATGTTTGCCCTGTGGCCCTGTGGCCTCTCATCATGTCTTACCCTGTTTCTCTGATGACTTTGGTGGACTATCTGCCAGTCTTGTGAATAGATTGCATTGAGATATCATTGGTGTTTTTTACATTTTTTTATTTTTACATTTTTCAGACTTAGTTTACGATTTAGAAAGCTGCGATTTAAGTCAGGCTGGACTAGCTTAATGGACAAAAAAATGTAAAAGGCTCGTGATGTACTTAATTATCAGTGTGGCACAATGTATCCCAAGTTTGTTTCGGGGGTAATGACCTTGTGAATTTTATTGTTTATTTACTGCTTTTTTCGCCTTTTTGGACCAATCAGGGTGCTTTTTAGTTGTTCACCAATTAGTGAGGCCCACCTGTTGGCTATGTAAAGGATAACGATCTGAGACCTCTGAAGCTCGAGCCTATGCAGTACATTAAATTAACTGCTCATTAGTATAGGAAGCTGATTTTAGAGCGGTTCAGAGGAGCAGTTGGAAAAAAAGTAGTTTGGAAAAGGTATTTTGCATAGCGCCCGAAAACCCCAATGTGACATGGAGGGTTCAGCTCATTAACAAAACTAGACAGTGTGAAAGTTTAAATAGCCGAGACGCTGTTGCTTCTGGGCTCGTCTTGAAATGTCTCGTTAGCAATGTACTTTATTGGATACTTAACATAAAAAACGAACAAGAATGTAACCTGTGCAATAACGATTCATAATTTATTGCTTCCTGGCTTGAAGCCAGCGTTCCTTTGGGAGAAACATTTGGTGGAGCGGTGACTCAGTGTCGCGCATAGTGGACAACCTGTTTGTTTGGTCATCGAGTGATGGATATGTTTTCTCTCATTTAATGACTTTTCACATAATTAGTTTGAGCACACAACGTCATTAGTTTTTAAATGATTTATTGTGATCATTTCGATTGAACTTGTTAGCATATTCCTTTTTATATTTCGAGTTCTAAAGATGGATTTCCATTTAAAATGTAATTTTTATCATGAAATTCTTTTGGAGGAAAGTTTTTCCGTAATTTCCCATTTTTGAAAGCTCATCGCTCCAGGTGTTGGGAATGCTGTGAAATCCAGCATTTGTGACTGTAATACGACTTCAGGTCAATGAGAGTTGTCACTGCCTATTTAAAGCTATTTTTTATTGCTCATTACTTATTCAAAATAGATTTTCTCCTGAGTGGTATGTGGCAAGGGTTAACTCCTACAGTAAAGGAGCCGTATATGGGGCCAGCAGACCCTCTTGGCCTAAAGCCACCCCCCCCCCCCCCCCCCCACCACCACCACCAAGCACCTCAAAAAACTGCATTGTGCCAAGAATCAGAGACCAGTGAGATGGATAAAAATGGATTTGAAAATGAACTAAGTAAGCATTCAGGGGGTTAATCATAAAACAATTACTGCCATGCAAACAAGTGGAACATGCTGTTACCTATGAATAATGCAGGCCCCCCCAGGGCCAATTAGTGGTGGGGCATCATCATTTCAAATAAGATTTCTCAGGTGATAACTTAAACACCACTGCGCCGTGGTGCCGGCAAAACCTGGAGGGATACATGCGGTTTTGCACAAGGTCCAGAGCGGCGTGGCTTCATGAGGCTTTCAAGCTCATTTACATCTGCTGGTTCAAGTACCGCATTATCTCCTACACCTGGTCTCCCCCCCTTTTTCTGTGCATCCAGAGCACCATATAGTCCACAGCCAATTCCTTTTGTTCTCCCTCCACTGACACGGTATTGCATGCTGTATTGTACGCTACCATCCCACACTCATTTGTATTCCCACAGCAGCCTCACAGCGGTAGGTTACAGTGCTGACCTGCAATATCATTCCCTGCACACAACGGAGCTGTGTCAACGCCACTGTGATCTGACGGGCTAAACATGTGTGTCCATGCGGGCGGCAGGAGAAAAAGTCTCACTGTGTTCAGCCTTGGTTGCCATTTGTTGCCACTCTCGCTCCAACAGCCCCGTTCTAACATCCATCTTTCTGTTTTTTTCAGTCTCGTTTGCTTTCAGAAACAGTAACAGTAACAGATGTGTCGTACAAACTGGTTTCTTCATTTTCGTGAGTGGATTAGTTTGAAAAGTTGCAAGGAGTGAGGAAGAGGGAATAAAAAAGGATGCATCACATGTGAAACGGTTTCTCAAGCAGTCGCTTATTTATTCATGCAATCTCCCGACGAGCAGTGCCTTTTTTGTGATTTTTTTTTTATTGAATATCGTGTAAACGCGAGTCAATGACATCCTCCTTTTGGGCCACTGCAATACATCGATACCTTCTATCACTGATGTAGCCTCCTCATCGCATAACATCCACTGACAATGATATTCCCAGCTGGCAGAGGGGAGTACCAATAACACTAATCAATATGGACACATGGTATACACACAGTACATGCCAATTGCAAGTATGAGAATATGACAATACAAAACACAAAGGAAACAAATCTTTTTAAATGTGAAAGAGGCGATTATTCAACAAAACTAGTGCTAATACGTCTAGTTGACCCCACTACCCATCGGGCCAATTTTCAGATCAAAGATCAGTCAACATATGACAGAAGCTGTCAATTTGTACATCTTTCAATCCCTTCCTTCTGGTGCCCACTTCTTGTCATTGTATATCACTTCAGCTACCCGTCCTAATGGGCAAAGACTTTGTTCCAGCTGTAATCATAATCCATTGAGGGGTTGCAGAACTTGTCACAGTCTGGACTGAGATATTAATTTCCCCTCCGTGTGGGGCCCCGCTCTGCTGGCCATGTAATGCTATCAGCTTTGAAGGAATCTTGTCTGGTTAAGCCCTTCACAAACGGTCTGTTTGACATCCGTTTTCGTAGAATTTAATTTCACTGATGAAAATTGAAAATTGCTTTTCAGAATAAAAAGCATTGCCGTCGATAGTTTGCATCTGTTCATAGTAGATGCTTCCTCTAGCGTCATCATGTGTGATGTGTGGGTTAGTTTTCATGAAATGAATAATGGGTACATTTGACAATATTTATCATCTCAAGTATATTGAACATAAAATAATTCGGTAAGAAAATAGGTGTGATGACGTCCAGACAAATTGTTGTAATGATCATGTTTATAAATGAACATGCATGTTAATATTATAGTCAATGACTCACAGATTTTAACACTTATTATATTTTTCTTTTTCTGAGGGATACTAAATGAAAACAGCAGTATTTTTGTGTGTATTACACACTTTATTTTAAACCCAGACAAAATTATTCTGCTTTTCCACTATCCACTGGGCAAGCAACTTTAATTGTGTTGTAGTTATATAGTTTTATTGTTTTGTCTTCTCGTTCTCTTGTCTCGAGCAAACAAGTGGCTTTATTTTTCTTGCTCTGAAGCCCTAAAGCCTGCAATGTATCTTAGCAGTAGAACCACTGCTAATGATGTTATTGTTCCTTTTTTCTGTTTATTTAACGATGATGTTGAAACAGCATTAGCTGAGAATTACTCGAGCCAGACACAGTGTTTCCTCTAATCATGATTTTTTTTCCCCCAATCCCACATATGGCATTCGCACCTTCAACTACAGCCCAAAAGAGTGCTCCCACGTCCTACTTATTCTCCATTACTACACGTGAAATGCGTCATACTGAAATTTAAACACAAACCAGTAACAACGTACTCATTAAGAGGATTAACAGAATGTAAAAGTACCAACAGTGGAGGCCTGCCATCTGAATTGCGCCGTCATTGAGCGGCAGACAGCGTAACCAGGCTGGAGGTAATACATGTGCACAGGTGGTGAGTGCTCGGGAAGATATTGCTCTTCACTATGAATCTTGATGAACTGTGACAGATTTCACCTACAAGGCAGGCGCCCTGTCCACGGTTTAACAGCTGCTTTCTAGTAGTTTTTGTTTATTTTTTTACTTCATGGCTGTAATGACTAGAAAGCAGATCACCATTAGTTTGGTGTTCTGTGTCTCTAATTGTTAAAGTCACACATGGTTTACATGATCATTGTGTTTATCTGATCAGATCTCTTCCTCCCAACAGGTATAGAGCATGTTACTGCAGGGACAGATGCCCCATTACATTACATTCATGTGTGATTTCAGTATTGCTTTTCCAACTGGAGTCCATTGAAGAATAACTGATTGTGACCCGTCAATTATTAATGGGGAAATATTCAGAGTAAGGGCAGGTTCCCTATGAAATGTGTTTGTCTTTTTAATCATCAGGGTTATTGAGTTGGTACCAGTGTCTGGGAACACGCATTTCTAGATTGTATACTTTACGGATTTGATTAATGGATATCAAATATTGTAGATTCAGCAGTATGTACAGCGAATTACCCAGCTGGGCTCCGTGTGTGCAAACATGCTCAACTGGGTAAGCATTAAAGGTCTGAACCATTAGCGACTTGACAGGTGGGACCTGTTGATGGCTTATAGAAATATTGAACCACGGTGTTAGCCACATCAGCTTCACTGGGACACAGAGGGTAATGTTAGATCCACCCAACAACCCAACCTCACCTTGACATGTGAAAAGGGAAGGGAAATTGGGTTGAAACACAGGGAGCAGTGTTATATGAGGCCATTCCCAGAGCAGCAAGCCATCATGATTTTATGGAAGCAGAGGTGGCATGTTAGTGGGTTTAAACATTACTGTACCCGAAAGTGCTTACAGGAAGTTTCATTTCTCTGCTCGTCTCTTTCACAGCCTAGAAGGGATCTTAAGCCCCTGAAAAATGTCAAGTATCAAGTCAGATTCACCATCACATGCGCTGTGTTATCACCGCCACAGTCTAGTGCGAGCAGTTTTTATTTTACTTTTGGAAAAAGGTCTGAGCTCCTTCTGAATGTCAAATTATAAATGTTTTAAGGGCTGTGACAGCGTTTTGCTTTTAAGCACTCTGGCCTAATTATGGAAACAAGATTTCTGTTATTCCCTCTCTACTTTTGGGTAAATTTACGCACACGGCATGGCAAGTCCAAATCTATTTCTGTAAAAAAAAAAAAGAAGTTCCATCTGGTATATCTCTCTATGCATTCATGTATGCTAATGGAGGACAACAGTGGGTTTTAGGATGTCGTAGAGTATTCCACCCGTGCAATCAAGGGAGAGTAAGCTTTTTCCAAGAAGGCTTGGCAAAAACAGCGAGACTTTTTTCCTTTAGATTCCTGCCAAGTTTAGCGCTAATAAAAACGTACATCAAGTCACTTCTCCTTAAATTCAGAAGAGGATAAAATATGTTTAGCTTTGATTAAACTGGACCACCAGGGCTGTTTTATGCTACAGTTTAATAGCGCATTTCAGCACCTGTGAACAGTACACTTACACTGAACATTAGTCAGCCAAACCTTGGCTCAGCAAGATGAAAATGACAGCATGAAATTTATCTTTCTCCTGCTCTAAAAACAACAAGAGGCGAATTGCCATGCAGTGCTGTGCTCATAAGGCATCCACTGTACTCTCATTACTGGGAGGAACAAACCTAAATCTTGACAAACGCTGGTGTAACATAATCGTGATGCGCCCTGGTCGAGACAGTTTTTGCCCGGCAGCCCGATACATTGATCATTTGGCAACGATGAGGTCTAATGATCATAATAACGCTCATGCCCACAATCCCAAAATCTCATTAGGTCCACCTGTGACCCTCTCTTACCATTGACACCACCCTCCATGTTTGAAAAGTGGCCATTTGAACTGAGTTGAGGATGATATGTTGTATTTACCATTAAGTGGTAAAAAGCCAACGGGATGTTTCCATAGTTGTTTGGGGATTATTGCAGAAAATTTGCTCTGTGGCAAAGAAAGTGTATGATACAGACACGTTTTGTCCAGCAAGATAATCTTCACAAATGAACACCACTTTGATGACGTTTTGTTGTCTCATTTAGCCACTTGTTAGTTATTGCCTTTCATAGATGTGCCTCTATATAACAGCATTGGGATCACAATCGGGACGGTGTTTGAAATGAACAACTAGAACTCGTACAGGTTACTGTATGAAGGACGATGTCCGAAATGAACGACTAGTACTCGTACAGGTTACGTACGTACATTTTGCCTTTTCCTGAAAACTGCCTAACCTGGGTTACCAGCAGGTGAATGCAAACGTGTGATATTATCGGTTATCTTGTCAGTATCTGCCATGAGAAGGAGGTAATTATCGGTATTGACTGATAAAGTTGGTGTAAGTAAGTATGCAGAAATGACTGACAGACTGTCATACTGAATATATGTGTTTCCCACCCCAGTGGGTGCAGTTAAAAACATTTTCTATTTTTAAATATGTTGTTGAATTTCAGACCACAAAGATCACTGCTAGATTCTCGGCGCTAGACTGTCACATCAAACCAAATGTGACAGGATTTAGGGCTATTTTTAGTCAACAGCCATTTGGATTACGTGACTATAGAGCTGTGTCCTAAATTCAACAATTACTGCAGTCAGTGCTTATTGGCTGATGAGGTCTTTAGCTGCTCTTTGACTTCCTGTGCAGTAACTGCACCACTGGAGATTTACCTGCATAGAAAGCATAACATTAACGCTACAATATGACATTTCAGTTCCCTTTGGATCTTAACTGACTGCCAAACCATCCAAATAACTGAACTAAATTGTCCCCAACTGACATCTTTCAAAAAGCAAACTAGGCCCTGCCACTTATTATTTTACCACTTATTATCTGTATTGTTTAACAAACCTCACGGCATAGTCATTTAGAGCCTTTTAATTCTGTCAAATGTGATTACATTACTCATTGCATTAAAAAAAGAAGAAGAAGAAGAAAAAAAACAACTGACAGAATTGAAAACAAATGTTGGAAGTGTGGAAATGGAGAGTTTCTTTACTGTCACCTTAGGCAAGCTATTTTTAATTTGCCAACAAAAGCACCGTGTCTTTTTCCCTTTCCTTCATGTTTCAAGCACAATCCGAGCTCCAGGGACCGCTGACGCACTGAGCCCCTCATTTGCATGACAGGTATTTGTAAATCGGGTGCAGAATTGTGGACGATGGCCGGCAGCCCGTCTTTTAATGCCCGTTTGTCTTTTTTCTTTTTATGGAAAGAAATTGTTGACACTTGTAAGAGTGCTGTCTAGTAAGCTTTCTGGATGATGCTACTGCTGCTCTAATTGGTGCTCGTGTTAAGGAGACATGTACTGAACAAAGAGAACAGAACAGAGATCCTATAGAAGATCGGGCGATAGAGTTTATGGAGTGACTAATGAGAATAATTTAACTCTTGGCTTTTATTTCTTTAGTCCTTTGAAACTTTACTTTTCTTGTTTACTGAGCACATTATTAGAGTCCGCCATGTCTCTGTGCTTCGTCTCTTTAATGAGAACTCACCCGACCATTCAATTACAAACTATAAAGGCCATCGGTGTTGAAACACTGTGTTGTGACTGAACATTGGGAGTAGAGAAAGAGTACGTCCAAAAGATCTATTCATCCAGGACACATAAAGCGTTGAAGATGAGACGAGCAAAGACGAACCCTCGCGTGAGTGGAAGAGGCTTGAATAGGCGGCGATACGTCAGGAAATTATTGATGCAATTTTCAGACGGACATAAAGACAAGGAAATGACACTTCTGACGCCTGAGGGCATCCAGTAGGTTTCATGAGGAACATAAAATGTTTAATGGATCCAGAAATGGTTTTAACGCGAACCCCGCTTTGTAAAATGTACAGAAAGAGAACAGAAAGAGGGGAAGAGAGGAGGCTGATAACACCGATGCCTACTATGATATTCACACGGGGGGGGGGAGAAAATCAAGGAAATCAGCTGTCTGTTGTTTACCAGCATTTGTCGAGCAACACAAGAGTGGTTTAATTCGACACAGTCTGGGACTTGGCCTGCCCTTGAGCTTGTCATCTGTTGAAAGGGAGACAAGGGCTGAAATGAGGAAATATGAAGTAATCTGCATGAACTGTACTCTGTTTAATTGGCAACATTTACAATTTGTTTTTTAAAAAGCGGCCACTCAAGTAACTCAGTTTATGGTGAAAGCATGTAAAAGGGCATTTTTAAAAACCTGGATACTCTCATATTCAGGTTATAGCTAAGATTACATGGCTTACTTGACAATGTTTGCTCATGTTTCTCCCTGGGAACCATCATGATCTCCGTCCCATGTTACAGAAGTAACCCACTTTAGTATTTCTCAGCCAAAAGGGGGAGAAATAGACGGGTGGCTGCTATATTTATGGCAACGAGGACACTCACACGCAGGTTAACAACGATGACTGTCAATATTTTTACATCAATAACGCCTCATGGCCCTCGGATTTATGAAGCAGTATGTCAATGTATATTGGTTACTGTCAAATCCCCAGGAAGGGCATGGATTGAAACCGTCAAGCTGTTTCATGCATCATTTAAAAAACAATAAGAAGGTAAGGCTTGTGAAGATGCTCGATACCAAAAGCAGCGACATAAAAGTATCACTTCCTTTTACAGAAACATCGTTCTTACAACTGGCTCCTCTCAAAATATTGTGGGGGTTACAAACGGCAGAGAAATCAGCAGCTCTAACCACACATACCCAAATATATACGTTTGAAAATAATTGACTGGTAAGTAATTTGGCTCACAGGCATCACTGCCTGAGCGAAGACTTATTAGATGTGGATCTTTCACTTGATGCTCAGCCACAATCTATATCAACACAGCTCTTTAAAAAAAAAGCGGTTTCACTCGGAGGCGTCACAAAACGTATAGTGTAGGAGGACGGTCACAGGTTAGAGCATTGCTTTAGTTTGAACGCTAACCTGAAGCGTGTCCTCATCTGTTTACTCCTCCTGTAATGATCAGTGCCTCACAGTGGCACCCAGAACACCGCTATCCCAGAGGAAGCCGTTTGATCCCCCCTCTCCGTACGGCGTCAATGAAAGGGGGGCTGATTCTCACAAAAGCACAATGAAAGTCTTTCAAGTAAGACGCAGCTGCTTTACACGTGTGTCTGTGTGTGTGTGTGTGTGTGTGTGTGTGTGTATGCGCTCCAGCGGCCGTGTAACCGCTGCAGACATTTAGCTTCCTTTTCCTCCCCTCATCTCCCCGGTGATTTCAGGCTGCACTCGTGTACTTGTCATGAGAGGTCATTTCATCTTTCCCTAAATGTCCATTCTGTCATAATTACCAATGATTACAGTGTTAGAATGCAGTCGCTATGCAACGGCCATAGACTGGCGACATAAGGAAGAGGGAGACTGTGTGCTGCGGTATATTGTGTTTTAATGTGACATATTATCCTGGAAGTGTTTTTGGTCGAATTGAGTCTAGTGTGCTGCTCAGAGTCTTGGGAGCTTGTAAACTACGTCATCTCTGGTGACTGCTGAGGGTCATGCGGGTGTCAGCGCAGACGCGCGCACTCACAATGAATGTATGAATGAGTTCAACAGGAAGTAGGATATGCAGTTTAATTTGGTTCGAGAATATTTAGGTGGGTTATTTAATATTTAATGTGTTAGATTTGATTATGTTGGCACTGTGATGGTAAGAGTTGAAGCTATAGGTAAGGATACGTTAGGGGCTGTGCCAAAATGATTAGTGTGGGGAGGGGGAAGGGGGGGGGGGGGGCTGTACCTTATGCTTTACTTTTAAAAAAAGGCTTATTGTTAATGTTTTATAACCCTTCGCTAGACCTAGAAAAATACCTCAAAATAATTGAATATATAACTAATTTGACCAAAAAAGAATAAAATCATGAAAAATAAAAGATGATCTACCACAAAGTGAAACATTTAATATCTTTAAGTTACATTAAAAATGAAAATGACCAATTGCCAACTGTGTGGCAAACACAATAAAATGGATTGTATCTTGAGCTGATTGAAAGAAGCAGGCACCGGCTCCGTGGCTGCTGACGGGCTTCAGCATCGTAATATTTTCATCCCACCGAGGAGCCAAATAATAAAACTAAATATGAATTAGAGCTGATGTCTTGCCTAATATGAGATAGCTTTCGGCTGCTTATCTCAAGTAATCAGCAGAGGCTGAGAGGAGACGGTTTCCTCCAGACAGCCAAGCAACAAACAGCAAATATCACCACACAAGTTAAGAAAAATGTCCACTGCTCACTGACGTTTATGGACTGAAGAATACGTGTGTGCAGTACATATCCAAGTAGTAACATTTTAAACTCAAACAGGCAATCTATCATTTCACTGCACTGATTTGTAGGCTAGGTGTATGGAAGTCTATAAGACAATGACCCTACTTCTCAGTAATGAGTTAATGGTCTCAATCGCTACTTTCAAGTCTTCCTCAATACAGCAGGATGTTTATTTAGTAACTGATGGTCCATTTAGAGTCAAAACTCGAGGTTTCAAAATGGCGGTCCACAAACCAATGGCTAACTTGACTCCGACTACATCCACCTCTTACATACAGTCTGTTGTCATGAAATCTGCCCACAGACACAAACACCTTGCAAACAGTAGTTCCCGCTACAGTAGGTATCTCCAGGACCATATTTTGCCACGATGACACACAGAAACACACACACACACACACACACACACACAAGCTGAAAACAATGCCAGTGAGACACTGTCAGAGCTGGTAAAAATAAAACACAGATAAGAGCAGGCAGGTTAAGTAGGGTGGCGCTCCATAATTGAAGCTTAAATAATGATTAGAAGTAAAGTATGAATGTGTCAATCATTTGATGTTCATCACTTCTGCATTTACCTGTTAAGTTATAAATCATTTTGACATCATTTCTCGTGACAAGTCAATGTTTGTCAGTGAATACGGTATGACATCGTCTCTCTCTCTGCCTTTTCTACAGGAGTCCTCTTTTTCAACTGATATGGCTGCTGCACTTTGGAAGCCTAAAGCACTGGACTTGGGCTTGTGGATCTTCCTCCTGCTCCTCAACCTCCTTCCTGAAGCCAGGTACAACAACATGCCGTATTTCACCTCTCCGTTTGCCGTTTACCTTACCCTCCACCCATTTTCATTTCCCCGACTCCGTCCCTGCGGTTTGACGTTCCGGCGATGTGTTTTGAATAATACCTTTATTAATCAGGCTCGCTGCTGCAGCAGACATTCTTATACAACCAACACCATTAGAAGCAAAAGTTAATCTATATTGTAAGCAGAGAAACGGCAAGAAATGCTTTTTGTTATTACACAGTGAGATGGTCTCAGCTGTGACTGTCAGTTTGGTAAATGAAATAACCAGACCTCTATAATGGTGTTGACAAAAAAAACTGCAGGACTGCCTGAGAAAACCTATAAAATTGAATGATTAAGGTAAGAATAGTCTTCCTTCTCTTCTCCTGCACTCTCAGTAGATCACTCAAGGACTTCGAGGGCAACACTGTGACTTTAACATTTTGTCCTAAATTAGGCCTTAAAAGAGCAAACATAAAGTGAGCTCATCCTCCCAGCTACTGGAAATGTATCTTGCGCTCTCCCACTGTCTGCATCGGTCTGGATTTCACTGACTGGTGAATTAATTTGCATTGTGCAGCGCACCACAGCCATGATTGTCCATTCACAGCATTTTCACTCCTGCATCCTGTGCACATTTTTCAGTTTGTGTGCGAGAGTCAGCAAAAAAAAAAGAAAAAAAAAAGCTCCAGCGTGTCTAGAAGTCATTCTAACCACACTCCTTGTAATTTCAAAACGAAGAGATTGCACAGGTTGCCGTGTTAGCATTGTTGATAAGGTAGGACGTTATGGCGGGGAGTGTAAATCACTAAGATGTTGCACGCTAGGAAAGGCTCATCGGACCTGGAAGAAAGCAGGCTGGGGGAGAGAAATCAGAACAGTGTGTGAAGGGATTAGCCAAGTTCGCTTTTGTCACTGTGCCACTTGGCTCGCCGTGCTTATCAGGAGCACACCGAGTTTGTAATTACATATATTAAATAGAAATGGGTGGCCAGTAAAAAGGTGCTGGCCAAAACTGGCAAGGGATCTTTTACAACAATAAGTGCTTTGTGTTTTTGTAACCCTTTCCCATTCAAGGACAAACCTGCATACATCTTGGTCATTGGTCTGGGGCTACTTTTCATGGCTAAACCCCTCAGAAATACTTTACAGCATACAGTGATAGTTAAAAAGGGATTTTCAGGTTCTTTTTTTTTTTGTTTCAACATGACAATGTCCACATGCACAAAGAAATAGTTTTTACAGTTTGGTGTGGGAAAACTGGACAGGCCCACATCATCCAACACATTTGGGATGAACACTGATTCAGAGCCAGGCCTCATCGACACCACTGGCCGACCTCACTGTTGCTTTTGGGGCTGCAGGGATTCTCCCTGAAAAAAGAATTGTGGGAAGCTTTCCCAGAGGAGTGGAGGCTGCTGTTGTAGTAGCATATTAATGCTCACGTTTGTTCGTATGTCCACATCTATCTAGATCAGAGGTTTTCAAACTGTGAGGCACGGGCCAGTCGAGGGGATGAGAGACGCTGAGCCGCAATTTGTGTCAACATTAGTCCTCCAGTTTAAGAGTCATAACTGAAATCTAAACATGCAGACATGATATGCAAATCCTTAAATTCAGTGTGACGTACACTTTCTGAGGATATAATTATTTTCCATGCGTTAAAAACTCCAGCACGTGCCTGAGAATCGTCACGTTTTTAAGTTTTCTTCAGTATCAAAGTATTCCAGTGATAGGTGTCTCTACATCCATTGCAAACAGGAGATGCTAGAAGGTAATTCTGTGTACTTGAATGGTGCCAATTTGCCAAAATGTAAACAAATTATGGCAAAAAAACCATGTCAAGCAGTTTAGTTAAGTCAAGTATTTTGTTTCTCGTCATGAGAGACAAACTACTGTTCAAACTTTGACTTTCACATTGGCAACTACAACAAATACTGGCTAATAGATTATTAATATTCCCATAGTTAAGAATTGCTGCTAAAGTACTGGAAGCCTGGCTTTGGCTTGATCATGCAGAAGGAGGTCAGAAAAGAAGATTGAGGAGAGAATCATTGGCATTAGTAATCAGGATGTAAATAAATAATTTGGGGAAACCATTAGATGTGATGAGAGCAGCAGGTTAATAATGGAAATGTAAGTGTTGACATATTCAGGGACGGGAAATTGTCATCACACCCTTTCCAACGCGGCCCAGGAAGCAAATGCAATTCATTATGCATGAACCTAACACAGCATGTGACAAGGATTTTCACAAATGTTAATCTCTCTGAAATTACTTGAGACACGATGTTGTCCACATATGCAAAGCCCTTGCACAGCAGTCTTTATTTAACACATTTTATTCAGTTTAACCCGTACTAAATGAGGCTCTGCCTGGGTTCATTTGAGGGAGGACATTATGCTGCCTCCAGAGAAATCCAAACATGCAACAAAAATGGGGAAATTTGGAAATTTGCATCTGAAAGTGAAAGTGTATATTAATTGTCCATCAAAGTTCAAGTTGCCGGAGTTTGGGAAATAATCCTCAGAATGTCAGCGTGCACATGCTCTCAGAATATCTGCGTATCAGCAAAACCGTTTCTCGCTGAGAACTGCCACCTCCCTGATGCTATCGGCGGGCTCCAAATCGGCTTTACTACAGTTGAGTCAGGAGACTTTCCTAATGGATTAAGGTGTAACAGACAAATCCTACATATAAGGGTCCGTCATTCTGCACCAAATTTCCTCATTTCCCGCACACTGAGAGACGGGGCTGATTAAGCTATTATTCCCAGGAATCCATGTATTACATATGAATGAGCGCGCCGTGTTCATTTCCATCCGCGAAGGTCTTTTCAATCCTCCAGCTCGCCTCGCTTCCAACCCCTGGCCTTCCCCTTCCACAGTCAACACTTAACAAGTTTGGACACTCGGGGTGTCTTGTTGTCTATTTTGTCTGCAATCTATTGCCAAGCTGCTGGCCAACGTGGCACATAATCAATAGCTATAAGGATGAGAGTGCTATATGTACACTTTGCCTATGGATTGGAGGGAAGTTGCCCAGCCTCGACTTGCTTTCTCACCCCATCTCGCATGAATTATTCACGGCATGGCAGAGAGGGGCATCACTTTGAGATGTGACCTGGTCAACAGATAACATTCTGTTTCGGTAGTGTTGTCAAGGTTAATGTGTCACGGGTCTGGACAAGGGTAATGTATTCATGGCTGAGCCACTTTGCTGATTGAATGACCAGGCAACTACTTGAAAAAGAAAAAGAAAGTCAAAAGGTTGACTCGGTGTTGCTAATGTTAAATCAGAAACAATGAGCGAATATACGCCCCAGAGACCCTGCATCTCAGCCTCCGAGTGTGATATCAAGTGATGGGAATGACGGCCAAAACATAGTCCTCATTTAAAAAGGAATTATAAAAACAGATTTTGTTCTTTAAGCGTAAACCCTTGTTGTTGATTCTTTTGAAGTTTCATTGATCTATTTTGCAGTTACCTTGAGTTCTTTTTAATATTCTATTCACACGGCAACTGAAAAGTCAAGTGAGTGACTAAGAAAAACTTGATTTCTTAGAGAATGTGCAGACCAGCTGTACACTGATGCTTCCGACATCCCAAATTCATTGAAAAAATGTATCAGTGCATTAATTGCTTTTGAGTTTCAGATAATTTCCAATTGATATAGTGAGCATCTGGCCAATGATCTTCAACGTAACCAATTAGCGGACAACCCCGACAGGCATGGATCGAACTGAAGCTGGATTGGATTTCTCAAAAAAAGTGTCTCGGTCCAGGAAATACAGAATCTCTAAACTAAATGCCTGGTGCCTCTCAGAATGGACCCTCAAGACACTCGTTCGATTGAATTGTTTTTATTGTTCCAACATCGCTGAAGCCGTATCTTTTGCATATCATATTTATGTCGTTTATTTCATTGCTCCGACTCTCTTTCCATGCAGCATTGTCTATGAAACCCAATCATTTCTTTATGTCCCATATTGTTGTTAGCAACATCCACCCCCGACTCCTTCTGAAGGAGTCGGGGGTAACGTCTGAGGTAACGCTATGGATAGACAGTCCGTCCAATGCAGATTCAAATCCTCACACCTAACGGTGCCTTTGAAAATGCTGCACAGACTGACGCTGTACTGTGGACAAAAGGTGTTGTAATGGCTTTTCATGGACCGTGTAGGTGTGCAAGGAAAGAATCTACTCTCCGTCCGATTTATAGGGTCATCAGAGTTTTAAATAGGGCTGTGTGCTAACAAAACGTGTGTGTTGCTGTTAGCAAAACTAATTAATTTGGTTGAAATCTTAATTAATTGCATACCACACACACACACACTTCTCCCCTCTTGCTGTAAACTCAAAGCAGGTGAGCAGCTTATTCTTATGCTGCAGCAGGAACATTTTCTGCTGCTATCAAGGATACAGGGCTTGAGTTCTGGTCAAAAACTTGAACATGCAAGAAGATTCCTCACTGGCATGGACTGAAAACCAATGTTTGCCTAAAGTTAAGTTATAAAATATAAAGACACAGAAGCTTTGCTGCGCTGCATATTTTAAGCAACTCAAAAAAGTGTGGCTATCAAATAGCTTTTTGGGGAACACTTCCTGCTTTGATTATCCAGCCTGAGCCTTTTAAATAATTGTTCTTTGTAGAAAACTACATCACAGAATCAAGATAACAACAATATCTCTGCATATAAATTCAATAATTGCCACTAGTTAAGCTGATAATTATCTTATCTGCATTATGTTTATCAGCTAGCGCATCCTTTTAATATTGAGATTGTTTAATAGATCACAGCTGTGGGTCTGCTCACAGATTAAGAACATGCAGTGTCAACGATGTTGACTGATTCATGTTACTGTTGTTTTAAGGCTTGGCCTTTCTACCAACTGCTCACAAGTGTTTGGTTTGGGGCTCACGATCCAAAGTATTATTGCAGTTACAGAGGGAAAAGATGAAGGCAAAATGAGCAGTACTGTAGGCGTTAAGAGGTACAGCCTTGTGATACTGCCACATTGTATTCCACTGTATGGTTTGGAATAAACTGGAAATATGTTTGTAAACATAGTCAGATGGTGTCTAAGACTTTGGGGAGCTTGGTTTGCAAATTTGTTTTTGGCAGATGGCTGGACTTGTAAAGGCTTGTTAAAGCATTTTCTTATAACTGGTAAAACATGCAGATACCTTTCCTGTGTAGTTCTTTATGCACGGCATTAGTTTGTCTGTTTCTTCAGTGTGTTGAATGTGCATTTACAATGCAGAGAGAAAAAGACAATTACTGTTCAACCTTTAAGATATCTAGCAGAATTAGTTTCAGTGTGTTTGATTGTACATTGAAACTACCGTGCCGCATTATAAACAATGTTGCTTCCTCTTCAATGCACTTAAGCGTAAAAGCAAAGCATTAATTGGAAGCAAAGTACGAACGTATGAAGCATTGCTCTTCTTTTTGTATCACTGGAGAGCCAGGAGAGTCTTAGAGGAAGAAGAGAAATATCAAGGTGTTTATCTCTTCTTTCTCTCAACGGAGCAAAAATAAATGTATTGTATGAATGTTACATTTTCCAAACCCAAACTCTGGACAGTTGTACTGCTCAGACAGTCACACTTATTCATGTCATGTTGACATAATGGTGGAACACTAGCAAGAAGAGATTCATTACCCAGGTGTTGGGACAGCTACACCTGGCACTTAAAGTCATCCACCAAGGACAAAAGATGATGCAGCAGGCATAACATGTGGGAGCTTTGGCCACTTCTGTTCTAGTGTTGGGTGCAGTCCATTTATTAGCTACGGGTGACTTCTCGTCTTTTATGGATTACTTTTGAAATTACTCACTGTTTAAATTGGCAGAATAAACCATTTTCTTTCTACAGTTGAAGCTCAGTATTTTCTCAAGTGTGTTTTTGTATCCACTTAAATCTTCAAGCTGTAGAGTAGGAAGCCATTGTTCCCTCGGCGCACTAATAAAGAAGACTACCGACTAAAAGATACCGGCAGTGCTGCTGTTACGAACACATTGTGCGAGCACTTCCCTCACAGTTTCTTTTGTACCTGTAGCTCCTCAACCTTCCTTCCAAGGTGTCGCAAGTTGAGGCGTGATGAGTTGCATTGTGGGCGATGTAGGTGCCAGGTTGTGACAAGGAAAAGAACGTGTGTAATGAAAAAAAGATGATATCTCTGGTTCTGCTGCATCGATTTTGATCCTTTTGTCTTTTAATTGTCCATAGTGTTCTATTATTACTCTGATATTATTGGGTCTACTACTGCTATACCCATGCTCATTATGTAACATTATATCATATGGATTGACTATGTCGTTAGTTCTGTACACATGCCCATCCTGGGAGAGGGATCCCTCTTGCTCTCCCTGAGGTTTCATCCTTTTGTTTCCCCCCTTATAAAAGGTTTGCGAGGACCCAAGGTCAGAGGATGTCGTATGCTGTACAGATTGTATTTAAAAATGTATGATTTCGGGGCTGTACAAATAAATTGAATACATCAATTTTACAGGAGTGCAACGCTAAAAATCGGTGGACAGCTAACCTTCTAGGTTCTTTTATTAATTAACAAATCATTAATTGCCATTAATCATTCATAACTCTTTTGATAATTGATTAATCGTCAAAATCATCTTGGACTTTAGGGAATTGTCTATAGAGAGGAAATACCAGCAGATTATTAAATATTATAAAAAGAATTGCTGGCTGCAGCCCTCATTTCTATACTGTGCTTTCCATCACATGAGAAGGTCACTCCAATAGCATGTGCTAATCACTTCCTCCCACCAAATATCAAATGTCATCTCATCACAAATTTCACAGATTTTTTTCTCAAACATATGATTTATTTTCCTCTTATTAAAAGTAGGATTCATCTCTGTTGAATCTATTCCATGACTTGGCCCGGGTACTGTAGCGGCGCGGCTGTGTGCACCGAAGGTCATGTGAATGTCTTTGATGTCGCAGAGTGGTTGGCATGCCGGACGGACTGCTGTGACTGACACAGGTTGCAGAGGACAAGCTTTTACTGCAGAGGCCATTCTGGCGACACCTCGATGAACGAAGGATAAAAACTTTCATGTGAAATGTGTTAACGTAAACTGGTAAATATTGATTACGAAAAGGTGCATTTTCCCCCCTCCTATCCATCCACACATCGACCCCAAAAAAAAACAACAGCATACCTGTCAGTGATATGCATGAGTTCAATGGAACGAGTATCATTTACATCTGGAAATGGGGACGTTTCAGCTGGAGTCAGCAAAATGAAGAGAGCGATGAAGTTAAAAAGGAACATGGCGATCAGAGATGAGGACAGAGAACACGTGTTACCGAGATGGAGAATGATGAAAGCATAACGCTGCTGTCAAGGACGCGAGTAATCAGTGAGAGGAGCTCCAATATTTTCAGCCTCCTGTTTCACAGAGGACCAAACGCTGTGACATACGCTGCCCTGCCAGATGGGGATGCATATGTTGGCTGAAAAAAACAAACCGGCTGTATGTGTCCTTTACCTGTGGCTTCAGCATCACTAAAATCAAAGCAATTTGGGCGATGTATAAAAGGAAATGTACGCAGTATGGAGTGCTGTGTGGCCAGTATTTTTGTGAAAACGGTCCCGTTTGATGTATTGGATTTTGTTTGTCTCACCTCCTCTCACTGAAATAACGCTCTATTCCTTTGAAATTGTAATGTGATTTTGAGTTCAAAATAGGGGGAATGACAGCCTCAAGATCACCAACTCTTGAGTTGCGTTTAATCGAGCTTTCCTGCGGCTTTATAGGGAAAGTATTTACCATATGAACTTGCCTACTGCTCCCATCCTCTTCCATGAAAAAGAAGGTTTTGCAGCACTTCATAGCATGGGGTGTTATGCAGCATGCGTACAGTTATAAATGATCTCTTCATTGCTGCTGATGCAGGTGATTGCACTTTTGTAATCCCTGTAGATATCAGTGCTGCGTGTGACAGCGCGAGCCGGGGGCTTTCTTCTCCAAACGCCGCGGAGGGTAGGTCGGTGTCACAAACGTTGATATCACGCGTTTCAGATCCTATCTTTTATGTTAGATCATTTCCTGCTGCTGTAAGCAGGCCGTTGTCCTATCCAGCCTACTAAAAATAGATTTGTTCCTTTAAATGAAATGTTAAATTAATTTATTGCAGTAAAAGCTTGCGGTGTATCTCCCCACTGAGCCTGCACTGCACTTTCTGATTATGTTGGAGTAATTGTTTGACATGTTTTGATGGGAAAACTGAACTTCGCCGACCTAGCTCTCATTATTTGTCAAATAACTTTCCTCCAGTTTTTTTTTGCTTTCCATGTACACAGAGCCTTTCAGATGACGGGTCAGCTTTCGTTTTGCAGCTTGAACAGACATTTCCCTGCCCCCCTCTCTGACCTTGGTTGTCATGGCAGTGTATTCAAGCTAGTAAAAGATCAAGGACAACACGGGAGGCGAAAACTGTTAAAATCCAAGATCAAATAAGGCTGAGGCTTTTACAGCGATGGATTGGGGAATTGAGACTGTGTGTGGGAGGCAAAGACAGGATGAATGCGCATTGAATGTAGAGAGGAACACAGTTCTAGAAAGGAGAGAACAGTGTTTAGCTAAAGACAAGAGTATGGACCAAAATAATAACTGTGCATTTAAAAACAGCTTGACGTGAGTCATAACACTCAGTGTATGACATAAAATCCCACTGTAAACAAAACTTCTATGCACAGCTGCGGAGCTGAGGCTGAAAAGTGCGACAAGGAATTATTGAGCCAACTTACACACAGAAAGCGTCTCTTTTTTTTTCCCTCAACACCATCAAGTACAGGGTAAAGAACATCAGTGTCGTGATCATTTGTTGGTGCCAGCTGGAAATTAACATTTTCCAATTGATTTTATTTTCTGCCTCTTGTTCCACTGTCTGAACAGATTGTGCCAGTTAAAACACATTCTCCAACTCTTGGCTTCTAATGGTGATCAATGGGCCAAGGAGGCCCCCATTGGCCGCCACCTCTTCCTTTAAATGGAAGTGTTAAACAGATGCTGGAGAGGAAGTGCTGGCCGTTATTGCTGAGCAACTATTGAAAACCTTTTCCAGAGTTGAACTTGTTTCAGCAGCCCTCTGTTCTGAGCAAGAAAGCCAATGCAAATCTCTTGGCACCGCATCAAATTTGCAAAATTTTTGTCCTCGCAAGTCGATACGATCTGTAAAAGAAGTCGGCACTCAAAAGAAATCTTCCCAGTGGACACATACCCTAGCTTGGCATCTACTGCAAACACACATTACAAAGTGTGTCCGGTGGAGGTGGTTTGAGCGTTGCTGAAAATGTCCCTCAGGTGCCAGCCTGTGCCAGGCACGGCCAACTGGGATAAGGCCCAGGGGCCAACCCTGAACATGCTGCAGGGACTCCAGCCCAGCTGGCAGGGGAGCTCGTGGGCATCCTGCAGGAAGAGCTGGAGGAGGTTACTGGGCGGACTTTATACAGCTACAGCTCGACAATCGATAGTGTGTAAAAAGCTTGGGAATTTTATATATAGATATATATAGATATATCTATATATATTGCAACCAGACGGAGCGCAACCGCCAACATTTGACCATGATTGTCGCCCTTACCAAAATACCTAGCTGGCTTGTTTGCTTACTTGACAATTGCATAAAAAACAGACAAAAAATTAAAGTGATTTTACTTTAACTTGCACGTATAGTCCATGTTTACGCCACCATCTCCGCCAAGTTTGCTGGAACCTCCCCTTCCGCAACATAGCCAAGATGGTGACCATTGATGGTGAGAAGTGTCTATGATTCCACCCTTACCTTTGTGACCGGTGTGAGTATGCCATCCTGGTACTCATTGTTAGTGATGCCCCCCCCCCCCTTTAGAAACTCTGTTCTAAATGTGAAACATTTTCAAATGAGTAAAAACCCTGAGTATTGTAAAGTTAACGGTTCTGCTGCCGGTACTTTAGAGGTTACGGAGTGAGATCTCCGCGTAAAAATAGCAGCGTCGCAAAACTCGTCTCTCTGCCTCTGTGCCCGAAAAGAGTATCGATAAAGAACCGAACCGATAAGCAGAATAGATAAGAGTACTAGTATCCTAACGATACGCATCCCTACTCAGTGTGCTGCATTTGTCAGTGTAAACGCACTTATGCACTCAAAAAAGCAACGTCCACATGCTAACATGCTCACAGTAACAATGCTAACATGCTGATGCCAAGCAGGTGTAATGTTCACCATGCTCACCATCTTAGTTTAGCATGTTAGCATGCTACCATTTTGCTAATTATCACTAAATTCAAAGTATAGCTGAGGCTGTACCACAGATTAACCAGTCATTAACCAAAGAATCAACAAACTGATTACAATTCATCTTGAGGGGAACATGAACACATGTAAATCTCATGTCATGAGAAAATATCATGGTAATCTGTCCAGCAGCAGATATTTAAGTCTGGACCGAAATGGTGGACAGACCAACATTGCCATACCGAGAGCCACAGTGCTAGAATATTTACATTATTTAAAGAAATCACAGTCTTCTGTCGTTGAAAGATGTTAAATACCACTCTGTTTATCTATATCACATTTCATTACACAAGCTCCGGTTTCTAATAAGTTGTTAGGGCAGCGCTTCCTTAAAAAAAGTTTGTCGATGTCAAGATGAAAGAAGCAACATGAGAAAGTTTGTCTCATGTTGTCCCTGGAGTCAGCCAAAGCTACTGTATATTAGCAATGATCACATCCCCCCTTCAGCCCCCCCCCCCCCCCATGTGCATATTATCTGCACAAAACAGGCAAGTGGAAAACGGAAGAAAGACGCAAACAAAGACAAATCTGTCATATTGTAAAGGCTTTGAATGTTAGAAGACATCCATTGCTAAGAGACAATATGCTGCATAATGCGCTGCTGCATAACATCATCAATATATTGTTGGTGGACTGGGAGAAAATATGAGTGGGAGGACCTGGTGAGCAAGATTAGTTATGTTGGAAAGGTTAACGCATTCTTGAATTCAAGCTTGGAATTTACTATTTATTAATCAAGAACGTGCTAATTAGAAATCTCCTCCTCTGCGCCTTCCCCCCCACTGTGGGATTTAGATGACAGGAAGATGGAATTAAATATTTGTTGCCACATAAAATAAATAAACCAGTGGCCCCCCATAACCACAAGTCAAGAAAAAGTCATCAGCTTCCAATATATCTTCTCCACAAAGCTCCAAGCAGCCTCACTAATCCCCTCCATTCGATTTTTGGTCGCCCCCCCCCCCCCCCCCCCCCCCCGCAGGCTCTAAGTATAGTGAGACAGTTCAGCGAGTGCGTCGTCTGGGCACGTTAGCGGTGGATGGGTATCAGGATTCTTAGAGCGACACTTAGAGAGAGATGAGGTAGTTCGGGGAGGATGCCAAGGCATTTGCGGAGGTGTCCACTTTGAATTCAAGACGCATGAGCAGCAGCCAAATGTTTGTTGTGATGGGAGCGCCGATATCACCCATAACGAAACTCGGTCGCCGACAGTTGGGTTGTAGATTCCGGTGCTTTATTCTAGTGGCCTCGAGCTGCTAGTCTGAAGCAGAGATAAGGAGCGCTCTGGTGAGCTCACTCCATCAACTCCACACCCCCCGTTTTTTTTTTCTCATTTTCAAACTTGTAGTCTTCGGCCATAACCGACTCCGACTCACGTGACATCACTAGAGGCAATGCGATTTCACACAGCTCCATCTGGAGCCACTGCATTGGTGTGGGAGAGGATTTCTTTGCAAACCGCTTCAAACGTTCAACATCCAGAGGCGGCAGGATGAAATAACTGGCCTCATGAAACGCGCCAAATGAGTCAATGAAAGGAACGCACATTTGCAGACTTTAGTTGGCAGTTTGTACGTTTACTCCTCCTCTCTAATCTATTTGCCATCGCTGTCAGCTCGTGGAGCACCTTCATCTCACGCTCTCGTTACTGCTCACTTGGCTCCAGCTTCCCCACCTCCTCCGCACCCCCTCCTCCACACGTCCTCCTGGCTGGCAGCAGGCGCCCCGCTAGCCCTGGGAGACCACCGCTACATCTCTTCCCTGGCAAAGCCTGCAATCCTTCACCTGTCAGACTGGTTCAGAGCACTTACCTTGGATCAGATCCAGTCCACTCACTCAGTTCATGCCCGATCAACTAACTCAAGACTTCTCGGCCCACACACACGTTTGATTTCACCAGCCAACAAAAGTCTGTGCCGCCTTCTCTCTCCGTCTCTCTCTCTCTCTCTCTCACGTTGCCGGTTACCTCCACAGTAGAAACTGACTACTTTCTGATCTGCACCGTCCGTGAACTTTAACGCTCAATGAGAAATTCAGAACATATCCATTCCCTCCACGCGGCTCTGAACATGGCGAAGGCTGACCCTGCCACTCACAGCTAACAGTGCTAACATGGCTATCAGTACAAACAACGGCAAGAGCAGTAATGGAGTATTAGCCCGAGGAGGAACCGGAGGGAGGGTGCCAAGCTTCCGTGACGACGGCGACGGATTGAGCACAGTGCAGAGCGCCGGCCGTGAGCTAGCCAGTGGCTAGAGAACCTTTAATCAATGACATCAATAACAGTAGAAGTGGACACTATTGGCACGAAAGCATTGAGAGGTATTCGTTGGAGTCCTTTCTATGTACAGTACATATTATGGTTTTTCTATTTTGCAATCACTAAAATATTTTCTGTCCCTTTCATCTCAGCTGAAAAACGTTGCAAATCCGGTGCAGAGCGGGACAAACTAATAATTAAAGAGAAGACTTCTGCAGAACACGGCCAATTAAGAAACTATATTTGCAGAGTAACATTTCAATGCCGTATCAAGCTAAGTCTGTTGCACACACATTCTAGAGTTGTTTAACTGTCCACACGCTGTAAGAAAATATAATGCACGTCCCTGCACGTTTCTCCTCGCAGCAAACCAACATTCTCAAAGCTCCTCACAGTTCTCCACTTTCTCCGCCCATGTGCGTAGCGGTTGTGCACGGACAGGCAAAAACCTGCAGCACGGAGCAACCACGAAGGGCCGTGTTTGATGGCGTGGTGTCTTCGAGTCAAACCTGCCTTGAGTCAACACTGTGCACTATTCACTGCTCTATTAAGTCTAAAGGTGTGCTGGATGCGGCAGCAATTTTTGTCGTCACAAGTTGAAAAGCATGAATTGGTAACGATAATGACTCCTTTAAGTGCCCGGGAGCTGCCACATTGAGTCCCATGGACACTGAGACCAGAAATGACTGGAGAACAGCGGACCGTGCTGGATCTTTATCCTGCTGCCGTTATTGACTAACATTAAATCGACATGATGGTGATCTGCAGAGGCTTTTCTTTCTCTCGTGATGATAATGTTCTGACGATCGGATCCACGTCTTTGACCAAGAAGCAAGGGTTGAGTGAAGCACCTCAGTTGAGTGTCTGTTAAAATGAACTGTCTGACCCAGACGTCACTTAGCAGTTCACCCACCTTTGATTGCAGCAGGAGACACACAGCTGATTGAGATGAGCTAATTAGCTCAGTTTGACACACAGACACAGAGAGAGAGAGAGAGAGAGAGAGAGAGAGAGCGAGACCGAGACAGACAGAGCTTAGACATTTTCACACTTTGAAAAGCATTTTTTCCTACTTTCAGCTAGATGCTCCATACAAACCTTACAATCTTATACATCTTTCATACATTATGGGCATCAATCGACTTCTAAGGCCGGCAACTCAGTTTTGAGTCAGCTTTTCAGCGAACCATTACATATTCCACGTCTTTCATACATGTTTGATGTTTAGTTTCAGCTTTTCGACATCAGGCATTCAAACTTCAATTCCTTCAGAAAATTAGCTCCACCTGAGCTTAAATGTCTGCTGTGAAAAGCAGCCTATAAGAATCATAAAGGCGTTAGATTCCCGACCGTAACCGGTGCACCAACAGTAAATGTCACCATGACCACTTTACAACCACATGTGCAGTTTTGGAGTGAATCATTTCTTACAATGGTGTTGCTAAGAAACAAAATAATTACATTTCCCGGCTTGCCTCACTCAGCATCAGTGAAGACACATCAGTCCTCTCATGTGGGGCACACTGAATACAGTGCTATGCCATCAGACAGCATCGCAGTTATAAAAATGAACATTATATATGAGCTAAACTCATGACTAATATTTAAATATTTCATGAATGCAGGATGTCAAATTTAGCATCACATTGAAATGAGAGTAGAGACACAGCGGTGCAAGTCTGCCTTTACATCTCCGGTGTTTACACCTACAGCACCTTTACCTTCTCTGCTCCTGTTAGAACTTGTTCTCCTTCAGGCAAAACTCACACAAACGTTCAACAATGTCAGTCTCTGACACAGAGTTTGTTTTCGTTAAATCTCTTTCTTTGTGTGTGAACAGTAGAGGAATATAATGACTGTTCTCGCCTTTTCTCTCCTCATTAGGTGTAAGATAGTGAGAAATAATGAAGAGGAAGTAAACCAAGCCGCTGGCTCGATTATAAACCCTGTGTATTTAAAAATGATATCAAATTCAAAGGGAATGTGCCACATTGCTTTGGCCTCACCAGGGAATTTGAACAGCTGGCTGATACTGGAAGACGTTCGCATGTGTGTGCTTCAGCGTGTGAGTCAGCGAGAGAGAGAGAGAGAGAGAGAGAGAGAGAGCGTGTGTTTCAGTAAAGCACACAGATGCTACAAACCACACAAGTACTTTGTTTTCCTGCAGTGGATATTTTAGGCTGGAACACACACTGTTAGAATTGTATCACAGGGGCTAAAGGTTTCTCATTCATTTGTGACTCTCCACTGATTCCGTCTTGATGTGCGATGCTTGTCGAGTGAGATGACACTTAGTGCATTTGAACTTGTCCCAGACGTTTGTGAAGGCTGTTTGTATTTGGTGTTTTTCGGCCTGGAAACACGCATGCCTGTCCCTTTTTTGATACGGTTTGTGAATGAAAAGCCAGCAATGTATATTTCTTTCAAATATTTATGAGTACACTGTTATACTGTCATATTCTAACCCTTTTGGCAGAGCTTAATTATGCTCTTGACAGCCAGAATATATCAAACTGTGCCCCACTCAATGAGGTGCAAATCGTGAGCTTAGTTTTAAAAAGCTTAGTCTCAGTGGAGATATGGAGCCTCAAATATCTGACATCATCTAGATAATCATTAGTACTTTCTTCTTAAAGTTGTAATTCTTAAGAAATCAGTCCTGGTTGAATTGGCAACACCCGTGGTCACAGTGGTAACAGCAAGCAAGGTTTAATAGTACAGCAAACAGTCCTTGGGGTTTTGATTTCTGTTGAGGATTATAACTTGAACTAGGGAATAGTTTTATTATATGCGTGATTTGATTAGAGTTGAGCGCCGTCGTCCTTCAATCAGAGGATCGATGGTTCGATCCCCAGCTTGGGGTTGAGTGTCTCGGGGCAAGACAAATTGCTCCCGTGGGCTGTGCCTGTGGCGTATGAATGGGTCAATAAACATGTAGTGTAAAGTGCTTTGAGTGGTTGGAAGACTAGAAATAGAAATGCAAGTCCATTTAGCATGAGGGAGCCGGGATGCTTAATTGATATTTATTTATTGCCCACATATGCCCATGTAATAGCTACTTAGATAAGCTCATTTTCCCAAATGCCTCAAAATCATTTTAAGACATTCAAAATGACATTATTGCGTGCTCTGAACAGCAAACGCCCTAAACCGGTAATAACTACAGTTGCATACACTTTAAGTTAAGTAGTGACCTTCGCCCAGTCAGTGTTTTAATGGCGTTGTAGCTCAGATGGACTCTTATGTCGAGTTGTTATTATAGGACAGATTAAGTCTCAGAAAGACCTTCTAAGAGGCCTAGCAAAGACAGATTTGCTGTTGAGCGCTTCCCTTTAAGCAACATTCAGGGAGAACTCGAGTTACTCTTCAAGCACTAAATTCCTTAAAGCTCTGTCTTTACCAAGAAGCACAATGCTGTGCATCAGCAGCACCAGGACCGCGTGTTGATGGGGTTTATTTGGATGTTATAGGTCAGCCCCTCGGGGGATTTAGGTTTAATTAAAAGACGCTACTCATTAACTCATCAGTGTTCCACCTACGATATAGTGGCCTTTTCATATCACCACAATATTGTTCTGCAGGGGATTGGAGGCCATGTAAATGAATAACCAGGGGCTGATAGCATATGATGAATCGTCTAACAAAATGCTGCAAAGTATTTCCTTCTTGGGAAAGAATTTATTACCATAAATTGACTGTATTTTTGTAAATATGGAGTTTCCAGCCTGTTAAGACGAATACAACAAAAACACAACCAGACGTTATTATCCAAATATTGATTGAAGCTTGAGGCGGATCAATTGCGAGAGAAACTAGAAAAGGCGATTGTGGACTTTAATTCTCATTCTCATAACATTCATTTATACTGAAAGTTGGTCGAAATAATGTGTTCATAAATCATTGAGATATCTTTGTTGAGATAGGACCTGTAAGTCTACTGTAAAATTGACTTTTCAATACAAACAAACAGCAGACGTTCACACCACTGGACGCTGCATGCCATTCTCAGTGCAGCAAAATATTACTTTTTATATCAAGTTTTTATTACATTTTTTATGATTTCCATCTTTTGATCCCACCTTTCTGTCTCCATTTCTTCCTGCAGGGCAGTCGTTGGACACAGAGAGCCGTTGCCTGATGATAGTAAAGACAATATCACCATTTTCACCCGAATTCTGGACAGGCTGTTGGATGGGTATGACAACAGACTCCGTCCTGGGCTGGGAGGTGAGCAACACCATACGTTTGATGCATCACAGATTGATCACTGTGGGAAATGTCCATCAGTCACCACAAGTCTACACGTTGCTGTCAACAATACAAAAACGCAAAGAATATTAATTGTTTTTCTGTACAAATCTAAGCAGTATAATCTATAGGTACTGGCTTTTGTTGACCAAACGGGTCAGTAAGTATTTCTCCATCTGATTTAAAAGATAGACTGTATAATTCCGGACTAGGGGGGGGGTGGCACACCAACACCAGGATCACACTGAAGTCAGGTCGCTTAGTGCAGAACATCTGCTTTCCCTTGGGCGGGAAGTCTTTGTTCTATAATGCCCAAATGGCAAATAAGCACATGTCAGTGGAAATCCCTCTAATTGATGCCATTTCATCCAAACATTCGCACCCCAAGGTGCTGCATAACAGCAAGTCCACATGCTCAAGCAGGCTTTGCCATTTCTCAGCCAGCCAGCTGGAATGGTCCTTTCTGCTCTGCTGCTTGCTGCTGAAGCCACGAGCGTGGCTATCAGGCTGAGAGACCCACCAGGCCGGATGACCTGGTCTCCATGACAGCAACCGGAGAAAGGAACCAGGCGCAAGCCGTTAATGTCACATCCTGCCTCTGTGCCGGGGTTCGCATCTCCGAGGGCGTGGAGAGTGAGAGGCCCGCACCACTCGCGGTCGGGATGCTTTCCTTTTTCTAGTGCAGACACCGAATGTACAGAGCTGTGTGGTGCAGCGAGACATAACACGCTCTTCCACCAGGCCTGAGAGACCATCACAGGCCAGAGGAAAGACGAGAACAAACACTGGAACAGCATGAGCCACAAGCACTGGAACGACTAGAACGCTTCCTATTGGTTGAAATCGTACACTTCATTCATAGGCTAGTGGAGCATCATCGCTTTAAAATATGAGCATATGCTCAGCCATGCGCTTTGTCGTGTGTTCACTTGAATGTATGTAGTTGCATGCACTATATGATGAATTTCATCACATTTCTATGAAGGCTTATATATTGTGTACCTATTTGTTTTATTTATTAAGCAGCAAGATGGCCACATTTAAATGATTTCTTCTTTAGGGTTCTTTTATTCATCAAAAACATGAATTATCATCTTATGTCTATATTTTATAGAATATCAGTGTTGCCTTGTGTTTTTTAAGAAACGTATTGTGTATTGCTTACAATGATAGCAGTACTCAACACTATGGAATATTAAAGTGTAAATCTATCTATCTATTCCCTATATAATAGCTAAACAGCATGGAACCTGTTATTTTGTGTTGCATTACGATTGAAAGACCTCTGGTTTAGATTTAGGACTTCGATAGTCCAACCATCTCCCTGCAAACAGACACAGTTGGGTTTCCTCTTCAGTATGGCCAGAACACTCGGTCAAAGTCAACAGCTTCAGCGTGTACATGAACAAGGCGACCAATCTTCCTCCTCCTGTTGCATCCTTGTGAGAAACAGTCATGTGGGACCTTCTCAGGCAAAACGGACCGGATCGAAACCGGAGAAAACCCATTTAATTTCATTTTCAGCGCCATCCATTAGCTCTGCCCGACGCTCTGGTGCTTTGTTGTAAACAGAAAGAGGGCAACTCATTCTGTTTTCCCCCCCTTCCATGCAAACTGCTGACTGGGTGTTGTGATAATCATGCATTTGCGGGAGCTATTTGTGTCACAGGAATGATTAATGTGGAAGTGGATCCCTTTCTCTCGAGGGGGCCCTTTGCCAGAGGACTGGAGACTTCACCTGTGGGTGGTCAGTTAGATCTGGGACACAGTTAGAGCCGAGGATCCATTCACGTTTGGGGAAAGGCCCCATCACTCTCTAGCTGTTGCACCACTGGGAGCAGTTATTTGTCTCACCAATGGCCCAAAAGCCCGCTCCACACATTTAGCCCAGAGGAGCTGATTCAGCCCGGACTGAAGAGGGCACATTTAGATCTGTAACGACTATCACATCACGCCCCTACTTAATGCTGCCTTCAAATCATTTGTGAAGTATTTGGAAACAATTATTTCACAGCTGACGATTAATGAAGTCCTGGCTAATTTACCACATAATGATCAATTGGGACATCTCGCCGTATCGAGCGTGATTCATTAAATCGTTGTTGTGACGGAACAAAAGCAGCAATGGAGCTTGTAATGCGACGCAACATGCGACGATACATGTGATTATGATTGAAGAACTACAGTGGACCTCTGGGAACATACATGGAGGACAAATCCCGTAACCGTCATGCCAGATTCAGACTACAATAGACTACAACATGCCTAATGTGATTATAATGTGTATAGGATTGTGTAATAGCAGTAAAGTGTGCCCATTATTTGTAAAAAACTAAATAAACGCACACAGCTGCATCCTTAACGCTGACTGCTGCATATTATTCCTGGGCCAGTAGTCCCTTAGGGACTGTTAAATGTTTTTGGGGCAGGCTAACTAAATTCATTTTGGGTCAAAAGGGATGTCTTTCCTCCAAAGACACAGACTGGGGCCAGGCCCAGAGCACATTTTATGCTGTGGTGGACAAAACTAGTTTTAGCCAAACAAATGGTGGTTTTACTCAACTCAAAGACTTTCTAAAGCATCTGTGAAGTTGCTCGCGGCAACATTTTGCCCCTAAATGGAGGTTGAAGAAACCCTCCTGGGCCAAATGCTTGAGAGTACTATTACCAATGCTGTCTAGCAATGCCTTTTTGGGAAATGTCTTATACTATTATGTTCTGGAACCTGCAATCTGTGGCACAGCGAAGTTGACACAATTTTGACAAAATGATGCACAAAGACAGCAAAGAATCCAGGTAAGCCGTCCAACAGGAGCACGAATTTGTCACAGCTCCTACATAAATCTAGTTTCTTCCCTCAGTTTGAAGCGTTCCTCTAACCCTTGATTACAGTAGAATTGTTGTGTGAAGCGGCTTAGTTAAATGCCAACCGGCGAACTTCACCATCGTGTACACAAACAATCAGCTTAACAAAGACGGAGCTGCAGCAACGCTTTTTGTACACAGACTTCACTAATGTGTTCTCTTTTCTTTCCTCAGAGAGTGTGACAGAAGTGAGGACAAACATCTACGTGACGAGTTTCGGGCCGGTGTCGGATACAGACATGGTGAGCATGTTTCTACTTCTTCCTGACTCCTAAATCATCCTTCATGAGTCACCACAGTCTAAGCAGGTCATCGGTGTTCACTTTACTGTGACAGAAGTACTTGCAGAGCATTTGTCATGTCGGATTGTGCAGAGTGTGAACCTTCTCTGCGGAATAATAGAATTTAATTTCGGCTAGCTTCTCTCATGTTTTTTTGCCGTTTCCAGCTTTACGAAAGAGAAAAAGTAAGTCATGCATGCAACACTTCTGACTACCTCTGGAGAAAAAAACTCTTGTTTAACAGGGACGGTTCAACCTAATATCAAAAATACGTATATTTTTCTTCTTGCCTGTAGTGCTATTTAACAATGTAGATTGTTTTTGCCATGAGTTGCCCAGTTCTGGAGGTATCCGTCTTAGAGATGTCCGCCTTCTCTCAAATATAATGTTTGAAAATACTAGGGTTTAAAGTTTTAGCTCCATTTTAATCTTTTATCTTGCTTTCCTTTGTATAACTGTATTCAGCTTGAGTCTATTCAGTATTCAGTTGTATGTTGTTGGTTTTTTGGCTCAACAGCAATGTCTCTGAAGTTGGCTGTTCCTTAAAGTACAGACAAGTGCTGACTCTAAAATGCTGTTACTGTCGCCTATTGAGCCGTACGATATTTTAAAAACCTCATATGGCAATATAGTTTACTGAATAAAAAGGGTAATACTTTTAGCCCAACAGTGCTGGGTAATACAATCACATTGAAAAGTCATTACTAATGTGATTTGCAGGTATAAGCCATTAGGCTTTATAATGTTAATTTCACTGCTCAGCTATAAAAGACAGAATCGACTGCAGTGCAGTTTAACCGGCAGGAAAAGATGACATTAATATTATGACATTGTATTACGACAACCAATGTTGTCTGTAGTCAAAGCACTCTCTTTTTAAAACGGCACGATTGTGGATTAATTCCATTTCTGGGCCGCCGATGACCTCCTTTAAACAGCAGACGCCGGAGACGGTTCATGCTTTGTCTTGGGACCTTATGCAGCATTTGACATATTTGATCATGCAGCTCTAATTGACCGCCCTGAGCACCGGGTTGATTCTCCGGCTCAGCACCGAGCTGGCTCGACAGCCTGTATGACGTAGAAAGATTAATGGTTTTGGAAAACTTTGAGTTGGAGATTTTTGTGGTCTCACCGGGGGGCTATTGTCACAAATATCTACACATAATCTTCTCTGGAAAATGATTTGTTTGTTGCGTGACACTGAGTCCATTTCATGTTTTATTGCTCATTACACGATAACTTAAGGGCTGCAATTAATTTAGTGAAATGCCCTTCCTTTCTGATGACTTCTTCTGGATGAATTACCGTATTATGGTGCAAATTGTATTTGTTGAACTTTGAAGGGCTCGACACTAACCTTAAGCTTTTGGCTGCCAACATAGAAAATATGGTTGCCATGCCATTTGTCACCTTATGTTTTGAGTAATTAAGATACGACGCTGTTGTACTTTATCTTAATAATGAATATGTGACATAAAGGAATACATGTTTTATTACAGCAACAGAACAAAACCCCACAGTCAAACTACTTCATTTTGCTTCGTCATCGTCTCTAAAACGTTGTCTGGTTCCGGTTCTGAATGTGACGACAATATTTTAAATTTCACAAATAAAACAAACATTAAAAACGTATTTATTTTGGGTTAGGGTTAGGGTTCACATTTTGCTGTTTAAGATCATTTTTGGGGTATTTTTGCCTTTATTGGACAGATTTCCAGATGCAGAGACCATTTTCAACATTATGTCAATATCAAATTATGGCTGTGTTATTGTGATCAACACACACACACACACACACACAAACAAAGAAGGTATAGCTTACTTATTTCAGTGATAGTTAAATACTTAAATACATCAACATTTTCATATTAACTACACTGAAATTCCTGAGTGATTGATATAAAAGCCCACAAACATGTTTTCAATCAGCGCAGCTCTGGGTGACACGTGAATAGAAAACATGACGCGGCTCCTACTTCTCTGTTGATTTACTGTATACGTAGCTCATCTGCACTGTACATTAGAACCAGGGACACTTACAAAGAAGGATGATGAGGTTTAAATTTAGCACAAAACTAATTTTGCAGACTCTGGCAGACACTTGTCTTAAACTACTTTTAATACAATAACCATCTAACACTGGTGTGATCTATTTCCCCCTCAGAGGCATATCTTGTAGAACTGCAGTTTCTTTTTTTAGAAGCATTCATATTTAGTCATTAACATAGTTTGTTTATCTTGAGGAAAATACTTGGATGTATCCGTCAGCGGTGCATGAGCCTGGCTGTTTGGATTACTGAACGGGTCTGCCGGGTCCAGCGAACCTCTGTATGAAGTGACACGTTAACAGTTGTTGTTGGACTTCAAACGGCTACAAAGAAACTCAAAATGACTAAAAACAGATGCAGAATCCACAAAGAGTTGCAAAACAACGACAAAACAAACACAAAATTCATCAGGAAAAGACACAGAATTACCTTTGACATGTCCAGGGGCAGATATTTATTGATATTATTTTAATTAGAATATTAAAAGGTTGTTCTTTTGACATTTTTTGTCATTTGGCGCACCGAGTAGACCAGGGGTCCCCAAACTTTTTCCTGTGAGGGCCACATCACTGAACATATCGTTTGACCTAGGGCCCGATTAGGGGGGGGGGGGGGGGGGGGGGGGTGCTACGCGCAGGTGAGCGACTGTTGCATCGTGCGCGCAGATCGGGGCGGAACACCGCCGTGCGCGATACAGAGAGCAGGGGAATTGAAAACGCGCGACCATGTAGTGACAGACATGACATGCCGGCGTGTAAATAAATTAAGCACAAGTACTCGTCCTTCAAGCTCCCGTCTCTCGGCTTTTCTACTTCTTCTACTCTTCTACTTCTACAGGGTGCGCGCATGACAGGTCTCATCTCGTTCGCCCCCTGGTGGTTGGCTGATTCAGGAAGCGTTTGATTTGATATGTAGCAGAGCACGTATTTTAAACGTTAATATCGCAGACGATCATGCTCATTTAATCGTGGCAGCCAAAATCGTGATCGCAATTAAAATTCGATTAATTGTGCAGACTGAAAAAAAATCATATTGCGTCTCTGGCATTGTTCAGGGGGCCGGACCAAATGTGGAGGCGGGCCGCATCCGGCCCGCGGGCCGTAGTTTGGCGACCATTGGAGTAGACAATTACTATTAATACAATGTATTATTGCCAAGAACCCAGGCTTTATACTTTAGTCTTTACACATTACTAATTTTACAAATGCCTTTTCTGCCATTTTAAAGATGCTGACAATAGTGTGTTGAACTTGCTTTGTGTTAGCTTTTTTCTTTTCTTCCTTATTACAATACACAGTGCTTTATCTTTTTCAGCAGATATCACCTTTGGGGTCTCTCAGGTCTCAATTCTAGACCCAATTTTTTATCCTCTCCTCATTCTCCACTTGGCAACATCATGAATCCACGGCACAGAGGACAGACAGTGGCACACACGACGGCTGCACAGGACATGGCAACCCACTTGCGGTAATGTTTTGTTCGTGAGGTCACATCAGGTGTTTTCTGTCCGCCGTCAAAAGGCAAAAACACCCGTAGTCCATACACACTTATGCTTTTGTAATGCAATCAATGTGCCTTTAGCTGCCGAGGCTCCTACAGATGTGGAAACGACGCATCGACATATCAAATTTCTTAAATCTCTGCATTGCTTCGGCAGTTTTAGATGATGTCAGGATTTCACTGATCATTCCCCAGGCAAGCCTGTGGCCCCAGGCTACGCTGCGTAATCTGTCTCTGTCTGCACATGAACACTGCATAAAGACTTCGAGCATTGCCTTTCAAGATTTTCCACACTCCAGCCTCAAAATAAATGTCAGGCTAATCAGCCCTCAGGAAGCATCACAATACAGAACAGACGACTTAGTATCATCTTGTACAACGCGCTGCAAGTCTGTAAATATACATTGCAATGTGGATTACATATGTTTACATCTGTACCGTATGTAGCGTATGAAGCAATAGCATTTCTTTCACATTTTCTGTTTACATTGTCGTGGGCACACCGAAAAGGTCTAGCCAGATACTTTAACATGTCATTCTGTGAATGAGTCTACATTTCGTTGCAGAGCATCCTCAGGAATAAAGCGCTGGTCACAGATCAGCTCTCAGAGCTCTGAGGCCCTCTAAGCAGGGGAGAGTATCAGAGGACAAGACCGGCGATTATACAGTACAGTGAGCAAATGTGGATAGTTGGCTGCACTAAATAAGTCGGCCTTGACTGTGGACTTCAATAATGAGTGGTCTGATTTGCTGAAATGTGCGCCCATTTCCAAAAGGCAGGGCACCCTCTGGGAGTGAGTGGGTGGCTCGGTTTGTCTTTTGAGTTCGGTGAATAACTGCTGCATCAGCAAGCGGAGAGCTGCAGGTAAATGTATAATGTAGTGAGGGGGCGCGTTGTTTTGGGGATTTTTAAAAGAGTATATTTGGGCTTTGAAAACAAAGAGTTCTGGTATTCTGAGCCAATGAAGGCTCAGAATACAGTAGGTCAGGGTCGTGCGATCGTGTTTTCTGGTTCACGAGTTTGAGAATGAGTTGGATGTGTTGTTTTTGAGTGTGGAGCGGGACAGCCCCGGAGTATTGAGCATTGCAGTACACGGTTCTGGGAAACAAAAGCATGGGCCAGTTTTTCTAGGTCAGCTAAAGGAGAGGAGATGACTAATCCTGGAGGTATTTCAGAGGTGGAGAGAAGCTTTTTAAGATCTAGCCTTGATGTGTTCCCCAAAGGAAAGCGTTCTGTATCGGAGACAATTTGCCAGAGTTTAACAGATGGATTTTGGGCAGCTATCTAGTCATTAAAATAAAGTGAGGGAAATCAGTTGTATGCTGCCAAGGACATGCAAAGTATCTTTTTGTCTACTTATTGTTATCATTATGTTACTGCATTAGTGGTTTCTCACTAGATTCCTTCAATGAGTCATTTGATAAACCTTGTTAACTGTTTAATAAGCTTTAAATTGAAAGTGGCTCCTCAATGTATATACCACCCCATAAATGCCACCATTGCTTTTCACGCAATACAAGTGAACCCAGACTCACCCCTGCTGCTTGAATATCTGTTAAATACAGACTCCAAAGGTTAAACACATCAGCTTCTATTTCAATGTGGAAATGAAAGTGAATAACAGGTTATCCGTGTACATTTCTGGCATTAATTAGGAACCTTGAAGCTGTTAAAAGCCATAAAGGAATGTATTCATGGCTAGTGTTTTAGATTGAATGGACCAACATTTAAGGATTAGAGGGTGGAGAGCAGCCTATTGTTTAGTGTGGGGGGGAGGCTAGAGGAAGCAATGGGACCGCACTGGATTGTGCTTGGCATTTAATACCAAATCACCTCAATCAGGGAACACTACTGCACCTTCTGTAAATGCTGTTGTTACTTACTAGTCTTTGAAAAAATGTAATAGTTTGGTTGATCCACCACATTCACTGCAGGCGACCTTGAACACAACGTCCTGTAGAATAATGTTTGAGTACTTTGTTCACTTCATAGAATGGATTATTGATAAGTATTGATAAGCTAAGTACTTAGCTCAAAGCACTGCTCTGCCTAACGTCAGCATGCTAACATGCTCACAATGACAGAGCTAGCATGTAGCATTACAGGTCTTTGCTGATCCCCTGATTCTTCATACTGTGGTTATTATCAGGTCAACGTTTCAATTTGTCCCATTTTTTGGTTTATGGTCTCAATCCTTTTCCTGGAGGGGGGGGGGGGTAATGGCAATCCATCAAATAGCTGTCACAAATGTCAACCAGCTGGTGGCGCTCGAGGTAAAGTCAAGGGATCAGCACAATCAGTCTGATACATCGTCTGGGGACCATGAACGTGTGCAAAATGTTGTGGAATACATTTTGTAGATGTACAGATATTTCACTGGATTTGTGAAAATTCTGACCTGCTACAGTGGTGTTAAATGAGGAGTCAGGGGATCACCAAAGTTACAAGAATTACATAGCAATTCATCCATCCATTGCTGATCTTTCAGTCTGGACCACAGTGACGGACTGACCGACTGTCATTGCCATCTCTGGGGTCACGACGCTAGCATGACGACAATGGGAAGCATAAACCCCTGGAGAAACTTATAAAACTAAGATGCTGCTAGACAGAGAACGCTCTGCACCCTAGGCCTCTCATACTTTATGTCGTGAGCATCCAGTCGTCCAATTACCCCTCTCCGTTACATCAAGTGTCCCAGAAATGTCTGCTTCTCGCTCACCCTGCGGGCCACTCGTTCAGCTTTTCACTTGGACCCCAATACGCCGCATCTGCCTTCCGTTACCCACTATCGCAAACAGGAGGGAAGCTAACTGCATAATCGGAGTGAAACCCGAGTATTAGGCCGATAACAGGGAGCGTTGTTCAGAGTCGCCTCCGATTTCTGCAGCGTGTCACACCGAGACCCAGAATGTGGGTTACAATCTTGACGCTGATCTCTGGTAAGTAGGTGGATGCATTTCTCTACCTCAAGCCTCCCCTTTCTTACTTACTCTTGCTAATCTTTCTCCTGTCTTTTTTTCCTGTCCCTCCCTCCCCCGCACGAGTCTCATCTCATTCATGCAGTGTCACGGCACATTTACCCGTTTCATGTCGGGATGTGACGGGTCTGCTCTGATGAAATGGGAAGCGATTGAGGCTGTCACAGGTACTGAGCTGAAGCCTACTTTGACGAAGATGTCAGTGATGGCGAGATCGCACCATGGTTTCACAATCTCTCGAAACTCAAACTTCAAAACGCCTGGGCCGCTCAAGGTCTTTTGAACAGAACAGATGGAGCTTTGTGTTACTAACATTTCTAGGTGAACTCCCGTATTCTGCATCAATCATGTTGACCTTGTTCAAAGAGTTGCTAGCCCAATTAAGCCCCCTTTCACGCAAATGTCTTTCAGCCAAAAAATAGGGCTTCATTTTTTTTTCACTCAGAATTCATGTCTCGTTACCTAGCGTCACAATAAGATTCAGGGCGAGAACAACTTGAAAGCAGAGAAAGCATGGTCTGTTAATGACCTTAAATGTAATGTGAAAATGGGAGCCACAAGAAACCGAAGACTTCATAACCCTGCAATCATATTACAAACAAATGGCAGGAAGTGATTTATTTTGGATTAAGAGCAACCCATTGTATTTGCCCTAGTTTCAATTTTCTGAGCGTCGAGATGATTACCCAGCTGCAATCATATCGGTGACGACAACCACGTCGGAGCTAATGGTGTAGGATGGGACATTCTTCACCGTCGGCAGCCTTGTGTTGTGAAACATGTGCTGTTTGACTGATGGGACACGTGTAGATCAAGGAAATCGAGTGAAAAACAGGTTTCCCTCCTCAAGACATCATCTGCAATTATTTTTATTCACCATATCAATTATTACTTCTCAGTTATTTTAATCATTGTTTCATCTGGCTTCATCAGTCAGATGTGTTTTGATATTTTTTTATAATTCATCCTCTTCTACAGTAGCACGGCCTCTACAATAAATGCATCTTCAAAATATATAAGAATGTCTTTTTCAATGATGTATTATTTATACGTTTTTGTTGGCAAACATATTCAATAATCATGTTGTTATGATCATTCACATGACAACCCATTCTAAAAAAACGCAACAAAAATGATGTTTCGATCCAAATGTAACGCTGCCCGGAAAATGTTCTTTGTCAACATAGGGCAGAAATATTTAAATGAGTAAATCTGCATTTGTATTTTGTTTGTTTTTGCAGTAATGGCAAATAAAGAAACTTGTTGTTGGTTGTATTTAGGCAACTCAAAGACGGCACTGTGTGGATCAAGCCCAATTTGCACCCCTCATTGATTGCCCAAGAATCATTTTAGAATCTGGTCGATCAGTGATCGTTAATTATGCAGCATTGGCGCCTGATTAATTGCCCACACAATCAATGGCATATCGAATATTTAGGTCGGCTATCTTAAGAGTTTGTTCCTAAATCCAATTTCCGACATGGTTGCTGTGAAAAGAGGCGTTGTAAACTATAGTGAGCTTCTGTTAACATTATTGGAGTAATAATTAACATGTGGTGGCCAAACAGTGCTGACTGTGCTGTGGGACTTTGCGGCAGAAGAGAGTCACCATATTGATCGTGTCATCCGCCATTTACAGCTTTATATATATTTTTTTTTTCTAAAACAGAAAAAAATAGACGTAGTATAGCGGACCCGAGGAGTTACACGGGCTGCGTAGACGGTCTGGAGTCTTTGTAAGCCCATTATCCACCCCGATCACCTAGCTACGACGTCATTGCGGTACCAGAGCGTAGCACTTCGTGGACGTTGCCAGTGAATAAAATAAACGCTGCACTTATATTTGCAAAGGTTACGAGGTGATGGGTTTGCGCATTGTTCTACATGTTGACCAAAGTTTCTTTTCTGTCTTATTTCCTTGTTAAATGGGAGTCACTGATGTTTATTTCCCTGAGAGCAGCTGGAAATAACCATCATTTAATAATGTCTCTCAGATTTTAAAAATACATCACGTTGCTGTTTTGAAACAGCTTTGTTTCACATCCTTCTTGTGTTTACCCCTTTCTGATTCCGGGCTGATTATATTCGAGGCCCGAAATATTAGTTTGGCACAATGAGAGTGCTAAAGCATGTTTATGCCTCAGAGCTGCAGAAGCTGATGAACACTGAAGATAATTAGAGCTGGTATGGGATTCACAGCTCATTGAAAAGTCTCACACAGGTTAAACTCCCAGCAGGGGAAAGGTGAACGGCACACAAGAAGCGAAGCGAGAGAGAATAATTGACAAGCCGAGAGCCAGAAGGACCAGTAATTAGACGAGACATTAATCAAGTCTTTGACTGAGAAGTTCAGACGAGCCACGCCGCATGGATACACTGCCTCCAGGAAGCCGTCTGCATCGTCACCACACCCGCTAATCAGAGTGTTCTCTCCGGTCAAAAACAAGCCATTGTGACACATATCACATGCAACATTTATGCACAATAAATTGGGGAAACGGCTCTCTAGCGTGGCACATCTCGTCGGGGGCACCACGTCAAACTTGTCAAAGCAAGTCAGCAGGAACATCGGACGATAGGTTACTGTGCAGAAATAATCGAAAATTTCCATTTCCGGGACTGAGCAACTTGTCCTGGTCACCGTCTTCGGGATATGACATTAATTGTGTTTTTGTAATGTATTTGGAAAAGGAACGAGATGTAGCATTTGAAATGGCGGATATGTTGTTCTATTAACCAGATAATTCAATGAAAGGCAGAATAAAAAGCAGAACCACAAGAGATCAAGTGACCGAAACAAGCACGAGACTAAAATGTCCAGATCTATTGAGTAAAACCAAATTAAAAGTAAAACATAATGACATTTTTGAAATGGGATCTAATATGTAAATGGTTAGAATTTAATGAACCTATTAATTGAAGATAAAAGGCTGCATTAATATTCTATCAGATATTAGACTCAACCTTCCTGCCGTCAGACACTGTCGTTTTTTAACGTCTGTACTCATTTAGCCCCGTCTAGTGTACATCCTACCTTAACTGCCACCTTATCAGCCACTGCTATCATTTTCCTAATTCCCTCTCATTCTCTCTCACTCTCTCCACCGCTCGTCTTAACGCTCTCATGTGAGCAAAGGAGACATGTTTGCGTGTGCGTGACAAGCTTGTTCTTCCCCTCGTTTCCTAATACCTATTTTTATCCGTTTGCGCGTTTCTTTTCAGCACCGCCGTGACAATTCTGCAGTATTTACCGAGTGTTCAGTAATTGACCTTGACTTGAAAACATCAGAGACCCATTTAGTTATGGCATATAGCACAATGGTGGAGATTTCGACATCATTATGAATCATGCGAATAAACAGGGGGATAGTTTCACCTGATTCATTTAAATGTATTGACACTGCAAGAGGCAGACAAATCTTTCCCTTTTTAAACAAGAAGTACAAATAGTTGTCTCTCCAGTTGCTAAACACTATGGTTCACCAGTTGCTGCGGTTGTTTGTCTGCCATTTGTTGCTGGGCAGGACGTGTACACGGGGTTAATCAGAGCTTCGTAGCTGGAAACAGCTGCCGGCTGTGTCTGGAAATGATGCTGATAAGAGAGAAACCAAAACGGCAAAACTATAGGCCAGATCCATAAAACAATGAGCTGAAAGACGCCGAAACGCTCCGCAGGACTATGATGAACTGCAGAGTCGGCGTTAATTCTCTCTAATTTGTCACGACAAGTGACCCTTTTCAAAATGCTCGAAGGCATTTGATCCATTGTTAGTATAAATTAAAAAAAACGTACCACCTTTAGGTCCCACTTCTAATCCATCCTGGGGCGGTTGTTCTTTCTCTTCCCACATATCCTTTGAGTCGCTTTGCTTTCTACTACAGGCGGGATGCCAAAATATATAGGATATATATATTTATATTTACACACAGGCATAAAAAAGGGAATCTGTATTTTATGTGGGTGATTTCTATATTCATGAATCTATTTGTAACAGGTTCCATAAATGCCATTTTGACTACAGTTGCTTGCTACAGTAAATCCATTCATGATATTTGTTGCTATGAAAAAAAAAAAAAAAAGACATTTGAAAACTACTGTTGGATAGAGGCTCCGCTCTGTCTCCTCTGTCAAGGAGAAATCAATCAATCACTCAGTCCCTGGAGGAACACCAGCTGGCATTTGAACCGATTGTGCCATTTGGCCGAGTGTGGAGATTGACTATGCTCTTCCTCATTCCTGTCTTTCAATCTTCAAATGAATTCACTGTGTTTACAGCAGGTTCCCGTCCAAAGGAAACAAACAACTGATGGCTTCGCCCAGCCGAGCCAAGCCCACCACTGTCTGTGTATTCATCACGGGATGTTTTACACTGATTGGGATGAGGTTTGGCATTGTTGTTGGATCTCAGACAGAAAAAGGCCAGAATAGTCAAGTGCATACAAGAGTTTAACTGTGGTAATGGAGATTTAAATGGTTGGAGGCTCTTTCTGTGCCAGGATAGAGCAAACTTTCTTGTAGAGTTGCCAGAAAGTTGTGGTCGAAAGACACACAGGACAAAGAGCAATAAATCACCATATAGCGAGCGCCCTACCTCTATGCGTGTTCATCAGTCTTTCTTGTGACCCGGAGAGTCCTTTGTTGTCTGGAATGGGCATTTAATTCATGACCAAAACTCAATGTGGAGTAATTGGTGTGAAAGAAGATAGATGACTTTCAAAAAAACGAAAGAATCTTTTACCGTTGTTGAAATCATTCAGTTTACCCATACTTAAAGGAACAGTGTGTAGGATTTAGGAGGATTTATTGGCAGAAATTGAATATAATATTCATAACTAGCCCAAAGTAGCCTAAAATGCGTGTTGCATCCACCACAGTGTCCATAGCTCTTTCCATCTATTTGGTGTTGTAATATTTGTTTAATTGAAATTTAGTTGAGTTTTGTCCTTTCTGGTTAATTCTAGTAAAGTGTGATGTCATTCCACTAGTTTGTATAAGTTGACATTAATGCACATTAGCTTGTAATCAAGCACCATCATATGGCACAAGTATATATTATTGCTTGAGTAAAATGTATTTAAAGTCATTACTTTTTCCTGAATATAATATTATAAGCCTCTTTCCATGAGTGTTTTTTTGATTAGACCGTAGACATTGCCGAACAGAAAATAATCAAATGAGGGGGCCGTAACTCAACCTGAGGGGGGGGTATAGTGGTTGAGAGAAACATGCGTTTGTCTCACTCTTGCTTTTATCTGTCTGTGAAGCTTTCTGTGTGCTTTTATTAAGAGCACTGTCGTGTGGACAGATGCAGCGTAATTGTTTTATGGTGCTGTATGCCGGCCTCCAGGAGGCCAATCACATCAATAAGGAGACGTCCACCCTGCGCTGTTTAGAGGGGCCCTGTTGATGGGTTGAGTGGAAGCTGTTACACACTGAGGATGATGGCTTCCTGTTGTTAAAGCCACTGAGCAATGACTTTATCCGTTTTCCTTTCAGGGAGGAGAAGCCGGCGACGGCTCACTGGTGAGCGGTGCACTATATGCGAGCAAGCCCCCTTTTTCCCCGCGCGAGCAAAAGCCCAGAGCAAATGAGAGAGAAAAGCATACGCCGTGATTTTATTGATCACCAGCAATGTGTGCTGTTGCGTGAGATACAGCTTATTTCCATCTCACTCTGTTAAGACAGCTGCGTTCAGTCTGCACAGCCCCTGTACGCAGCGGATGAGGGAAGTCTGTTGCTAGGACACCGAGTCCCGTTGAAGGAACGATGTGAAATAAATTCCTTTTGAGGGGCTACTTCCTGCAGTCGTTTCATTTTTTTTTGCCCGTGTGTTGGTGACAACACAGAAAGACTTTGTTGCATGTTAATAAAACATGAAACAGATGTGTAACAAGGTTTTCTAGATGAGGCTAATTTGTGTCTCAGTCCTAAAAAGGTAAAGACTGCATTGTTAACAGAGTAATCATTACATGATGCAGGACTACGTGACTTTAAAAAAGCACCATATATTCTACAATAACTGGGTGTGTGCACATGTATCCTGTTGGATCGAGGATACATGTGCTTGCCAGTTTGTGTCTTTTAAAGCAGTGTGTTGTTTACAGATGGTAAAGCATGACACACACACGTGTCTTATTAACAACAATGATTGACTAAAGCACTCTCACATACAGCTGTGACGTGATGATTCCACAAAAGCATATGTTGCGTAATTTGTTCAATCAAACTGATCTTTTGCACTCTGCTCCCCTCAGGAGTACACCATCGACGTCTTCTTCCGTCAGAGCTGGAGGGACGAGAGGCTGAAGTTTGACGGGCCCATGCAGGTTTTACCCCTCAACAACCTCTTGGCCAGTAAGATCTGGACTCCTGATACGTTTTTCCACAACGGAAAGAAATCGGTGGCCCACAACATGACGACTCCGAACAAACTGCTACGGCTAGTCGACAACGGCACGCTTCTCTACACGATGAGGTGAGACACTTTTGACAAATGAACTTTAAGGAGACGAAGAGTCTACAGCCATGCCAGCAGTAATGCTGTGAGCGGCTTGTTGATTAAACACTGGTATTGGTAGGCTACTCTGTATTGGCCGATCGGGGCTGAAAAAGTCGGGTTGGTGCATCCCTAACAGTGAATGGATGGATGGATGGGAAAAAAAAGAATAAACTTAATGATTCAAATCAGCAAAGTCATTTGTAATTTCAACCTCTAGTGGGAATGAAATTAGTTTTGCAGGTTAGTGGTCATGAACCAAAGTTTTGGACACATCAACATTTCTACCTGCTGGTGGTGGGGATTTTAATAATGAACCATTTAACTGCTTTAATTAACCAATTAATGTTATCAGATAAACAGTTAAAAGAAATATTCAAATGTGTTTTGAAAAAAGCTGAGGAGCAGCTTGTCACATAGAGGAGAATACTGGTCCACCTGAGAGCTAATTTATCCTCTGGGGACACCAGACAGTATTTCTGGGGTTCCGGTGTAGCCTGCGGGTATCCGGATATCTGGACATCTGGACCAAGACTTCCTTCACGACAAAAGGTCACCGTTTACAGTCCAATTAGCAACTTAAGCCGAATGGAGTTTGAGCTGAGAGACAGGATTATTTCACAAGTAGCCAATTGGCAAGGTTAATAAAAAAGCTATGAGTTCCAAGAACTGTTTACCTGAAACGGGGTTTGGTCAATACTACTCAGACTCCAAAACTACAATCACAAACCAGAACACTTGCAGAATCTTGTCCCGTCGCCTACAGATTCTGCATTCACATGCAGATGTCGGTTTATAGAGATTATCCAGAGTGGGACATGAATACCTGTACCAAACTTTAATGGCAATTCATCTAATAGATGTTAACACATTTCAGTTAAAACCACATGTGAAATCCAGCGAGCTTTTTGCTGCAGCTAGCTGGATCATATCTGATCATTCCGTCTGACTCAGTATCAGATAACTGACTTGCAGACTTGCAGTCTTGGCCACATATGTTTTTCGATACAGACAACTCTGTGAATAATCACTTGATCAAAGAGTGCCATTGTACATACGCCATGCCTAAAACACACTGTAAGTAGTGCCAGCTACCAAGAGACTGACAGTCAGTGACACTCATGACTGGATAAATAATTCATTGGTTATCAACCCATCTAATCATCGACTCTGTCAATCAGCCTTCTGATCAGAAACTTGAAACACGTACTCATTTCCACTTCAATTAAATACGTTTTTGATGCTCAGCCACAAGGTCAGTATTGATTTTCAAGGGTGAAAATGAAATAATGAAAAGAAATCATTGTGTAGTCCCAAAAGAATAGATTTATGATGTGTTGTTCTGCCAAGGCCAAGAATTAAGCATTACAAGGACTGTTGTGTTTACAGAACCAAGTACATGTTTGGTGAGATGAAGTGTGATAAACCGCTGTGAGACTAAAGCAACATTTTTTTGGACCCAGCTTAGTAGCCATCACACCTACATTTCTACTTAATTCCAAGCCCCGCATTCAAAACGTCAGTTCTGGAGTGGCTCTCTTTTGTGTTGCATTTGCAATGGGATTTATTCAGACCCTGTGGTTTATTTGGGGTATTAAAAGCGACAAATTATAAAAGAAAATGTACCTTTTCCATTTCAACTGACACCTTGAAAAATATAAGAAATCCTGAGGCTAATATGAAATGGTTTTTTTTCTAATAAGTACTTGAAAGGATGTTTTAAGTGTTCAATTCATGGCCTACCTTGCCATCACAATGGAGCATTGGCTGATTATTTGAAGGGGTTTTAGTCAGAATTTGACTACTGGGTAACACTCCGAAGGAGTGACTGATAACTCAAATGTGCCTGAGCACCCGTCACGGGCATTAGGTTTTAGAATATAAATCCATCTATTTTTATAGGAAGTTTAGTCAGAAGTGCATCACCATGGCTCCTTGTGTTGATTTACACGCCGCCCAAGACAACCGCTTAAATCCATTTAATCAGCACGTCTGCAGCATCTCAACTGACAAATTCTGTGAGGGCCTCCGCTCTACAGGGTTGCGTCATTATTCTTGCATTGAAGGAGCTGGTATTGTTTGCCAGTGCTGCTGCAGTCTTTATTTTGTGTGAGAGCATTTATCACTCACTCTCCTTTCACCTCAAACTGGTTACTAAAGCAATTCTGTCCCCCTTATAGAGAATATCAATTTATGAAATGTGTAAAATGTACTCATCAGAAGGCAGTGGTGTATATTTTTGGTTTAAGCTTTTTTTTGCCAGAATTTGTCTATTGTTAAATCCCCAAATTGGACTAAACAGCTCATGAACCACCAGAAACAAATATGAATGTAAATCAGTTGGTGCAAGTCTGCCTTAAAGCAGAGACTTAATATACGTTGTTGAATTTAGAACATATGTTCTATAGAAACCGCAGAAAATACGCGGTTTGTACTTCATATTCTACCGTCAATCTTGCTTTGTAATCATGTTAGTTGCGCGGCTCTGGTGATGGCAATCATGACTGAAATAGCAAAACAACTCTTGGATGGATGCCATTCATGTCCCCCTGAGGAAGAATTGGAGTAATTTACTGATCCCATTACATTTCATCAAGCGTCCCCATTAGGTCGGAATTTTTTATGACCAAATGCCTATAAAACTTAATTCCCATCCGTCTCAGTTGTACTGTGTGTTTAGAGCTAATTAGCTAATGTTAGCATGCTAACATGCTAAACTAAGATGGTGAACGTGGATAACATTATACCTGGTGAACGTTGCCATTATGAGCGTCAGCACGCTGCTGTGAGCATCTGACTCAAAGCACCGACGTGCCTAAATGAAGCCGCACAAGCCGCTAGCATGGCTGCAGACCTGGTCGTGTTCCCTTTATACTTCATAGGAGGTTTTGTAATTGCCCAAAGACAGCCTGCTTTGTTGTATTTGATCAACGTAATTTCATTTTGTTATTCATTTATTTTATTTAGTTTGTCGTGGTTTATATAAAAAAACATCTGTACAGCCGAGAGGAATTTCATCATTTAGTTGCTGGCTTAAGTGCCTGTATGATATGCAGCGGTGCGTTGCTCCAGTTTGATTTATGTTGTATTGCGTCAATTTGGGTAGTTACTGAGCCACTTATCAGTAATGAGGTAGCACCATAGAGCAGCCAAGAGGGTGTAAAAAGGGTCACAGGGTTGTTGTGAGTGCAACACACGGAGCTAATTGGAAACAGTAAGTTTGTCTGAAGAAGTGGTCCGTGAAGTTACTAGCTTTAATATTTGGGCTGCAATAAACTTGAGGCAATAAACTGTTTACAATGGTGAGTATACATTGCTTCTTTCATCATGTTCTTCATAGAGTGTACAAGTTGACGTGTCACATACACGTACAATAACCTATACAAGCATGGAACTGTAGAAGTGATCAGCTACATTCACTATGACTTACATGTTTTATAAATTACAATTACACATATAAAAACTACATTTACTTGCTCCATCCCGGTTGCTCAGATAACCCCGTTTTTAATTGATGCATGCACCATAAACGTGGTAATCGAGTTATAAAACCCCAGTTTGTGGTCCATTTATGAGTACCACGAGTCCACTGCAGGACGGCTTTGTGGGTTGCTGTTTGGTTTGAACTCAGCAAATGTAATCCCCATGTTGATTAAACATGTATGAGTGAGATAATATGAACCGTTTCTCTATTCACTTCCCAGAGTGCGTCGTGTGGCTCGGCCATTGGACAAAATGAAATGAACTCTGGAGCTCTCTGGAGATTTTGTTTCTTTGTCGTCAGTCAGCTGAGCTCTCATTACTACTGGTGTCTGCGGGAGGGAGGAGAGAGCAATGTCTGTTCCTCCTCCAGCTTTTACAACACACCAAATATATATATTTATTATATATTAGTCTATATTTATTATACATGATCTATATTATATTCATATTCAATGCTATATTGATGTACTATACTATATATTACGTTATATATACTACATTACTACACGCCATCTTATATTATATATTCATATTATTCAATATTCATTCATATATTCATATCCCATATAATATTATACTGTAGTATGATACATTATGTCAATTTGTTACTGTTTTAATACACAAACACAAATCATCATTACATAGTCATATATAAAGTATTCTGGTGTAGGCTGTTGTACTAGATGGTATCATATATACAGACTACATTACATTATCTACATTTACTAATCTCACCACTGCAGTATGCCACTTCAGTGCAGTACTGCACTATTAGTTCATATACAACACTGATTGTGAGTACTGTGTTCACTGCTTGCCTTGTAATCTTGAGTGTAATTGCTCTTGGATAGCTTCTGTTTTTACTTGTTGTTATTCAATTAAATACAGTTATTACCATTAGTATATTGTTATTTCTCTATCTTAATTATTTCTGTCCATGTGCTGCTGCAGCACCCGCTTTTGAGGATGAATAACAGCTCATCTTATCCTTAAAATATGAAGCACAATGTGGAGTTCTCAGTTACTGTGACATGTAAAATACAAAATATATCTTGATTTTCTTCTTTAGGGGCCTCCGGAAATTTCAGGGGACGTTCATATCACGTCCGACTATAGAATTTTGGTCTATGAAAATGCAGTTTTGTGATATACGTCATGATGTGTTTGTAACCATGCTGCAGCCTGACCGGTGGAGTGTTGTCTCTCCCCCTCAGGTTGACCATTCATGCTGAGTGCCCCATGCACCTGGAGGATTTCCCGATGGATGCACACGCCTGTCCTCTGAAATTCGGAAGTTGTAAGTCAGTCCAGTTGGTCACAACAAAACAGACTTTAATAGGACAGAGAATACCACTGCAGGGGGGGAAAAGGGGAAAAAAGAAACCGTGGTTATTGTTCTCTACAGGCGCCTTTCCTTTCCTGGAAAAACTTCAGAGGACTCAAACTGCACTCACCACTAGGAATATGAGACTGTGGGATACTTTCATGAGAAGTGGTTCTTTTAGCAACATAGCAAAAATACTCAACCACTGGCTTGAAGTGAAAGTATCCTTCAATCAATTCTTACCCAAGAGTCCACAGCCGTGCCGCTGACTCTGTGAGGCTGTACTTGTACTGCTGATATTTAGCAGGTAGTGTTTACCATGCTCACCATCTTAGTGTAGCGTGTTAACATGCTACCATTTGCTCATTAGTAGCACTAAATACGGCTGGGGCTGATGGGAATGTCATTAGTTTTGCAGCTATTTTGTGCCAATTACTGTTCTCTCTGTTGCCCAGACGCTTACACCAATAACGAGGTGATCTACCTGTGGTCCCAGGGAGACGAACGGTGTGTTACTGTCGCAGACGGCGGCTCCAGGCTGAACCAGTATGACTTACTGGGACATGTTATTGGCAAAGAAACCATCAGTTCCAGCACAGGTACACTATATGCCATCCTCAAGCCACATTTCACGGCAGTCTGACAAGTTTTATTTTGATGGAGGAAACTGCAAGCAGTGAAACAAAAATGAGCGCGTCATGTGATGAAACCCCCTTCCTTTAAAATATAAACTCTTATTGCTTTTTCTGCATTATTTATGTAGTAGATGAAATTGCCTTCCCCTCTATATATTTCTATTGACATATACTGGCACTCTTGTTTGTTTTCATAAAGTAACAGTCTGCACTTTTCTCCAGTTTCTGTCATTTTGGATTCAGCTTGCATTATTGGGGTCCGTCAAGAAAATGACTTTTCGGGAAACTATTCAGCACATTTACAAAGATAATGGGAGGAGGTGTGCCAGAGAGGTGAAAGTCTTATTTCCACTACGTTTCGGGCTACGGCCCAACGTCAACTTCAGAAAGCAAAGAAGTAAAAAGGGAAATCTGCCAGCCCATGCTTTTGATAACATATTAATGTGAGAAAGAAATGTTAAATTGCCACATTATTCTTGATAGATTTTGATTGAACAGGCAAACAACAACACAACCTTTACAACATCAACCTCCAGCTTTGGGGAACAGTGCATGAGGACTTGATAAAGTGCTACAGTACTTATTACTGCAAAGCTGTAGAAAGGTTGCTTCAGAGGGGCAGTTGGTCATTTCCGACAGATTGCAACTGAGCAACACTGGCTTTCCATTTTGAGAGATTTAACCTCTGCAGCGAAGCGGTTTGCTCAAGAGGTGAGCTATTGAGTCCCAGCGACATTGTGGTTAGAGTCTAAACCATTATGGAACCGCTTTGTTCGATGGCTCTCAGCCAGTTCTCCTCGGGAAGGAAAAAGGATGTTGAAAGTTGTAGAGATAACAGCACTGTCTTTGAGCCCATTTCAATAGTGCTGTTTTGTAGTTCAACCTTAAGTCAAGAAATACTGCAGAGGACCAACTAGTCCGGGCTACTAATACAAAAAGTCAAGGTGGACTCAACATGATTGCTTTCATAAACTGCTTCAGCTTGTAGATGTGGGAAAAAAAGTAATTTCTTTAAACTTTAAACCTAATAGACTACAGCGAGCCAAGGGAACGGGAGGATTTGAGCCAGTTGGGCTCTGGTTAGAGTCTGCTCAGAAAAGACACCGCAGGGAACAATGTGGGTTGTTTTTTTTCTCATATCTTTGCAACACAGATTACAGACATGGCAGTGAGAGCTGGTGCTTAGGGGAACATTCGCTGCCATCAGTGACAAAAACCAAAGCCGTAGGAAATGTTCAATATCAAGGGTTAGAATGGCGCAGGCGATGATCTTCGCATCTACGGCGAAGAGGAGCTGTGGCGAAATTCACATAATGTATTTAAAGCAGTACTCCACTGAAAACACTCTGCTCCAGCAGACCACCATGAAGGATTCAGAGGCATCTTTACAGCTTAGAGTGTTGGTGGAGTATTCCTTTAAAAAGGCTGCATTAACAGAAATGGAGTGAGGGGGGGGATTGTTGCTCAACGTGAATGAATATGTGTAACAACACATTTGGGCAACAGTATTTTATACGAGCTTATTTTTCAGACAACTTGTACCTTTTTTCTATGAACATTTGCCCCTCATCTCAAGCTTTTCCCTGACATGCCATTGTCCTCGGTTTTCTAGTATGCGAACAGCGCAAGTGCTGCTTTTCCACAGCCTCTAACTCCTTTCACAGAAAGGACAAGTGGACCATCAAATCTGGACCAAAGACATTCAAATCAGCGATCTCGTCTGTCATTTCAGTTCTTTTTTCCACCCTTTCCAAATTCCACCTGTTACGCTTGTCTGTTCGGATCCTAGTTCAAACTGAAGCGAGGTCGGTCACGTGACTTTTTTTTTATACAAAGTGTACATCACAAGCTCTTGGAATCCTCTGAAGCAGCGTTTTCTATATCATTGCTACGGTTTACTGGCTCCTCTAAGAGGCTGAAGACAGTCCTATGAGCTACTTTGATGATGCAAATGTTCCAACTTTAATAAATCGCACCTTGAATATTTCAGCTCGTGTGTATTAATAATTATGACCTCTGTGTGTCTCTCTCCATCTCTTTCTATGTTTCTCTCCTCTCCCACAGGAGAATATGTAGTGATGACAACATATTTCCATTTGAAAAGGAAAATTGGCTATTTTGTGATTCAAACCTACCTCCCGTGCATCATGACTGTCATACTGTCTCAGGTCTCCTTCTGGCTAAACAGAGAATCGGTTCCTGCTCGCACTGTATTTGGTGAGTGCCATCTTGTGTTGATGATACAACTAAAACATGCACTTTAATGATTGATTGGACAGGTTAGATCATTCGGTGGCGCTTTTTTTTTTAAATGATGGGGTAATACAAAACAAAAAGAGCTCCATTCGTTCATATCATCAGATGATTCAGCAAACTGCAAAACGATTGGAGGGCTTAAAAAAATAAAAAAGGTAACGGTGTACAAACATAGCTGGGCGCATTTAGGTGCACATTGGACGTGAAGGAGTGTTTTTTAGTTTGAGATTATTTCCAAATCTGTTGTCACAGTATTGACTTTCTCCAGCCTCTGTAACTGCCGACTCTAATTAATCAAAGATCAGTCGAAGCAAAGTCGGAACGTATCAAGTGAGGCAGGTGATAGACGATGCGTGTTGCATCTCTTGAAGAGGACGTTTGGCAGCTTTGTCAACTATATCCAAGGCAGCCTGGAGCGTTACTGTTCACTGAGCTCTTTGTAATATAAAAAGAACCAGACACCAGTTTTTTTTTAAAACAGACAGACGTAACCCCACCGAAGTTACCATGGACCACCAGGGAAGAGTCGGATCACACGTTCGCAGTAGTGGAACAAAATAAGGTTTCAAGGAAATGGCACAGGATCAGATCCTCACCGTTTAGAAAACAGTGTCGGTGTTAATAAAGAGGACAATGAAACATTTAACCGAATGTTCCTACCAGCATCTCATATTGTGCAAATAGTATGCTAATATGTTAAATATGTTAAAAGTAGTGAGCTGCATACGAGACGTCCCTTTGTGCTGTGATTAATATATTCAATCTGTCCATGCCGCACCATTCATGATGGGAACATCGTGTCTGCTTAGATCACCCTATGCTCAAAGATGAGATGTAATTTGCCATTTATTCTTTCAATTGTTGTTGTTGTGCTGCATTCTCCATGAAATGTCCCCCCCTTAACCTGTCCTTGTTGAATAATCAGCATTTTGATTGGGAAGTGAGGCACACGTGAGCATGAAGTAGCACTCGCTGTACAATGCAGATGTTGAATAGGATGCAAAGCGAGGGAGCCATCGTCATCACGTTAGAGGAAATAAAAGCCCATTACAGCTGCCTACCTATCCCCATGTGTTTTTCGGAGTAACCACAGGTCCTTCAGTTCTCCACACACATGCGCCTCCATAAACAGTTTTCCTTGAACCTTGAAAATAACTCCGGTCGCACAAGGAGTTTTAGAGAAGCTGGAAGTGTCATTTTCTCAGTGGAATAATTGGAGACGTTATCCGTGAGGGCTCCCTGCGGTGTTCACGTCTGTTTTTCGTGCTCACACAGTCGCATTGATCGGCTCAAATAAGGATCTGTTCTTTGCTGTTGAGTGTTGTATCATCCAGTTATCAAGTTTCAGAGATTCAATGTCTTTCACCCTCATTTATCTTATCATCAACATGTCCTACAGCAACTTTATCACCAACCGTTTAACGCTGTCCTTATAATGGCTTCTCAAAAAAAGTTGGAAAAGTCAAAGTCATGCAAAATGCAGGAGCAGACAATAAATCAATCTCTGTCCTTGAAGAAAGTGAGTAGTAGTTACCCATCAATCTTTTTTGTCCCGAATTTTAATTTCTCACCCATGACTCACTGAAATTGGTTGACCTCCCTGTTCTGCAACACAGTGTTCATTTTTAGAGCCTACTGTGCATCTATTTTTCCATCAGATGAGATAGGCTGGAACAGATGAAGTGATTGCTTTTATGTGGTTGGATGGGCGACCGTCGTCCGACCCACATTTCATCCCCCGCAGCACTGAATGTAAAGGCCAGGATGTGAAACGATGTGTGTAGATGGAGTCCGTTTTCACTTTCACGTGTGTTGTTCATCGTAGCCAAACTTTTGCACACAGTGCACTTGAGGTGGCCGTCACTAAATATATGCGGGACAATAGCATGTCTGTCTCGGTTTGTGTATGAGGTAAAGGGAATTTAGCATTTTTCCAACGTGGGTCTTATTGACATGGATTTAAATGGATGTAAATTCATCTTTTTTTGTTGTTAGTGACATGTGGCTTTCAAAGGGCATCTATTGATATCAGAAAACAGATGCATCAGACTGGTTTCAACTAAAGAGAACAGAAGCTAGTTCCTTTTATTTTGACCCAGCGTACTTAAAATGTATATGATTGTTGAATTTTGTTGGCAGCATTTATCTCTACTTTCTGATTTCACACAGTAGATTATGTAAAGTTGAATCTCTGGAATGCAATGGACCACCTTTTAATTCATGTATATCTTTGGCTTGTTTTTACCCGTTCAGCCCAAAAAAAGCCATTTAGATGATTGAGCTAAAATAGACAATTCATCCCCGTCCAAAGTTTGTCTTAAATGGACTTCCTGGTTTCCAAAATATCTGAAAGAAAGTAGAAAGAACCCTCTGAAAGATTTGACCCAGGTTGTAACAAAAAAACTGAACTTTTCTTTTAAGTGTTTGTGCAAAGAAAGGATCCATTTGCTGATGTTTTCATTTTGTCCTCAGGGGTCACCACTGTCCTAACCATGACCACCCTGAGCATCAGTGCTAGAAACTCCCTCCCTAAGGTGGCCTATGCCACTGCCATGGACTGGTTCATGGCAGTGTGCTATGCCTTTGTCTTCTCTGCCTTGATTGAGTTTGCCACAGTCAACTACTTCACCAAACGCAGCTGGGCATGGGATGGGAAAAAAGAGGGCATGGAGATAAGGGTGAGTGATTCTTATTTATATATCCTTTTCTTTTCCTTTTTATTTTTTTAGTAATAGATATGACACGGCCACACTTTCGCGCTGAACCAACATTAATAATCACAAACGCGTCGTCCGAAAAAGAAAAAAAACGCAGATGATCGCAATTGTTCTGTCTTTTGATTGGTCAACCTTGTTAAAAATGCTCCAACCTGCTCAGTAAGTCCACATTTACTCCACGAGGAGCGACGTGAGCAAATTGCACTTTGGAAACATTGATAGAAAGTTCCCTCCTTAAAGCAGCCCGGAGTACTCTATAAAGAGAGCTTTTATTTATTCATTAACAGCCAAATGGAACAGGGACAGTGGGGCGGAACCGCAGGAGCAGAAACAGAAGTAAACTCCCAAAGACGCTGGCCCTGATTTACGATGGCAGCATATGTCTCATCCTAAAGTCGGCGTAAGCTCCTTTCCCCCCACAAAACATGGCCCCCTTCTAGTCGGAGCGCTGCACACACTCTGATTAAAAAGTGAGCGCGCATCATCTAAAATGAATCACCTGAGGCTGACACTTTTATTCATGAAATCTAATAAATCACAGCTAGTGGATTTTTAATTCGTCAATAGTCTGGGCTGTTTGTGTCTCGTTTATGACACGTTGAGTGGCGGTGAGTTCTTCTTTTGTTCAATTTAAGGGCGGGTTTTGCAGGCGTCCAAAAAAAAGATGCTGTACTCTCAAGCTATGACGAAGTCACATGAATAAAACCTTCCAAGTGCAACATGGTAACCTCAGCGCTTGAACATTATTTCAAAGATGTTTTGTAAGTGATCACATCAAATGAAATATATTAGAGGCATTAGATCGCATCAAAGCGGGCACTGAGAAGCAACGAGCTAAATTGAAGCACTTGGTCCTGTGCTGAATGTATGAAATCCTCCACAGCTTAAAGCTTCAAAGAGGCTCATTTGCTCCAGTAATGAAAGGAACAAATATATTATTTTCCTATTTTGGTATGGACTGCATGATTGACAGAATCAGGTGTTGGCAGCCCTGTGGTTTGATCGACAGTGCTGAGAAGTAAACTATGAAACATGTTTTTCTCCTGTCAAAAACATTTTTTACATTAGAAAAATCCTCCCATTGTGTTAAGAATTGCGTAACATTTTTAACTTGCGTATCATTTGTAGAACGAATGGGGTTTACAAAGTCACACTGATTACTAAACAGCAAGAGAGCTGGCAAACACCAACATCTATAATGTTAGAAACTGAAGAGCAAGAAAATGTATGACTTCATTACTTTCCTTTATATTAAATTCATTTGTTCTATTGAGAGTTAAACCACTTTTTAGGAGAAACCAGGCCACGATGGCGCCACAATAACAGTGTTAAAAGGGAAAAACTAATTATAATGGATTTATTCCTAAGGCATTTCATACTCTAAATGGATCGGCACATATGAACAGTGGCAATATACAAAAGAAGTAAAACTACATTACAATGATGGCCTTCTGGGTTTGGTGTTATGCTTGGGAATAACATAAAAATCAAATTAAAACCATTATGAAATATGTCCTATCTGGTAAACAGTGGCTTGGTAAAAGCTGCTGGAATACTTCTAACAGCCACAGACACAACGTATTTCTTCTACTGCGGCAGACATTGCCACAAATCTATTTTCTGCTACTAATGTACAAACTGTTTGACACAATCAGTACAGCCTCTCTAGTGTTTTTTATAGCTTGACATTTGGTCCTCTGAGTGATTGGCAGAAATACGTATTGCTGCTATGGAACTTTTCAGTCGGTGAGGATAATTTGCAGGGTTACATTGCAGTAGAGTGGAGAGGTTGTTTTTTTTCCCTCTCTTATTTTTTTTCCTCTTGATGCCTCGTCTTAATGGCAACAGCCTGGGCTGCGTTCTCGGGGGCTGTGCTGAGCATGCAGTTGTCATGATAGATAAAAAAGAATGGGGTCACAGAGGGAGACGTGGCACTCCCATCACACTCCCCGCTAGAACAAGCTACTGGAAAGCAGAGGGATCAGACTGTACATGCTTTTTCCCTTTATGACATATTTACAATAAAAAAAATCCTATAGGAGGAGAACCTATAAAGGCTGGAGGGATTTTCTCCAGGAGAGTAGTTTGAGCTCAGTACGTCCTTTTGAAAATACCGTCCCCAGTCATCTCCCTTAACAGAACCAAACAATGACTTCACCGCCCTCAGGCTTCCTTATTATTTTAGGACTGAAATGGTGAGCTGCAGAGTCAATGTGCACTAATTTACATGGCTGGTTATGGAGTTTCTATATGCCATTTTCTTTTCTCTTTTGTGGCCCAACGTTCTGTTTGACAAGCCAGCTACCCAATTAGCGCTCCCCTCCACCGGCTGAAGGTGTGCTTATTACAGACATTAGCCGGTGGGTAGTTGGGTGGGATTGAAAGCCTCCGTATTTCTTGGCGCGCCGTGACACATGATTGGACTCTGCTGTGTTAGATATTATTTGCTGGTTTCAGCAGCAGACGCAGGAAGCACCGGCTCATTGTGCGGTGGGCGTCGCTGCTGGAGCGGAGGAGAGAACACCGGTCGACTCGTACACTATACGGCTCACACCTGCGGCACAAACGGCCCGCAGATTTTTCAATAATAGTCGGTAGAAAATTGGAGGCACAGCCTGTCATTATCGTTCCTGGCCGTCACATTTCAGCGTGACGCTGCCGCTTGTTTTTCTGAACAACGGGGAAGTTGCTTCCGCTAAGTTTAACCAAACTTTTAAGTAGTTATGAACGGAAATCCAGTGTGCTCAGGTGGAAAAAAAACTGAGCTGCCATTTCTGGAGGCCTCTTATTATTGCCTTTTTTGATAAGTTTTCCACACCATTTCGCTTTGAGCTGGAGGTGTTGTGCTTGATTATTTGCTCCTTGGCAAGCTTTCTCTGACTGCTAGAAATAACCTTTGTAATATAGCAATATGAGGTGGTCATATCTGATCACCAATCCTAAACATGAACACTGGATTAGGTAACTTGTAACACAACCTGCAGTGATGAGATCAAGCTTAAGCAACTACCAGATTTACAAAATCTCTGTAATAACACACACGGGAGGCTATCAAACATGCCAACACCTCATCTCCAATCTTAGACCGGGACAGACTGTCACAAGGCTCGGTTACACGCACACGTGCACACACTGAGCTCCAAACAGCAGGGCACAGCGAGGCACAATTACCCCCAGGACACCCACAGTCATGAAGAAATTCTGATGCAACAATTCGCAGAAGTAACAAAAGACAAGGTCAATAGATGCATCGTGTTCAGGGGGTGTATTTGTGCCTGCGGCTAGCCAAATTGCTTTGAATAGTGCGCAAGAATCTTTGGCCGGAGGTAAATTATGTGCTGCGTCACATTAGGTTCATAACGCACACCCACACAGCCCATTGCCACATGTGGCATCCCCAATAATTAGACCGTATAAATTACCGCAGAGGACAGCTCGGCTTAATAGCAATGGAAAATGACTTCGCTCGGCTCGTCTGTCAGGTTTCTGTGCAAAGAGCGTCCCTACTGCCAAGGACCGGAGAGATTAGGGGGCTATGATTAAGGTCATAGAACACGATACAGTAGCCATTCACTTTTCCTGCTGATGTAAGCCACGGCTGTGATAGAGGAGGCTCGCGGCGGTGTTCAGCGCGGAGGAATCTATAACCTGGGAGAGCGTCTGGTTACCCAGGGGTCATTAGAGCGACACTCTGTCTCTCTCTCTGTACTAATTGACTTCAGATAGACCCCTCCAGGCAGCGTCTCACCATTTCTCTGCTTAATACAATCAACCATCTGCGAACTTTGTTAGGTTCTCTGCCAGACTTACTGTGTTTGCAGAGGAGCTCGAAGGATCGTCCTCCTCCTGCTCACTTGAGGAAGAAAAGTTGATCACACTGAACGCTTGTCCTCCTCAATCCTGCTGCCTCCGTCACCTCGGACAGACAGTCTGAAGCTCAACGTTATCGTGATGTTTACGGCTAATATTATTCCACTGCTTGCATAGCATCATAGTGGCCATAGTGGTCTAGCTGAGACACTCAACAAACACACTACAGCACACGCCGTGTAAAGCCATTTTTCCTGCCTCCATTTTGCAGGGAGGGTGAATAGGGAGGGTGAATATTGAGGATAAAGACCAAACAAAACATTTGGTGATGAGCTGTGTGGGGAAAGAGATGCAGCGTGAAGGGGGGGGGGGGGGGGACATTAGTTATGCTAATTTAAGAGATGGAGTCAAAAGGAAAGGAAAATTAAATGAAGCCGAAAAAGTAGAGCAAAAATTAAAGCTGGGCTTAAAGTGAAAACAGGGAGCACTGAAAGTGAAACACTCGGTTACGTGACAAACGGTGCTTTAGTGGCGCTGCAGAGCTTAAAGTGGGGACGAACGGCGGGAAGAAAATGACCCAGGTCCAGGCTCGCACACACAGGAAACTAAAACTGTGCCCGGTGATCAATCTCAGTGCCCTACTTGTTCCCTCACATTCACCGTGTGCACTGCACTGTACTCTTTTAGGCTGACAGGATCCTCTGGTGACGCTACTTTAGCTATCTCAGTGTACCAATGTAGCAAATCAAATTCCGTCTCCCTGTGCATTTGCAATATGAAAGACGGTCTAATGATTTCTCTGCAGCGGTAGGAAGAAAGCAGTTTCTCCAGCCAGCTTTATCACACACAGCCTTTTGTCGTGTTTGTTGTATCGCAAGCCGTTTGTGTGAATGAGAGCAGCCAGGCCTCTTCAGGCAGTTTGTCAGAAAGGTTTTCAGGCACTGTTATTTTGCTTTGTTTCCAATCCTGCTCCGTGCTGCTATTGCTACCGTTAGCAGTATCAGACGCCAGTCCAGCCTAGTTCTGCAGTGATGCAAAATATAGAGTGCTGCAGGGATGACCAACCCCGGAAGTTAGCGTCACACTGGATCCCCCTTGACAAAAATGGGATTTTTCCAATTGGATTTTGGCTTATGGCAACAAATAAGCTCTGTAGCAAACACACATTTATGATAATTGCACATTTTGCTAAGCAAGATAATCTTCACAAATGAATGATTTTTGAAGTGTGAGTGCAATCGGCAAACATAAAAAGCTAACATTAGGCTACTAAAGAACTACACTACGGTCACCACCGCTAAGCTAAAGACGGACATGTTGACGTTTTGTAGTCTCACTTGTTAGCGACCATTTTTTAGGACGCATAGAAGCTTCAAAATTCATTCGATTGGTATTTCCTGACATATAACCAAACTTAAAATCTCTTGACTACAGACCTTATTTCAGTCATCTAACCAAAAGCCCGTTCAAAAAACCCATCGACTTTGAAACGAGGGAACTGGAGGTGCAGAAATGCCGACTCATTCCTTGGTTTTGAGACTCATTCCTGCAGAACTCAATTATTAATATAATTTCCACACTCTTAATATGGTCTGGAATTTTTATCACAACATTTTTTTTCTGCCATCCAGATTTGTATGATGCAGATTTGAATTCACTATATTAATAGTGTAACATGTTCAAAAGTACTTCCAGCTAGATACTGATGAATAGAGTATGTAAGTTGGGTAATTTTAATATAATTGGTAAACTTTTTTTCTTTTCTACTTTTCTTTTCAGGAACCGTTTCAGGCTAACATGGCCAGGATTAACGATATGGTTAGGCTTTTGTTTTGTTCTTGTGTGTGTCGTGTCTCGTGGTGTTGCTTCTATTTCCTCTTTATGAGTTCAAATGGAAGTATTGTTCAGTCTGGTGCTTCGCCCCTGACAACCTTTACCTTTACTGCCTTCTTCCTTTTCAGAGAAGAGAATCTGCGACTTTGTCCAAAAAGGCAAACAACACCTTCAACATTGTTGGAACCACCTACGCCATCAACGTGGCTAAAGACCAAGGTTTAACGACCATTTCCAAGAGTGCCGCTGCAGCGGCGGCCAAACACCAATACCTCCATAGAATGGATGACCCCTACACGGAGGCCAAGAAGTCCTACAACCGTGTCAGCAAAGTGGACAAGATCTCGCGCATCATTTTCCCAGTTCTGTTCTTCATCTTCAACTTAGGCTACTGGGCCACGTATGTCAACAGAAAGCCCGCTATCATGAAGGCAAACAACTTAAACTGAAGTTGACCAAATGCTAGGCTTGATCCGGAGGTAGACAGGTTTGCAGGAGGCCAAGTCCATTACATCTTATTGTGTGTGTGTGTGTGTGTGTGTGTGTGTGTGTGTGTGTGTGTGTGTGTGTGTGTGTGTGTGTGTGTGTGTGTGTGTGTGTGTTTCGAGTGTATGTTTTTTTTCTTAAGAGTTTGATATGTTGCACGTCTGTATAGATGGAAAGCAAATTTTAACACACAGTAGATTCACATTAAGTCGTGGACCTTGGAGGGAGCACATTCTCACCTTAGACTGTGTTTGTGTAGAGTTTCTTCCCCCACCCCCCACTTAGCGCTGGCCCCGTCCCCTGTTGTGAGTAAACCAAGTGTCCCTTCGCTGTATCTGGATTGCTTGCCGTTCTGTAGAGTAGTCAAACTGTGTTTTCACTCTGTTTTGACACGTTTGCAGCTTTGCTTATAATAAGTTAGAGCAAGCATGCGTTTGAAGTTTCCATTGTAGCTCATTACCAATGATAAGGTTATGACGCATCCATCACGTTAACAACATGCATGCACGCAGACACACAGAGCGACGCATCAGAAAACGCCAGAAGAAGAGCCATTCGGTCGGTCGCTTTACCGTGCTCCATTAGCCGAGGGGCAGCCTGTATAGTTCCATAGGAACGCCATTAATAATCGTCGGTGTCTGGCCTTCAGCTAGCGCTGAATCTCAACACAGCCAATGCAGTATCATCTGGAACTGCTACCGCGTCCAGTGAGGCCGCCTGTACATTTTCTAGTCCAGTGGCTCTTATCGTTTTAACTGGCCGAGTACGCTCAATGACAGAGAAGCTATGTGCCTTGGTGACTACACACATGATAAAAAAGAAGACAACATATATCCTGGTGTCCACAGGCTCCGTGCACTGCAGTATGTGGCTGCTCCCCACTCACCCACTTACCCACCCACCCACGGCCACCGAGTGTTAAATTGCCCATTAGTGTGGAAGGTTAACAGACCTCTGCCTGTGAAAAGATGAAGCAAAGAGATTAAAAGGATCCAGCGTAGTCCAGAACAATTATCATGTGCATTTATGTTTTGGCTCGTGGTGCGGCGTCTCCATGAGCCAAGCAGTCATAACAAACTACCACCATTACCTCAGACTGAAGTCGAATTCTGAATCGATTATTATACGTTTTTCCATTGAGATGCAAATAACATTAGCCGTTTTATACATTAAATCATACCAGACACCCTCTCTTCTTTCAGTCTATTGTGGGCAGGCACCCCCGGGTGCCTTTATTTCTTGGTTTTTCTCTGCATCAGTGTTTTTTGCTCCATTTTGATTCTGCCTCTTCATAAAGCAAGATTTTGATTCATGTTGTACTTTTGCCCTTTTATACTCGATCATGTAAAGTATATTGGTGTCGATTTGATTGTCTACATATGCTGTCCTGTTTTTGTGTTTTGAAGTAGACAACCAAGGCCAATATGTCAGTCATGCAGTATTTCTAATCAACATTTCGGAGACACTATCACCCCTGGAGACTATTAGACTGCGAAATGCTGTGAAACTAAATAATAAAGTAAAAATATTAAACTAAGTGTAATTGTTTAAACCACACTGAAGAGCAAACTACTAATCAAATTGATTTCTTATTCTTTTTCTAAATTGTAAATTAAATGCGTCTCCAGCTGTGGCTACTGTCTCCAACTTCGGTTTTCTGTTTGTTAAGTGACATCTGTATTTTTGTTTTGTGTTGATCGTGGTACGTGTTTACACAGATGTTTTATGATTCTGTTGCTTTTTTTCTTCTTTTTTTTTTTGCCGGATGCACTTTTGCATCGTCTTAATTAAAGACCCTTCGATGACCACTAGCTACATCCAGTGGATTCAAACTGTACCTTCAGCGGTACAGCAAGCATAGGAGAATGAGTGAACTGTGTTGTGGCCCTTTTTTAAAAAGGTGTGTTAATAACACAAACCATGTACAATGTATCAGTCATAGGTTAATGCATGACAATCTGTACACGTGTATGTCTGCAACCTCCAATAATGGTGTTTGTCACACTGAAATAGGGCTTAGTATCAGTGTTTCTGTGATTCATCATTTACATACTCAACATCTGCACAAACACTTAAAACTCCAATTATTTGTGCATATTGATGCGATGCTAATACTCTACAGCTGGCACAGTGTTCTGAAAGTGTTTTTACCCTCATTTGGTAGCACAGAGGTTTAGTCAGTTCAACCCATCTCAGTGACGAACATCGAAATGCAAAGTGAGGAAAAGGGAAGTCCGCTACCATACGAGCGTGGAGATGCATCACCACACGCAATTCTTCATTCAGTTCCCACCGTGGAAAAAACGCATTCAGGGCACATTTCAAAGTAGTAACTGCAGGTTCAGCTTAGACGCAACAAAATGAAGGATAATGATTCCATTTTGTTTTGCATTAATCTACAAAAACTGAATAACGGATCAGATATTTATCTCTTCTTCAATTCATGATGATTAAATGTTGTTAGGGTGGTATCCGACTCATCTCTGCTCTTGCAGTGATGTTAAATATTTGACATTGTAGTTAATTAAACAATGTAGAGGGTCTTTGAACCCTTAACCTCCAATCAAAACGCCAATGTCAAAAGTCTTCATCCCACAAGCGTAGAGGACATGTTGTTCACCATCTACAGACAACACAAAAGGAAAAGCATGAATGTCTCCTGGTAAACCATTTTCATATTTAAACAACACACACACACACACAAACTCAAACAATGACTAGACTGACATGATAAATGACGACACTATAAACTCTTGATGAGATTTGTGAGGCGCTCATACCATTTTAATAGTCCCAATAAATCCCATTAAATCCATAATGACAAACCAGGTGAACGTGTCCCTGTTTAATAGCATTTTCTTTTTTAATACTTAAACAATCAAACATCATGCAGCTGACATGGTGTTGCTTTTAATGACTACTGTGAGGTGCCAGGTCTTTGTTTGAGACTCAAACAAATGGATTCCTGTCTCAAACAAACCGATACGCATCTGCTGAGGGTGTTTAAGAGCCGGCTGGCAGCTGCTAATTCCGGCTCTGATGACAGAGCGCTTTGTTTATATATGATTATCTGAGTAAGGTGATCAAGGTACTGTAAGCAGTTCTGAGAAGAAGCAGCCGCCGAGTATTTCCTCTGCCTTTGTGAGCCTCAAAGACAGCCATCCTCTTGAGTGACAGTCTTATTCCTAAATATCGCCGTGCAGCCAGATGACGGGATCATTATGTCGTATAGTGTGGGAACCAAAGATACACTCGCATGGCAATTTCATGTGTGTTAGAACCGTTCAGCAGTGTGAAGGAATAAAAAATTGAATTACAGCCACATTGTGAAGGGATTTTTGTGGGTAACTCGTGGAAACTACATTATATTCACATTCTAGACGGGACAGCAATGTGCCACATAAAAATGACCAAAATCCTGCTCTATCTTCACACCGAGAAATGATCATGAATGGTTTACCAGGAGAGCTGTTCACAGTTTGGTCCTGTTTTCCTTGAATGTAATCTATACTTCATCTTATCACTCTACTTTATATACTGAAGCCTCTGCTTCAGACAAGCAGTTTGACAAATGTCTTGATTTGTCCCAAAACATATTTTTTAGCTCTGCACAATATGCGGGACTACCTTAGTAATGCACATTGTGTGTGTGTGTGTGTGTGTGCGTCTTTGGGCAGCAAAAAAAGGGGGAAAAAAACACTTTCAGAGCCAGAAAACCACAACCTCTGGCCTCTGCAGCAGAATCTCTGTCATCCAAACTGCTCAGACTGATAACTGAAGGGCCAAAGCAAAACAAAACATGGAGTTCAAAAGTAAGAGATGACTCATCAACATTAAAGACAGACATTCATAAAACGAGTACGTCAAAGAGTATGCATGTAGAACTAGCATTATAAGTAAAGAGCTTGTGGTATTTCAGGAGTTATTTTCACCATCTATCGTATCTGAGGGGTTTTGATAGACGGGGCTCTACTGTATTGTTGCCATTTAGACTTGGTTGTGATTGTGTTACTCGTGTGATAAATCCTTTCCTCACAGGGCCAGAGTGAACTTCAGCAGAAACATGTCATCCTATAAGATACAGTATGTTAAGAGTATATTACTATATGAATCTATCTATTCAATGCAGTATTAAATATTACGTTTTATACGACATAACCTCTACATTGATGCAAATCTCGCCATGGGTAGAAAGCCGTAGACAAATAGATTAAATGACGTATTATAAACTAAATGGCAACAATTCTGATTGCTCAGAATAGTGTTACCACGTTGTGAATTTGTAGATATTGTGAAATCAATTCCAACAGTTCTTGTGTATATTGATATGTCACGTCATTTATTTTTACATCCGCTGTCCTACGTTGAGCTCTGTAACACTACGTGTTATGGTATTTTAAAAAAGACGTACAGTAGAGGTAATACTCATCGAGCTAGTTACAAGATCCGTACCTTGTGTGCACTTTTCAAAACCTAACTGTGAATTAGCAGCTGTCTGCAAGCAGAGTTGTACACACTGTGTTCTCTCTCCAGCGATTTCACCGCATGTCCCTACGCATCGAGAGATCAAAGACTTCCTCCACAAAGACAGCTCCGGGATCATAGTGGACTTTGTGTTTTTGTCGGGAAGTTGCTCTCTATATGCTCAGTGACTGGACTCTGTATGTTGCCCTCTCTCGTTCATGTTCTTACTGTATGACATGTAGCAAATGGAAATGGGCGGGGATTAAAAGGACGTTGTATTTTGTCTTGGAGTTGTGAGGCCCTTCTTGGTCAACGCGGCGGACACTGTGATTTGTTAAAAATCAAACAGTGCAGTGTGAGGATATCCTACAGGGGAGAAAACAAAAGCCAATTAAAGTGTTTGATATTTCTGTGAAGTTAAGCAACATGCAACTCATCATATCTAGAAGGACTATTATACATTACACACAAAACAGGTAAAACAGCCAAGGCACAACGGATAGCTCCAGATGTATGCATTTTCAGAAGCTCACCATATAACTGATGTTGTGCCTGTGCATTACAGTTACTAAAATGTGACTCGTTGCCCATAATTTATTGAGTTTTCCGATAAAAGCTGCTGGTAGGAACACAATGAAAAGCTGGAATGCCGAGTCATAAATAAACATGTTTTAAGGCTGCACGGGTGAACTTTGGCTAGAAGGTGCTGCAACAATTTGACTTCATATATTATTTAGCACGATAAAGTAAAAACTGTAAATCCTCAAAGCCCTTCTCCAAGAGAAAAATGCCACACAAAAAAAAAAGCCCAACGAGCTTTGGTTTTTATATGCATCAATTATATCGACAATATTAACATCTAAACCTGAGATTTACAAACTGCGATCAAACAGACAAAGATATAATATAGTCCTAAAAGCTAAATCTACTTAAGTCTGTACAGGGCGATGAACAAAGCATGTTTCCGATAAATAAAGGCTGTGCAGCCGTCTACAGACTCTGAAGGTTACTGTTGCTGTCTGGCTCCGGTCCAGTCCTCACTGCCCTGTAGGTGCCTTCCACTAACCGCACAGGAACGCCATTATGTTTAAAGCTGAAGCACCTCATTTTCTCTCAGCACGCCGGGCAAAACGAGCTCCCCCCCACCCACCCACGTGGAAATAGAAGGTTGTCTGCTTGCTATGATAAATCAAACGCTCCATTACACATCAAGTGGCTGTTGTTCATAGAAGCTCGATGACCGGTGCTTTTTGTTGTTGCTGTTTCGCTCACCTGCTGATCTCGAAACACAGAAAGAGTAGACGCATTTGATCACAATAATACTTCAGACCTGCACACGTTCATTTTTAATGAAGGCGAAGGCCGAAACTCTTACTCGGATAATAGCTCTATTTGCATAACATGCAGGATAGAGAGAGATATATTCAATGCAAATCTTTGAATTATTGTGCCGCTGGTAATTCAAGCATATTCACACCCAGAAACATACACATTACTGGGAGTTAATAATATGAGAGGTATTGTTGCAAACTAAATAATGAAATTTGTAGCAAAATATAGTCTGCATAAAGTGAAAGAACTGGGCGAGACAATCAATCACAAAATGCATATAGCTATCACGATTATAAATGAGAAAACATGTTGCTTTACAAGAGGACGCCCGCTCTCACTGCCACAAAAATGCAAAGTTAAAGAGTTATATCAGGCATGACAAAAGGTATAGCGCATTTGTGTATAACTTGTACAAAATGAACAAACTGATGACCCCAGTTATAATGGTAAGCCAATAAACATGCAACACTAAACATGCAAATAGGGCTAATGTGCTTCCTCTCTGTGACGTGAAGTCAGCACTGTGAAGGAAAGGAATTGGAAACCAGGAAGAGAAGGAAGTACTTGTGAGGGCGATGAGGGGCAATCTCCTCAGACATAAAACTACTATTCCCCCTTGCTGTCCACCTTTGTTAACCGCCGTCCTAAAAAGTATCCACCTTTTTATTACTGAGGTTTTATGTGAGGCGCTGCCGACAAACTGTTTTTTCATCCTTTTTTTTTGGCCCAGGAAGTGCTGTTCTTCGCAGTGAATAAAGATGAAGAGCTTTCACGTGTCTGTTGGTGTGACCGAGTGTTTTGGTGAAGTACACGACAGGTTTCAGTTAATGAAAGACATTACAGAGAACACTGCAGCCCAAAGACATCCACAGTAATTGTCTGGTCGACTGAAAGCCACTCGTGGGAGTCTTCAATCTCACAGACATGCAGGTCTGCAGGGGGGAGGTGGGTGGGTGACACCATTACGCTGCAGACAGCTGGGGGTGGGGGGGGGGGGCACATGATGTAGTTCAAAAGGTGCAGAAACAATCTCAACATTTCAGTCGGGCCCACCCACGACGGAGCAGATTTATGTGAATGCAGACCGCCCAAGGTTGATGTTTTGCCCCGGCCTCGTCATTTCCTGACCCGAGAACGCACCAAAGATCAGCACTCGGTGTCACGCGGCAGAAATAACGGCGTGACAAGAATTAACTCCACCCCACCACAGTCATATCAGGCAACCTGACGCCAGAGCATTGTCAAATCCACTAAGTGAGGACAGCGACCGCCATGTTGGCCGTCACCCAACAAAGCACCTCCAAACACTGCAGAGAACAAACTATGACATAAACCGAGATGGAAAACTCTCGACCCAGCAACAGGCAAGATGCCATCTGTGCAGCAAATTATTTTTGAACTAAAGCAGATTAAACTCACAAAAAGAACGCATGGCTTTTTAAGCAGACCATCTCTATTATAGTGTGATGCAGTGCTGTTAAGCAGCAGATGACCTTAAGTATGTGGATATGAGTTTAAGTTGGCAATAAGTGCAGCTGAGTGTAGCAGCGGCATTAGAAGAAGAAGAAGCTAAGCACTTAATTGTGACCCATTACTTTGAGCTGCAATATTTATCTAATGCCGAGCTGAATATGAAGTCGGTGGAGAAAATGTTAATGTGTCACAAAAGAGTTTCCTGTAAAGCCAATATTGCGAGGGAATGTTGTGTGCGCAAGACATTTACATCCTGGAAGCCAAAAGGCTCACAATATTATCCTCTACTACTCTAGTGAGTCCCCCAAAACAACAACAAGCTTGAATAAATATTAAATATATTCTGGAAAACTAATTCAGCTCAAAATATTTTTGACATTTGAGTCATGTTGGGGTCCAACAGCCTGTGAGAACTCATAAACTCCCCAATATTTAATATACAAACAGAAATGAAATCATTACAAAGCACCGGCCACATAACACCAACATAGAAAAGCCACTACTAGAACTTCACTCACAGTAAATAAAACATAAAACCAATGCAAAAACACTCCACACAGACAGCAGCACTGTAGCAAAAACAAAAATGTGAAGTTAGCAGATGCCATGAAAGTGTCCACAAGCAGCTCTGTGATGGGAAGAGCAAACAACCAAACACACCTGGCTGCAGCCTCAGCAGACATTTTGCCAAGCACATAAACAGACTGAGCGGGTCAAGGACCAGACTCACCATTTATGCAAGCTTCACTAGCACGAGCACCAAATACTTGGCTTATACCTTGATTGACGAGGTGACGCAGTTGTCCTCTGGTTTGTGTTTGTGTTTGAGGCCGACAGGTGACAGATGCAGCACGAGGGACACTCCTCCACCGACTCCTCCTGAAGACGTAATTGGCTGCAGGTGAGCGAGACACTTAATTGCCATATTACAAGCGGCAGCGCTCGCGGCAAAAGTGTTTGTAGTCTTTAACAGCGGAATGTGCTAATTAGCGCTAACAGAGCAAAGTTAGTCAAAGGCAGTGTGTGTTAGTATTAAGCACAGAGTGTGTATTTAGCTTAAATGGACCGCCGTTGCTCTCAGGGTGCGTTTGATATACGTAGCAGCAACTGTCAGTGTGCCACGTGTAGCAGCTGAGAGTTGTCTGAACCGTCTTATATATACAGTCTATGGTCTGAACTAGCATGAAGGGTCACAATAGGCCTTTTTCTACACAAAACAGTGTTGCTGCTATTAACATTAAAGATGTATCTGTTCTATTTAAGTGCCTCAGTAAGCCATAACTAATGCAATACGACCATCATTATATTTTACCTTATACTTTACTTGAGTATTTCTATTGTATGTTTTTATATTTCAGTGGGAAATATTTTCCTTTTTACTCCACTACATTTATCTTAGAGTCTCGATGCCTGTTGGAGAACAGCTGATCACAGTTGTGTGGTTTTTACTTGAATAACAATGTAACTACATTTACTTTTAGAAAGGATGATAATTTGTCTCCCACAAAGGCAAATAACTATTAACTAATAATTAACTATCTAATTGGACTAATGTGACCTCTCATTCAACAGCACACCGTTGCACCAACCACCCTCAAATATGTCCGGAAGCATATTAGTCCAAGCTATTATTAAAGGATGTCTCAAAATGTTTTACGCTTAATGCTCCTATTATTCTACCAAAGGTGTCCAATCAAGGCAAAACTGTAAATGTCTTTTAACAAAGACACTCCAAGAATTACAGTTGCTAACAATTCATCTCCATGAAAACCAAATTTGATGTCAAATACATCCAAACTAAGCCGACCGTGTAACGTAGCGTTAATGCAAAATGTGTATAGGGCTAAACTATCACTACCACAGGATCTAAAGAAACACACAAACATTTTTTATGTTTCATTAAAAGAATTACAGTTTATTGACACGGACCAAAACCTCTGAATGTAGCTAACTTGTCCTGCTTCATATAAACTGAAACTTTTTTTAAATGACTCATTTATGAAAGTGCTAATCCCTCTGGGAGGTAAAAGGAGAATTTATTTTAATTGTCAAGGTAGTCAGGCAGTTTGGAGATACTTTAGAAATGCCTGTGGAGGTATAAATAAGAGACACCGCAGGTGGCGCGTTCATGTGGACTGACATTTGATGAGTCAATCATTTTTCAATCTATCCTTCAACTTCTTTCCACTTCTAAAAGCCTGACCTTTCCTCCCACTGATGTCTCTGCCAACCGCATTACTATATTTAATCGTAGCGAGCGATTGCTCTGCCTTGCCATCTTGAAGCCTCTGGAGCGGTTTCTCCTCCGTGACAACTCCAACTGTCACTACAGCCTGCTTCTTTCCGCTGCCCGGTTTCAAGCATTCAGGTGGATTTTTTTCTTCTTCTAATTGTTCCAGCACAATGCAAATGTAATCACATTTGTTCAGGATCCTTTTCAACAGTTTAGTCTCTCTAGGTCCAGTGTGAGCACAACGCCCAGCACGACTTGACATTATTCTTTCAGCCACTATGTCATTTGGACAAGTGAGGAAACCTTTTTTTCGTATCCACAGACGGAAATATGTCTTTTAGATTATACTGTACCCTGTAATGCTTCCATAACATTATGGTCTGTATGAAACATAACTAACACATCAGAGACGACGTACTGTTTACCATGTGATTATGAGGTAATAATTGGTTCTAAAAGAAATTAACAGAGAGAAATTATCGAAAACTTTCAACAGAACATTCTCCTGCAAATTAACTTACCATGTACCATGTAAAACGTACTAACAGTTCAGTAATAATACAGTTATTATCATCAGGTCAGTAGAATAGAAGTGAAAACCGTTGTTATTTATAATGTCCTCTTTCATGGAAGTGCTGTCCACATGTCCCACTAATGTGTGAGGTAAACCTGGACTAACCAGCATTTGTTTACTTTGATTTTGTCCCCTCTAGGGCCCCTCTACTTTGACGACACCTTGTTCCCTGAACCTCGTCTTGGCGGTTTTCACTGAACAAGATCCCACTGGCCCCAGGTGTACCCTACTTTTCAGTGATTTGTTCAGGTACTGGAGCTCTGCAGACAGATACTCTGCCTGAAGAGCTTGTCGGGAGCTGTTGTTGCTTTGTTGTTAATTAGGTTGCTTGTTTTGTACTATAGTAGAAAACAATGCTTGAATAGTCCCCATTCATTTCGGAAATTTTTCGAGTACTCTCAATCTACAAGAAATACATCATATTTATTCTGGAAAACAATTAATATTAATCAAATTAATCAAAGTGCCTTAAAGACTACTAGCACAAACCATTAGTGTGAAGTGCCCACATAGGAGGTGCACAATGCGAAATAAAGTCCAATATTTGAATTGACACATTTGGTTACCTTTAAACTTTGTAAGTCACATCCTAATATAGAATTTACCAAAACAAACAGGAAAAAAAGGGTTTTCTTTAGGCTGACCTTGTGGAGGAATCGTAAACTGTGGAGGATACGCATGTGTTAATGTAGTTTCCTACAGCTGCCGCTAGATCTTACTAAAGAGTCGAAATCTACCGATTGCATCTTTAAAGGCTCCAACAAGTTGGTTTAGGGTTATAATAAGGATTAAACCTGAAAGAGTTTGGCCCCGTGATTTTTACACATGTCATTGCCGTTATCTCCTTTCACTGTACACTTAGCTATAGGGAAAACTTCCCCAAAAAAACCTTATAAAAGAAACTATTGCTCTGGTCGTTTTCTCGCAAAAAGAGTGTGTTTTATGGTTTGTCGTTTTATCTGCCTGGGAAGAGAATGCCTCATAATCTTTATTGATTTCTCAAGCAGACTGCAGCAGACTGCCTGGTCCAAACATTAGGATGAGGCCATTCATCTCTTTCAGTTGTGACGCTGCACTCTGCTGCTGGGACAAGCAAAGACCCAGACGGCTTTGGGACGACGAACAAATGGGTTTGGAAATGAATTTGTTATGACCCGATGAAAACTTTTCATGGAGAAGTGGTTGTACTAACTTACTGACTCGCCTTCAATGAGGAGGAGACACTGGATACACACATCACATCACATGGGCATCAGTGGAACGTCACATGATTGTTGTCACAGCTGCAGATAGCTGTTACCAGTGAGTTCTACATTTCTGAAATACAGGACTGACATAACAAGGCCGGGAGACAGACATGACTTGTCTTTGCTGAAACCTCGACAGTTATTTAACATTTTCTCAGCAAATCCATTGGCTTTAGTATCACTGAGTTTTAACAGATCCAGTCGTATCAGTACAGCTGAATATGGAATCGATTCAATATCAGCCTCTTTCCAGCCCGACTCTAACACCGGAGCAGTTTGATTTTATATTCCACCCATGATTTGAAGCTTAGATTATGCCATCGATTAGCAAGTTAAGATTGACTATGCAGGAGTGTTTCTGTATAGCTGTTGACAGTCGTGGTACATTAGACTAGCTGTGGAGTGGAACGCTCAGATGCCCTGCAGTCAGTATGTGGTGGCCTCATGGAGGAACAACTCCACATCTGTACTCGTCCTTGGGAAGATAATCCAGTATGAGCGGTTGAAACAGTGGGGGCAGAGGAGACTATTTTTTTTAAAAAGGTGACGAGAGAAAATGAAATACAGCATAATGTAGGTAATAAGAAAAGGAACTGGTCTTGAATTTTAATATTTCGAGGCCGCTACTTGTGTGGCTTATTGGAACGGCTGGAGGATTAGATTGCCCTGAGATGAATCACATTAACTTATAACTCTACAGCGTTCCTCTTTTCCCTCACAAGACACTCGCGTTGGTCTTTGCCGGTTTGGACTGTGGCGTTCTCAGATCCGTCTGACTCTGTTGTGTAATGCATTGAACGGATTCCAATGTGGTCCGGTGCAGCCACGCGTGAATTCCGGTTTTGATGGTCCCAACCTCTTCGGTTTGGGTTTGTATTGTCTCTGTGCCTAAAGTCAGCCCCCATCACATCTCCTGAGATGATACCCTGACATACTTACCCATTCAACTCCCTCCCTCAAAGCCCCCCATACCTCCCCCAGGAGATGCATGGATGAGCAAGCTTATTCTCCTTGTGGGGTGTTCCCCATGCATGACTGATGTTTAGATTAATATCCTTGACTGATTCCTGCTCTGCGGTGAAGAGAGGAGTAGGCCTATCAGAGCACAGCCGCCCCCTCGGGGGGCCATTGATTTTCGCACCATTCTGACAAACCTAAACCTTCTAGACCCACAAAATACTTTATTTGTTGTCCATTCAGATGCCATCTCCCCGGGCCCAGCTGTCCACATCTGCCTCTTTTTTTTTTTTTTAAACGGCTCTGTTTGTCCGTTGTAGTTTGTTTGTCTTTCGTCAGTGTTTGCAAAATAGAGTCTGCTGCCTGTTATTTATTGTTAATGTTATACACTTAGGACATTTTTATTTAAATCTATGTGATATGTGAATGCTGAATGTGAACACAAATACAAATCTGATTGCTTGTTGTTTATTTATGTATTTGTTTGTTTTATTTGGAGCCCAGATAGCTTCTTCTGAAGCAGTACAATGATTTAATCAATATTTAATAAACAAAACTATATAACTTAACACCTCAGACAAATCAAGGCAATAAGCTGCATAATGTAAATGGAGACGAAACAAAGTAAATCAGCATGAACACTCGTGTTGAACTATAATGACTTGCATTGATTCATGTATAATGGGACTTCTAAATGTGGTCCGGCAGCTGCGCAGTGTTGATTTGGCTTCTAACTCATTATTTGCAACTGCGAAAATGATTCTATTACAATAAAATGCTGTTTGCAATCATTAATATGAGTGCACATTAAGCCGCTGAAGAGCTAGAACCGAATCAGGTCTGTAATTGGACTGTATTTTAAAAGGTTCAGAAGTATTGCTGCTTTTTCCAAATATCATCCAAAAAGCCTCAAGTGGTAAAATGCTGAAATCCACCGAGGAAGGGAAAATGGTAATATCGCCCCCTGGTGACACTAACAAGACAGCAACAAAAGCATTGTCCTTTTGAAAGAGGTTGAAACTGCATTTCAGTACGATTCCAACTCTAAATTAAAATGAATTGTGTAAAGATTGTTTATTTGGTGTTTTGTTCCATTAGCTTACAGTGTACAGAACAGCACAGTACAGACATTACAGGCAGCACTGGCAACTGTGATACAGGATTTCGTGCATCTCTTTGTGCACTTTTGCTTCCGACGTAATCCATTTCATATTCGAACGAGGGGTTGATTCAGTAGTGACAACACTTGGCTCATCATTTGTGCAGTATGGAGAGCCGGAGAGTCAAACCAGCTTTGAATCCTAATGCTTTTGGGCTTACTCTGAGCTTAAAAACCGACATGCAGCTCAGAAACGGCCTCTTTTTTTCCAAGGCCAACTTGTCTTGGTTAACTCTGCAAAATCAATCAAATGAATCTAACAAAGCACCAAAGTACCAGAATGTAGAAATGTAGAACTTAAAGCTGTACTGCAGGTGCCTGCTGCAGCAAAATCAAGCAAATCCCATCAAATGTTTCTGACACATGCACTAACAGGATGACGTATCCCTCACTGGAGAAAACGGGCAAATGCTGAAAATGACAGCTTTTAGGTGAGAAGAGCTGTTGTTAAGAAATATTGCATTCTTATTTCTCCATAGGCCTTCTGCTTTCTCTGTTTCCCGACAAACCGAGCAGCCTTGAACCTAAATGAGCAAACACAGTATATTAAGAAGGCTGAAAAGCATATTGTGTGACTGAGGCCGTGCTGCTGGTTTTCCTCCCTGTTCAGCTGCTCTTCCCCGGTCTCCTCAATCTCCGACTAATTGGACTTTTTCCACGAGACCTAAAGGGTCTTGATTTCACTAAATTGCTCCGATCTGACAGTTTATTTCTTGAGGAGTTCCGCATCTCGAGCCGGGAGATCGACTCGCTCTTTATCCCTCATGATCAAGTGCTGGGAAGCCGGTTGATCTTTAGCCTTCTCTCTGCTCCTCTCCACAACCTGAAGCGAGGCCTGGACTTGAGTCAGTATCTTCCCTTATGGGACTGAGCGAACACAGTGTATTAGCCTTTTAGGAATGTTGAAATGGAGTCCATTTTCTTTTTTTCTGGGCATGAAAGTCATAGTAACAAGTGTGCTGATGAGACACTTTCCTTATGAAATGATGGCAGGCCCTCAAGCTCCTGAATGGAGGCCTGAATTACCCTGTGTGGGGTCTTCAGGTTCCTTTCTCACACCTTCTAATATCCCCTTTCTACAAACACGTGCCTTAAGAAACGCAACTTTATCGTTCACCTTGATCTATGGGGGCACTTGTTGTCCATATGTGTCTTAAATAGAAACCAATGGCAACATGAGTCACATGAACCTTGAATTCCAATAATGTGTGATAGACTAATGGCATCTTTTCCCTCACATAAATATCACTGTTTGTATTGAAGTCTGCTGGATTTTTTTTTTCATGGTACTGTAATTGCATTCTCTCTCGTCCAATAAAAAGATAAAAGAATAGTGAAATGTTTACCTGTTAGGGTGGACTGGTTTATATCAGGCCATACTAGCACAAAAAAGGTCAAGTGAAGTAGAATATATATTTTTTTAATGTGCATTATTCTGTGTATGTGATAAAGAAGACCTTGATCTATAATTTAAGCTATTAGTTAGAAATATTTGATGGGATGGATGGATTTGATGATTTATTCATGGGGATAGAAATGTTGCTGCATAAGAGGATTGACCCATAACTCACCTGTTCTCCTCCTTGTGAGTCCTCTTTGTGCATTTATCAGTAAATCATGTCCTTTAGAAATAACCTTTTGATGTAAAACTCGTCTTATTTATACAATCATATTCAAGACCGGGAACTCATTTCACATTCAGGCTCAGTTTCAGCCAACATCAGTTCAACCAAACCGGAATGCCATGTATTCCCTTACTGTGCATAGTAAAGCACTTTTGGCCACAATTACAACATTTCAACAGGGAGTCATTTGCTGGACCTGCTTTCAAACAAGCCCTGTGCTACTCTGAGTGCGACACTCATACACACACACACACACACATACACAGCCTTACACTAATGGAACTATGTCAGCGTGTGGTTATTAAAAAAAAACGAGCATCGGCCAACCAAAGCAGGCACTGTGGGAGACATTAGAAGCCTCTCAAAGATGTTTCACTTCTCCTCTTTTCTCAGTTCATTCCCCGCACCCTCATTCATTCCACTCTATCTCCCCTGGCTTGTTTGTGAAAGATATTCGCCATATTGAAGCAAATCCCAAACCAATTAGTGTGGAAAGTATACGTCGCTACCCCCTACCATGATGGAAACACAATGCCAAATGAGCACGGAGGAAGCCAGCTTGCAAATCAGTTCTCTGTGCACTTTCATATTGGCAAGTATGTATTTTGAAATTCACTTCAATCCGACTTTGTTGTTCCTTAAGAAAGTGGTTTTAAAGGAAATATATGGATCCCGTTATAATCTAAATCATACAATCTTCCTATTGATGTGGCCCTTGATCATGTTTGTCCCTAGTTGTGAGGATACAAATGGTGTGATAACACTCAGTTGTGATTTGGTGTCGTGCATTTGTAAGGACAGTTGAAAAGACTAAAGCACAGCGTCACACGTCAATGAATAGCCAATGGTGACGGTTGCTTCCCCCCCCCCCCCCAACATGATTCACAGTTACCAGTACTTTTACTACATACTGCATATCTCATTTGGTGAGAAGTGACAGCGGGTATGGATTTTTTTGTCTGACAAATTCAGGGCTAATCATTAACTGTTGAACTACAATACATAACCAAACAAGTTTGTCCTGCTTGTGAGTTAAAGTTCACAAAAATCGATCTTTTTTTCTTCTTCATTTGGATCAATGAATTTGTACAGGGGGGGAAAAGGTGTTCATGGCTAATGCTTCAGTGGACACGTAGATTTAAAAGTTGCAGTGCTTGGAGAAAGGCAAAAAGGGAGGTAAAATGAAAAGGTTTCCCTGCTCTTGGGAGAATAAATGTCATATTGCACAGAAAATGTCATGCCACTCCTTTCATTTGTTTTCAAGATAAACTGGCCACAGTTAAAACAAACCGATGAAGACGGTCACATTTTATCAGTGGTGGAGCTAATTAAAACCATCTTAAAAACTGAGAGTGACTTTACTGTGTAATTCCGTTACCGTATACTTACCGTAAGGAAAAGGACCAGCTCCAAAAGAATCAGAGGTCACTATCAAAGTCTGACCTCCATGAATCTTCGAAACATTGACTAACAGGAGCTTTAGCTGGGAGGGAATGGGGTAACACACACTGCTGTTACTCTGTGATAAAAAACACTTTTTATTAATTTGGTCCAAGTGACCACACCTAAACCTATTGGAATGCTCGGGGAGCTTACTGTTACTGTAACTGCAGACTATGTGTCATGTCATGTGTGAATGCGTGGCGGTTTGATTGTGTCTTTATGTGTAGTGGCAACATCTGGTCATTAAATACTGCTCTGTAATAAGTGCAAGTGGCTCACGTTAGTTAACTTCATAAATGCAGGTAAGAGTGATGATAGGTGTTTCATGCATAACATAGAATTGAATTACTGTGTTTATCATAGATGTTTCCCCGTGGAGAAGGAAGTCCATTAGCACAATAATGAATATTATAGTTTCTCATTACCCAAACGTGGTTGAAACATAAAGTAATACTCAATCGGCTGAGGAGCCGTTATGCTGATGAAGCAATGGAGGTTTCGAATAGAAACGTTACCATATCTGCATTTACCGGCAATTTACTTCTCAAGAATATTAGAAGTTTCCGGATATTTCATGAACACACCATCTCAAGTATCACGTGTTTTGGGAGTCATGTACCCTCAGATATGACTCTCAGGCAGAGTGCCCTGTCTGTTGGTTGGGATGATCTCTGAAGTTAAAAAAAAAAGTTTACTATCATAAATGTGCATTTCAATTTACAATAAAAGTCGTAAATACCCGCTGCGAATATCACCAGTGTTAACATACTCAACTTTACGAATGTTGTATTCAATTAAATTGCGTAATTGTACAGTTAACATCAATGTCTCAATTGTAATGTGTGCACGTGATTGTAACAGTATGCATTCAGCGAGTAAGTAGCGATGGCAATCAGCGAGCAAGAACACTGGCCTCCTATTTTGGTCTCTGGATGAAGCACTGTGCAATGAGATCTGTGCTAAGCCTGAGAGGCTAAACTCGGGGTATAAAAAAACTGGCGTTCCAGTTCAGCAAGGTAGGATTGGTATCTAAGCTAGCGCCTATCCAGTGTCCGCGCTGTTGCTAACACACGCTAACTCAACCGCCAGCAAGCCGCTGTCCCGCTTGGTATGACTAAGAGCACGTAGCCGGCATGACTGCTTGTTCCGCATGATGCCGATGCCAATCTGACAGTCAACGTTAAGCTAGCAACTGTGTGAGGGGCGCGAAAGAAGACGGAGCCGGTGCCGGTACCACCACCAGCAGCAGCAGCAGCTACCGGGTAGTGTTGACTACAGCCCTCCCTCCCGCTGCTAGCCGAAGTTCCTCATCTGCCCGTCGATACGGTAGTTTTAGCGAATTAGCTAGCTTAAAAACACGCCGAGGCGGTGTGGATACATGTCTGCCTCTCAACCGCGAGACGAGCTACGAAAGGGAAATCTTGCAGTTCATGTTTCGCCAAGAAGTTGGTGTGACGTCTATTCCATCTCGTTCGTCTCTTTTCCAACACGAGAAGAGGAATATGTCCAGATATAACGTATACAGCCTGCTGGACTGGATCTACGGCGGGGTGGACCCGAAGTTCGAGGGCAACGGGGGCCCCGCGTGCGCCGCCTTCCTCGCACCCCAACAGCGCGTCAGCGAGAGTCTGGTCATCGTCCTCGTCTCCCTGGTGGAGGTATGCGTGGCGCTCAAGAAGATCAACCTCTCCAAAGAGCTCAAAGTGGTGGGGAAGGACTGCGCGCGGTCGAAGGAGGACAGTCTGGGCAAGAACCTGTTGCTGGTGGCCCTTTGCATGACTTTCGGAGTGGAGGTTGGCTTCAAATTCGCGACCAAGACTGTGATATATCTGCTGAACCCCTGCCATCTCATGACAATGGTTCAGGTAAGGGTGTGTGTTTGTGTTTGTGCCTGTCTGTGTGTGTCTGTGTGCGTGTGTGTGCGCGCGCGCGCTCCCAGGATAGGTTGCTATCGTGAAAGCAAAACTAATGAAATGTATCTGAAGACTTTACTTTACTTATCTCCTTGTCTTCCAAACAGAGAGAGCTTTATGATTTATATTGCAATGTGTGATTTGACTTTGGCACTAATCAGCTGCTTGTTTTGGCTGACCCCGCCCATCTCAGCAGGGTGCAACACTGGTTGGTATTTTACAATTAGTGTTACCTCAGTACTTTTTTTACTTCCTCAAGATACAGAACTTGAAAACAAAACAGTTAAGTAGCAGACATACTTTTTTTTTGCTTTCTAAAAAAAATATTACCTGGCAATCTGATGTGTGTAAACTTTGCACAGCGTTTACACTGGGTGTGAATTAGTAATAATCACAATAAACAGCAACATCATCTTCATGTGTCGCTGCACAGCAAGCAATTTGAGTTCTGTTGATACAAACAACCCTCTGTTGCTGTGAGAACATATACACAGCACCTGCATGTTTCTCCTCCGCCTCCTGGTTGGCTGACCTTCATTTCACATGATTGCCACCGGCGGGTCATGGCGACGGGGTCACTGCCAACTGTGTTTTTAACGCATAGTTGTTGGCACACACATGAATGATGGAGTGTCTTCCTGATTATTTGACATCCTATGGGGGGGGGGGGCAGCGTGATGAATGATACTGATGAATAACTCGCTGTGATGAGGAATTGACGGATGATAGCCAAATGGCCTTTGCGTATGAGGACCAAGGTTAAGATAATCCACTGTGGGTATTCCTCATGCTTGAGTGTGATCAGAGAAGGAAATAACAAAAAGGACGCGGTGCACAGAAAGGAAAGTGGAAGTTGCCATTTTCTTGTCAGAGGACAGGACTGGGAGTTTATTTGTGAGGGAATAGGGCCCGGGGGCGAGCTGGAGATTGACTTTTTAGTATCAGGAAAACAGGTGAAACATGAAGTGTGTTCTGCTTTGTTGAAGGTGATGTGTGTTGATGGTGCACGGTTAGTGCTGATGAGTTCTCAATGAGAGGGCTGGACAGGGATTTTCACATTTGTTGACTATTTGAGATCTTAGTCGAGGTGATTGTTTGTTCCCAGGATGCTACTTTTGTTACGTGTGCATTTATCTGACTCCACCCACCAGGTCTTCATCACAGTCTGGGATCAACAGTACATGGGTTTGGTACATTTCTAATCCCTAAAATCAAAACGTCTCACGAGGAGTACAAACATCCTCAGTCGACCATTTGTCCATGTCTCCTTTTTAGCGTGTTAATCCAGCAAAAGTGCATAAAAGCGACGCGTGACGAGAGCGAGAAGTCCAGAGTTGTGTGTACATTTTACAGGCTGAAAACTTTAGGCTCTTGTAAAGTTTTCATGGTGCCCGGGGAGAAGCGCTGAGTGGAGTGCTGCGGTAATCTGAAGTTGCCTCAGCTCTTGACTAATCAAGGCGTCTACTCCACCCGAGTGTTGACAATACAACCACTTGTCTGTGTCGCTGTGCTGCAGCAGGTTACACAGCAACCGTGTCTGCCTGAACGCCTCATCAGCATTTGGCTAAATTCTACGTATTCAGTATTGTCAATATTATTACTAAATACTTAACACGGCATACTACTACTAAGAATATAAATATTGAAGGGGAAGGAGTCTCACACTTTTTAAATCAACACTGCTGCCCAAATAATGCTTTGTCATGCGTAGAGAGGCTGTGTCAGTTGCCATTTGAGATCACACAAATGTATGTGTATATAAAAAGAAACACCAGGTGAGCAAGCGTCTCTCAGATGTGAGAGAGAGAGCGCCGCCACTTCGGGTTGGAGAGTTCAGTGTCTGATGCCTGATGAGTCGACGCCTCACATCTGACAACACCGATGTCTGTTATGTTTTCATCCGCACGAAGCGGGAGCAGTCACGCTGCCACGCCGGCAGACATCGGACTGGATGTGACGGGGGCCTCCGAGAACAAACGAATCAAAGCAGCAGATACGGGACATGGTGGGCTTTAGCACTGCGTCGTATGGGTGTAGTTATTACCAAAAAATATATACAGTCTTCTGAAGTTTAGACTGGTGGGTGATATCACACCATGCCAAGATATTTTGGTCTGCAGTTGATACGATTTCGGTGTTAGCTCAATAAGTGTCATTTTCAGCTGGGGTTTTTTCGGGGGGGGGGGCTATTTTGGTGTGATGCTAACACAGGATGCTAAGACCCCTGTTTTGAGGTCCAATACAACCAAAAGCTGGTGTAACGTGAAAGTGGTGTAACATAAGGAAACCTAAACCCGATCTTCACATGTCAGGAATCCGATTTTAGATGCTACAAATTAATTCTGCTATCTTGAATGTTTATAATCTGCCATCGCTGTAAACATGCTGCCCAACATCGTGGATTGTTCTTGGACGATAGAGAGGCTAAAGGGAATAGGATTTCCCCTTGGTGTCTATGGGGAGACTCGCCACCTCCTGCAGGATTCTCCACTCAGCTGGGAGTTCACTTTAAACCTCACAGAGCCCCCTTATCAAGAGGAACTCTCCTCCCTTGTAGATGTTGCCAGGGCTCCGGTGTGACGGATCAGTTAAACCATGATAGATTCGAGGGTAAATACTGCTTCAGGCTCCGGGGGAAAAAAGAACTCCTCCCTCCTGGCATTTCAGCAGCAGCAGCTCAGAGTTAGAGAGGAGTTTAAAACTACTGCTAGTTAGCACACGGCAGCAATGAGCATAAAGACTCTGTGCTTTGTCTTTGAAGCACCATGCTGCTAACACACACTCTGTATCAACAGAACGTATACACAGTATCAGCATCATCTTTAAATACTGCCACATTTATCAGCTGTAGACATAACACCTCGCAGAGCACATTGTTGACTCAGTGCTTCAGACCGTGCTGAACGCACTATACTGTATTACTTATTGACTAGACTTGTAAAGAGTAAGTGTGGCTTATCAGTAATGACTGCTGTCAATCTGTAAGTACGCTATTGATCTTGTTTTTCAGTGTTTTTCTTCTTTCTTTTTACTTAAAGATTATTATGCAGTCACACAGCTTCTACTTTGAAATGGTTCTGCAACACTGCAGGAAATGTTTTTGTTCAGAAAAATATTGGAAGAAAATGCACATACATACACAGTATAAATGGTCTATAACACCATTTAAAGTGAAGTTCCGTGAGATGTCTTGCTTTGGAGACTGCCAACGTCTGGCTTTATGCCTCAGCCTGCTGAACCTCCGGATGCATTCATAATTCAGTTGTAAAATTAATTGAGAGAAACGACCATTGTCTTTAATGCTGCGACAACACCATCGAGGCTGGTTTGACTCTCATAAACGTGATAACCGATGCAGATATAGAATCTGGGCCGGAATGTTTATTGGAGCTGCAGAAGCTCGCTGCAAAAATACTGAAGAATTTGTCTGACCGTTGAAACGGTGACTCCTCTTGAGTCGTTTACTTATTGCAATCAAAATATATATATACACACACACACACACACACACACACACACACACACACACACACACACACACACACACACACACACACACACACACACACACACACACACACACACACACACACACACACACACAACTGACTCATTGCATTTGGCAATGGTGACACTAGAAGCACACAACAGGAAGTGGCTGCCCTTTCTAAAGGACTAAGACACGCACTTTGAACGCATATTGTAAAGTCGTGATGAAATAACTTTGGCAGTTAAACTGTAAGTGTAAACTGCTGGAGCTCCTCACCTATAAATGAGATGATTGTTGGGACAGATTAACCCTCCTTCTAGACTGAAGTGGCCTTTTGAATCACATTAAGTTAGTCAGGGACAGCAGTATGTCAACAGTGACACATGCATTATCCGGACAGTTTATCTGTGGATTATCTTTATTGACAGAAACTCAGTAGAACTTGCTCACTAATTTGCATGTCAACCCTTTTCATGTGTACAGAGAAGCTGCAGTAGAGGTGATGTGGTATACAGAGAAGTGTTGTACCCACGACTGTTCTCATGCAACTGTTTCCATCAGCAGAAGGTGTTTTACATGTTGCCTAACTTCCCCTTTAACACCGTATCAGGTGATGTTCATGTTCATAACTTTGGCTTTGTTGGAGCTAGCTAACGGGTGCTAAAATTGGTAGCAGTTATTTAGCTTGAAAGCAGTGTGTGTGTGTGTGTGTGTTGGGGGGGGGGGGGGGGGGGGATTGGTTGACGGGAGGGGTCGTTGACATCAACCCATTACATGAAAAGTGACATTATGAAATAAAAAAGCAACAGTATGTAGGAATGAGGGTGTTTTCTATACTGCAGTAAAACGTTCCTGTTCAGCAGTGTTCTTATTATTATTCGCCTCACTGTCTGGTTGTCGGGTCGGTCATCGGGGCCTTTGTGGTAACCCCTGGTCCCGGAGCTCCCAGCTTCTAAAACTCAGGCTCTGTTACTCCCTCCCTCCCTCCCTCCTCCCCCCCCCTCTCTCTCTCCTTTCAGTCACTGGTTACGTGGCGCATTAGTTCCTCCTCTGTTCCCTTTTGTTTATTGTACTTTGAAACTGACACACACACACACCGACACCGACCGCTCTCTCTCCCTGCACTACTGACACCACTTCCTATGCCTTTTAGATGTTCTGCTATGTACATCATTAGAAACTGTGTGTCTCCCACTTTGTCATATTTTACACGTAGTTTGTATTTTTTTTTTTTAAATCTATTTAATGTTAAACACTTTGGGGCTCCATGTAAGGGAGCGGATGGCTCTGACATGAGACGAAGGATCAGTCTGTGACCGGTTCACCACAGGCAGAATAAACACACACACATGGTAAACAATATGCTGGCCCGACAATAAGAGCTTAACTCTGGAAAATGTCTACATGTATTTTTAAGTGGCAGATTGTTCATTGAATGAACCCTGCGTTGTTTGTTACAGATGTTGTGTACACAGTGCAGCTTGATATGAGTTGAAGGGCGGGCGGCTGATCAATCACTGAGACGTATTTTCCCCTGGCCGGTGGTTGTACAACAGATCTCAACTAAATTGCTTTCTCGTAATTCTGTTTCCAGCCTTTGCCTTCCAGGCAGACCAACTGTTTTTTTTTCTCGTGTCGGATGGTGTTTCGAACCAATCCATGTGTGCGGTATCCTCCCAGGCCCCCAGCGGCACAGCCGCAGAGCATAGATGAGATGTTAACGATGATGAGAATCCACACTGTAGCCTGTGTTCTCATTGGATCAGGAAGCCGACATGTTGATGTTAGAAACCGATTTTTAAACGATGTAAAAATGTTAAATGAAGTATCGGCGGCCTTCACGTGCCTGCTGGTGAATATGTTGTTGTTCTGGTAAACTGTTTGCGGTTCAAAAGGTTTGAATCTGTCAGTCATTATCATAAAAGCTTGCCCAAAGTGCATCAGTCCTTTCCCGATATCGCAGAGAATTGTCAACATGAACTCGGTGGAGTTGGCTAATTCAAAGCAGCATCAGTCCAGGATTTATACACGTCCATGGTCATGCCGTTCTCTTAACAGGAATCGATTATTTTCCTCCTCCCGGTTCCAAGGGCGATGAGTTGTTGACTGTTTCAATCGACAGCCCTGATTGAAATCAGGCAGTAAAATACATTAACGGGATTGTTTGTGTTGTTGGTCGTGGGACGTATGAGGTACTTATCTGTAGTCCGTGTATTAGATGCCACAGACTCGACCAAAAACAGGAGTTTCTGGTTCGACAGCTGCCTCGGTGGGTCAGTTTGTCGGTGTTATTGTGTGACTCTGGTGGTTTTTTTAAAGGGCTGAGTTGGGATTGGCCAACACCTACCAGTTATTTAAATACATTAAAATCCGCCATAACTGTTTGACCAACTTCCTGGGTCCCGTCTGGACTTTTTTTTCTCATAGCCCTGTTCAGAGCTCCCTCCTCTTATTATATCAATAAAGACTTATTAAAGCAATCTGTCCGTTTTCTTTACTTACAGCACGGAACGCTAGAAGCTCTTAGAGCATTCAAGCTGTTCCACAATGAGTGAGTTTAATGTGATGGTGTGCTCTCTCTCTCCCTCTCTTCTCTCTCTCTCTCTGTTCTTTCCTCTACAGATCTTCCTGCTGGCCTGCCCGCCATGTAAAACAGCAATGGTTGTATTTAGGTGAGTACATTTCCCCCTGGCTCTTTGATGTTTTTTGACTGTGTAGATTTGTTCAGTGCTCATTATAAAAACAGGGGCCACGACTCTCAGTCATCCACCCTCCACGTCAACCGATCAGGTCCAAGTGTGTACCGAATGTAAAATAAATGTCGGGCAGGCGGACTCAAATTACACCCGGGTTTTATGGTCGATGATTGTAATTACTCGTGGCGTTTTATTGTAATGGATTTGTCGGGGTTTTTAGTATTTCTCTTCTCCACAACAGCTCCGGTCTGGGCAAGTTAATTATTCAGGAGCAACGACAACACAACACACCGTCGGATTTACTCCGAAATAAAGACAAGCCGGGTCCCTTTGTGTTGCGTTGTAGCTCATGGGGGGCCACATAGCGAGCAGCTGCAATGAGCCGCGTTTCCGCTGAAACGACCACAGAGCAGTGACTCATAATGAAAGTGAGAGTTTTGAGCAGCTTTATGGAAACAATTTCCAACGAGACAACAAAAATACTGAAGTAAGACAAGCATTTATCCATCAGGTCAAGATGTTCTCTCTCATAGTTTATATACGTTACTGTACGTGGCGTTTTTATCTGCACCTGGATAAGAACAAGTGCAACGTGTTTGTAGCATAAACCCAAGATAGAAAAAACAGACAAACATGAACACCTGTGGTTACCGTAGCAACACCAAGGGTGGTTTAATACAAAGGCAAACAGTCCAGAAGTACAACAGGAGAGCGTCTGTTGACGATGCAAACACACAAAGTCTGGTTGTAATAGAGAAGTCGGTGAATAAGCTGCCTTTCTGTCGTGGCAGTAACAATGAAAACTACTTCATAGAGCGGTGCGTGCATAATGTGAATCCATTCAACGGCAATGGGAGAATAAATACAGACTTTCAGGATCAGCAGTTTGACTTTAAGAACGAATATTTCCATCAAAAGCAGAGGCATCAAATCACCCGGATTTTGAGTGGGAGATGTTTCCTGCTGCCTTTTTTTTTTTTTTTTTTCTGGTGATCAAAGTCTGACTGTGAGAGAGGATGAAACAATATTTACATGTTGTGCTATCTGTGCCTCCTCTTCTTGCATACGCGCAGCTCCGTTTTTTGTGCGACCGTGACCGAGTCGTGGAAATCAACAGCTTGCGTCGAAAACAAACTTCAACGCCGGCATCTGTATTCAGGAACGGGGGGGGGGGGGGCTTCACTCTCCACACAAGTAGCCTTCCCTTCTGCTTGGTTCCAGCTCCTTGTGTTCACTACTGCAGGACAAAGCAAACGTATATATAATTAGTACCAATGGATGTCGTATCATAGTGTAGGTATTAATATGTAGTGATCAAGATAAGATGTCTATTTTCCACTTGACTTCCACATTGCCGACGCGTCTTCGTAGATATGTCATCATGAAATACAACCGCTTACACACCGGGCAAAGGTGGCTCCTGATCAATAATTGTGGTGAATTTGAATTCCAATGAAGCGGATTGTCTTTCCTAAAAGGTCCGGAGGCCCCCCCCCCCCCCTAGAGTGACAGCTGGGCTCACTTGAACCGACATTCCGGCAGCACTGCTGTTTTCCCAGTGACCTTGGCTGTCACAACAGTTACTCTGGCTCATCTGACGAAAAACGAGCAGTGACACGGGACGGACCCCGGGCCCCGGGCCTCTGCGAGCGGGTGGCTCCTGGAATAACTGTTGGTTAAAAGGAAATGTGCAGAGGTTAACCAAACGTGTGTGTGTGTTAACTTAAAGACTAGATAGTATCTGATTGTCTAATTCTGAATGAGTAGCTAGAGGCGCTGATTTGTCAGAATCGTGACAGCTTTGTGTGATTTCTCTATGGATCATGGACATCTGCAACATACTGTACACACACGGAGAGAGAGAGAGGCTCTGATTGCCTGCACCGTCAGTGACCCGGCTTCTCACCAGCAACACTAGGACCCGGCCCCGCCAAAGACTGAGAGACAGCTGCTGCTGCTGCTGCTAACGGCATCAGGGAGCACTCCGATTGGCTTTCAGCAACGCCCCCCGAACCTAACCCACTCCGTCCTCCAGCTGTTCGTCTGCGCTCCCATCGGCTCCAGTTCAAACTAATATGTCGATAATGCACCCATGCGTGCAGTGTGGAAATTATTGTTAAAATGTTCCTCCGGCAGATGTGATGGAGGACGTGAGGTTTATCGGAGCGTTTGGTTATTCTGTGTGTTTTTTCAGGCTGCAGGTCCATATGCTGAATGGTGCGTTACTGGCTTTAATGTTCCCAGTAGTCAACACTAGACTGGTAAGTCCTCCGCTCTCATCTTCTGTCGTATCCTGTAGCTCGATATGTTCTGTGAAATCGTCTCTCTTCCTTCTCAAAAATGTGACGTTTACATGAATGTTTAACAAAATGTAGTTCCTCTACTAGAGCCTGAATCTGAACAATACATTCCAGCATGCAGAAGACAAAATGTTGAGCACAAAGTGGCAGAAAGTACAAACTTAATTGATGATGGAACTGAGCTTTCTTCCTTTTTTTTTTTGTGAAGGAAATCTGAGGCAATCAGTTAAAATCCGGCAGCACTGCCTGCTTGAAAGGCTCTCACGAACAGCTGCAGACGAGGACCAGATGCAGCCGATAACGCGCTAGCTTTAAATTCTACGCATTTGCTGGAATTAAATCAAGTTCTGATAGTTTGTACTTCGTCCAATTCTAATGTGACCCCCCTGTGAAAATTCAACAGCTCCCACTACAGAGCCGTTCTTACCAAAGTAACGCTTTTCTGCCATAACTCTATTTCCCTGTTAAAGGGAAGCATGCCTTCACAGAGCTGTGGAGGTGTGTAATGGTGGAGACCTTCTATGAGATGTAATTTGTCAGCGGGCCCTTCCAAATAGTTTTCACTGCAGGTCTACCAACCGAATGTGTGAGCAATGAACACGACTCCGTTTTAGCATTAATAGACTCAACGGAGTCCATTGCCTTCCTGTTCATACTGTTCACTTTCTAATCATTTTGTGGGGCCGAGGTGCTGATCCCGGCTCTACTGTGAGCTCTCTGCTGTCACGTTGTCACGGCCCCTAATGACTCCATCTCACGAGCAGTAGAATAATCATCCCTGAGCGTCACCTCCTCCATCTTTCTTCTGTCGGAGTATCGCTTGAAAGCAGCGCTAGCCATCAGAGCACAGTTCAGATCACAGCCGGCTCCGGTTATTAACGCTGGCCTGGGGTCAGTCTGCCAGGTGCACCGCTTATCAGCAGATCCTCAAATGTTCAGATACCTTTTCTTCATCTCCGCGTAAATAAGAAAACTATCCAAGCATTACTGCAACAAGGGGGCTAAGAATGAATGACATTTCGGGCTTAATGTGGGTTGTAAAAAAAAACATCTAAATAGTTTTATTCTCTCCTCAGCTTCCGTTTGAGAAGGAGGTCTACTACATCCAGCACTCCATGCTGTACCTGGTGCCTCTCTACCTATTCAGGAAAGGAGGTAGGTGTCAACACCCAGGGGTGAAACACCTCTCCCCTGCCGACTGACACCATGACGTCTTTTATCCTCCGATGGAATACCCTTTTTGTTTAGCGATCTTTGAGTAGCCGTAGAAACCGTGTGTGTGTGTGTGTGTGTGTGTGTGTGTGTGTGTGTGTGTGTGTGTGTGTGTGTGTGTGTGTGTGTGTGTGTGTGTGTGTGTGTGTGTGTGTGTGTGTGTGTGTGTGTGTGTGTGTGTAAAGTTACCTGTAAACAAGACGAACTACAAACACTTCAGGGCAGGCAGGTCAGATTCAGAAAACTGACCCACAGGGTTTGGAGCTTTAATGGAGGGTGTTGCACCGTGATCAAACCTCTGCATGCGCTGCCTCATATTCTTCATCGTTCTACTTGAGCTGACGATGATCGGTAAACATTAAATGTCTTAACTCTTGTCGTGCTCTTGGCAAATGCCAGCAGGAACACAGGAAAAGCCAGTTAGTCTACACATCATGTTACTGGCTGAGCTGCAGGTTGTTTCACCTGCTGACTCGACTGACTTGTTGCTAATGCACGGGGAGGTGAAGGGGTTCAGGTGAAGATGCAATTCTATGCGCTCGCTGTGTCTTGAACCCGGATCACGTGTTCTAACTCTCTCTCTCTCTCTCTCTCTCTCTCTCTCTCTCTCTCTCTCTCTCTCTCTCTCTCTCTCTCTCTCTCTCTCTCTCTCTCTCTCTCTCTCTCTCTCTCTCTCTCTGTCTCTCTCTCTCTCTCTCTGTCTCTCTCTCTCTCTCTCTCTCTCTCTCTGTGTCTCTCTCTGTCTCTGTCTCTCTCTCTCTCTCTCTTTTTCCCCCCCCCCCTCCAGGTGTGTACAAGCCTGAGCCTCTGGGGGACATGTGGTGGGCGCTGCTCTCCACCGGCATCCTGTTCCTCTACCACTTCCTCTTCCTGCAGGTCCTCGGCTTGGTAAGACGGAGCCCTCTGCTGGCCGCTGCGTGGTACTTCACTGTGCAAAGCACACAAGAGTAGCAATCGCTCCTTCAGTTGTGAGATCGGATTCATGTATAGGAAGAAGGAGAAGTCATTTCTTCAAACATAGACGTGTGTTCAACACGCACACGTTGAAATATAATGCAATACAGTTGTGCTTCAGTGAATGATATAAGCTTATTATTCAAAAAAGGTGATATTACACCCGCATCTGACAATATTAAATAGGAAACTTCATGAACAAGCGCCACAGTCGAGACAATAAGTAAATATTGCATATGCATACACGTGCTTACACACATAAATAAATACACACATGTGCATGTGAGCACATGATGCTTATTCATGTGAGACTTTATTTAAACAAATGGTCTCATTTAGACCTCTGTATACAAGAATAAACAGTTTAAAAGGAAGTCTTCACCCACAAAATGACCATTTGTAGATCTGTAACGGCTCAAACCGTTACCTCGAATTCTTAAGGAACACTTTGTTGTTCCTCTCGTACCTCCACTGACAACAGAGAAACTTTAGAACTCCTTCCTGCAGCTGGTTTCGTCAAAATGAATAAACTGTTTTGACACTTGCAATTATTTTGTCCACTCGCTTGAAATTCGAGGCAGCAGCACGAGTGACTCGTATTGAGTTGAATACCAATTAAAGTATAAATCCACTGAAGTTCAAAAGTGATTTTCTCAGCATAACTTTCTAAATCAAGAAAGCGTCACAACTTCAGTATTTACTGCAGTGCTACTGCATTGGTTTGCGTTTATTTGTTTTTTTCCCCACCCTCTGCAGATATCAAACTCTATTGAAAATCTATAGACGTCCAGATAAATTTGAGATCAGCAGTCAAAGCAAACTATGCAGTCAGATAATGAGCAGTGGAGGCTTTACAGACCGTGAACTCATCCTTCGGTAAAAGTAATGACAGTTGTAAAGTCCACCATGCCATTTGCCAAAAACCTCATTATCCAACCGAGTAGTACTTATTGTTCCAATTGCTATTAGCATCACATTAAAGCTCATGCTTTCTCCTCCTCCTCCTCCTCCTCCTCCTCCTCCTCCTCCTCCTCCAGGCGACTGAGGTCAACCTGAACAACATGCTGTGCCCGGCCGTGTCCGACCCCTTTTACGGGCCTTGGTACCGGGTGTGGGCGACGGGCCACCAGACCCTGCTGACCCTGGTCCACGGGAAGGTCCTCACGCTGCTCTCGCAGCACACGGGCTCGGCCTGCCGCTGCATGCTGGACACGCTCCGACTGCGCAGCAAGAAAGTTGACTGAATGTCCGCGAGGACGCGCACAGAACTAGCCTTTCATTCTAAAATGCCTGCTCTTATGGAGATTTTTCTTCTTTCTTTTTTTAACATTTTAATGCATCTTTTTAAGACTTACCATCTGTTTTTAATGAAAGAAGTGAGCCTTTGAGGGGCCAGTGAATCAATGTGTCATTCTTTTTGTGTTTGTCGTTGGCTTGCATACATACTTGCATGCACAGACGTGAGGGGCGTTTTAAGGCTGGTAGTTTAGCGTTGGGCGGATTTAGCCTCTTTTCTTTCTTTTCTTTTCTTTTCTTTTCTGGGAATACAATTTCCAGAAACAACTTAAGTGAATTCGTGGGAAACTTCTCAAGCTGCCTTTTTGTAAATGTAAAGTTTTAAGGACGGGGAAATGGGAGTCACCCGAAATGTCGATACTGGCCTGCAGTTGTGACACTTTTAGTTCTGTACTAGTTGTTATGCTAGGTCATATGTTAGTGGGTAAAGCTGCCATTTCTTGTTTCTTGTTTCTTGTTTTGAAACTGATTTTGAATGTGCGAGCTGTTGTTAAAAGTTGCCTGTTTAATCGTCGGGAGGATTTTTTATTTGTCATGTAGGATCACCTCTGTGTTGTCATGACTGAAAATACAAAGTTATTTTTGTTCCTCCGTTCCCCTTTTACTCCACACATGTACAGGGTATGAAAGCAATTTCTAGTGGCCTCCTGTGCGTTTGTTTCTGTCTCCAGCCTGTTCAGATCATTCCAGTTGAGATAATCAGGGGACACGAGGATGTAGTACGTGCTGAGAGTCTTAAGTGATGAATGAGGGTTCATGGATCTACACTGGGGTGTATTTTTTTAAAACTCTGCCAAGGGAGTTCTTGTGTTATTTTGTTACGATATCGGACCATATTTAGTTGGGTATAAAGTTCAGTTGTCGGGATGAACGTGACGTTTGCCGAGACAAAGGGGATCTTGACAAAATATGCATCTGAGCTGGAGTCGTGTATCATGACACTTGACTTTGTTGCTTGATCTTACAAGGCATCCTGAATTCTCCCCACCGCTACAACTGTGTGACAGCGAGTCACGGGCTCAGTTTAGTAATAAAAATTTTAAAAATTAAAAAAAAAAAAAGAATGCATCGGATGATCTGCATGAGGTCACTCTGGGTCACTAGTTGACAACCCGTTCGAAAGAAAGTATTAACCAGCATTGGAATATTTAAGTCATGGTATATATCATTTCAAGTGTGTGGGGTGTGTGTGTTACTGTAGCATATACTGTATTTCACTGTAAAAAAAAAAAAAAGGGACAACTTTTGTATTTCTATTGGTTCCAGTGTATGTGCTGTATTGACAATAAAAGTGGTTTCAGTTAACCAAAGTTCTCATTGTGTATGTTTATTCTAACCATGTCCTCTCTCAGCACACCACATATCTATACTGAAGCGTAGTTGCTGCCAGACTCCTAAACTCCAGCTGTTGTAACGTGTGTCTGGGCACCCTGTCCTCTGTGAGGCCACACGGGTTACCTCACGTCTATACACTTGAGCGAGGAGAGGTCGATCTAAAACCACCCCAGCGGCTGCAAAGAGGTCTCAAGGTGAGAGAGGATTGAGGATTAAGGATTGAAAATGTGTTCAAGTGTGCTGCTCTTCTCCTAAAGCGGCACAGGGACACCTGAGGGATAAAATGAGCTTGATTCACACGGTTCCATTATTTGAGAGTAGATGGAAGGCAGCAGAGAAGCATCGTCCCTTACTCGGTCAACACAACCACTGCTTCAGGTAACTGAATTGATAAAGTTGACTCATGTCTCAACACAATTAGAAAGGCCTGGTGAAATGAAGCGAGTTGAAAGTGGACTTTAAAACAGCAGTTGAAAGTGGACTTTAAAACAGCAGTTTAAAGTCCACTCAGTACTGTTTATTCAGACGGATGGACGTCCGGCGGGCTGACTCAGCAGAGAAAGTAAAGCGCTGGTTGGAGTTGATCTCAGGCCAGCACTGGGTTCATATGTGCTTTCCATACAGGCAGCAGACTGAACCAGTCAACTATCTCCGAGCGCTTGGCCCTGAATATCATGTAACCGGCAGCAATGTATTTTCAGACTTCTCCTGACTTGGTGCCGAGCGCTTTGGGTGGGGGAACTGGCAGAGAGGCAGGCCGAGCATGTAATGTAACCAGCACCAAAGTATGGAATGTTAAAAATGGCAATGGTCGGAGAAACGGTGTTCAAAGTCTAAAAGCGAAAGGAATTAAAAATAAATTCTAAAGAGAGGTGATGCACTCACAAAATGGATTCGACACATTGTAATTTATAACAAGATTGCGCAGACACTCTACTGGCTTGTACCCATTTTTGTTACTGGTTATTTCTATAATTTGCCAACAGTTGTCTATTCAGTAGTGAAGGAATACATCAAAATTAACATTTGTTATGAAGGCAGTGTCATTTCCACATGTATTTTAAAACAAAGTTAAAAAATGAGTACATCCAGGTGAGCTGGTCTTTGAGCTAAATGCTAATGTCAGCTGGCTAACATGCTCACAATGCAGGCTGGTTAACTCGCTTACGTTTAGCAGGTAATAACATCTTAGTTTAGCTAGTTAGCAATTTGCTAATTAGCACTATACACAAAAAGCAGCTGGGGCTGATGGGATTGGGATTATCTGTTTCCACTGAACCACACAATCTCACCTCAAGCGCCATTTAGTAGCAGAGCTTTCGATCCGATCACATGATCTTCATCAGCAGATGAGGGTTTGCCCATAATGTTCTATATCTGCCGTCACATGAAGAACTTTTTCAGTGACTGAGAGCTTCCTTGTTCCGTTTAAACCCTGGGTTTGTAAAATAAATGTTGCATAGCTTGTTTTGGGGCACTCAATGGCAACTTTATCAGTTACTGGACCAAGAAAATCCTCATTTAGCCCACAGCATGCTCTACTGGTATCAGCCCCCAAACAGCTGGGATAATCCACAGACTTCACTGTGGACCAGTTTTCATTGGAACTATTTTCTACTAAAGAAACTTGAAAACTGCTGACAGCAAGTTTAGCATTCGAAAAAGGCGACCAGTACACGAGGTCAGACGTTATTACGGATCCTATCGAGCATCGTCCTGTTTCATTTGAGGCCATTCGGCATCAAGCGCACACTGACCACTAACTGATCCGCATGGATCAAGCTGAATAGGAGCACGAATAAAAGGAAGCGTGAACTGTAAATGACCAAATGACATAATCCAGTAATCACTAATCAACTAAACACATTGATTTGGTGTTGAAAGTTTTCTGGATCTAAAATGTGACCCAGTCGCATTTTTCAAATTTTTAAAAAACCAAAATACTGTAGTTATCTGTAGGCGTGTGTGCTGAAAGAAAACAGAATGACACATGTTCTCTTTTCAGTTGATTTTTTATTGAATAAATGATTTTAAAAGGTAATAACAATGTTTAAAACTACATTATCTTCACAGCCATTGCTTACTCAGATAACCCATCGATATATATTCTTTCAACCCTCCCAACACTTTTCTTTTGCTTACATCTTTTTTTCTTTTTACTTTTTGTTTGTTTATTTTAGTTTTTTTTTTCTTTTGGAGTCATACTATCTTAATAAATGCCCATTTCAAATATTCTCACACTAACAGCAATTCAATAGGAAAGGAGAAAGGGTCTAGCTCTACAGGGGATGGATTTGAAGTTCCCAGTTCATATTATTCCATCAACATTTGTCAAGTTACTAAAGAAAAAAAATCAAAAGGAAAAGAAATTAAAATTGCTATGAGGAGTTACACCAGGCAACCCTCCCAGCCCACCAGGCCATTGCAACAGAAAAAGTCATTTTGTACAGCGACACGTCTTAGAAGTCAGTGTCTCAAAATTTCAGAACATAGAAAACCACTAAAATAATTTTGAAACTAGATCCAAAATATTCTTTTGAAAAGAATTTATTTTGATGTACAAAAACAGTCATTTTCTTTTTTTTCTTTGCTTTTTAGTTTGTTTTTTTAAATAAAAGCTTCAAACACAAGTTTATTGTAGTTCTTATTTCATTTGTCATTAATAATTCATTTATTCTTTTTTTGTTTATTTTTTTATTCATCTATCAGTGCGATTGTATACCAGTGCAGCTACTGGGTCCAGAGTAACGAAAACAGGCTTTTTCATCTTTAATGGCATAAAAAATAAGGAATCCATCTTTTATACAAAGTATAACTGCTGGTCTTTAGGGAAAAAAACATTTATAAACCCATAAAGCTAGGAGGCACACCATGGGATTTTCATTTTTGTAAATTATAGTAATACTAATAATTCTACTACTAATAATAATAAACAAAACAAGTACTGTAACCACAATTTACAACCATTTTTTATTAACCATCACTGATGCCCTGTACGGCTTCAGAGATGGACTCAATGAAAATTCATTGAAAAATTGGGTCGCTCAATAAGTCAGGACAGTTGAGAAAAAAAAGACGAAAAAAAAAGAAAAAAAAAACATTTTGTCAATTGCAGGGGTGTCTTTTGGAAGGACAGGAAGCCAGGCCTGAAGAGCAGCATTTGGGCATGGCCGCTGGCATCTTTGGTTCAGTCAAACATACGAAGGTAACATGAGCTTGAGCATTCCACGAAATATGAGAATGACCACACAAGGAATGCTGAGGCTGAACTCTATAACCCTGGTATGGAACCAAAACTCAATCTGCTACAACAAACTACACATGTTGCTCCACAGTATCCCATGAGGTATCAATGCTTTAAACAGTTAAAATCAGTACAGAAGCAGGACTATTTTCTGCGTTGTTCTACGTAAAACATTAGCTCTGCGTCCCGTTACAGGAGACGCTCACCTTCGACATTATAGTTCGAGGGGTCTGCGACGACCTCGGCAACGGGACCTTTTTTTTCGCTCGTCGACTAATCGAACCGTGCCTTTTACAGAGGTCATAACGATTGAGCAGCTAAAAAGGAAAACTGAGGATGCGCTCTGAAAAAAGCAGCATCCCACCTTCCCGGAGGAGGCCGACGGACACTACTGCTGCCGCTGTCTACCGGACAACACACCTTGACAAACCCGGCCGTGAGGTTGGGCCACAGTGTAGGGTGTAATCGAGGGGAGGGGAGGCTACGTGTGACTTCGTGTCCTTTCAAACCTGCAGGGGGTGTTGACTTGCACTGGTAGGATTTAAAAATAAAAATAAAAACACCTGTTGAACAGATCTGCATATATCAAGGATAGTAAAAAGGTAACACATGTAGGACTTTCTCTAAATATGTCACTGTTAAATCACAATGGCGGCCATTAACGGTACATTGCGCAGCCCCTATGAGGTGTTTGCTGCCGGGACCGTTTCCTTCTTCATTACCATGTGTTAGAATAGCAGTCTTGTTTTTTCCCATAGGGAATTGATCCCAAAGTTGCCCGCATCCGGTGAATGAAAGCCCAGAGGCTTGGGGCTACCGTTTGCATCGGTCACATCCTTCAGTTTTAAAAATGTGCCGTCACAACTGGATTCACAGCGACACACTCGGGAGAAAATCTTACATGCAGCATCTTTAAGTATGATATGATCAATGAGTCCGCATGACCAGTCACGAGCTGTGACCACCCCAATATGAGGTCCGATAGCACCATATTTGTCTTTTAAATCTCTTAATGGTTAATAAGAGCGTCTAAGCCATAGATCAAGCATATCATGGATAAAACCATAGGTCTCATACTCATACATACATGCAACTAAATACATTGCATGTGTATACAAAGACATATATGTAAAAGAGCATGGTCAATTTGGTTTTGCAGCAGAAGAAATTCAGGTTGTGCTGTGTTAAATGGACCGGGAAACGGAACGGCCGACTGCTCCTCCTCTTTTCCAGCTTTTGATGGTGCGTGTGCATCGTGAAAGCGTATATTTCTCCCGTGGGTTTCAAACATTTAAGGGGTAACGACACCACAGTGCCCGACATTGGTTTTAAGAGAATGTGTTTATGTGGGGCTTTCAAAAAACGAAAGAATTGAGGACCAGCAGCTGGGTAAGACGTGGGCAGACAGGAGAACTGCAGGCATACAGGAGCCCCCGTATGCACGAGAAGGTATTAGCATTCAAGTGAGGAACACAACATCTGAGGTCCTTTCCTACACTGTGGTGTGAAGATGGGGAGGCGGGAGCGAGCGAAACCCCGGGACAGAGGAGCAGTCGGAGCGTCATCCGTCGGTCCATCGTTTAACTAGATCATTCGTTTAAGGCAACACAACTTAAATCTGGGTCATTTCGGGTTACTGTGGATGGAGTTCCAAAAGCCCTTGACATTTTTTATTTATTTTTTTGCATAAAGAAAAATAACCTGTCAGTTAGTAAAGGCTGTTACCAAGAAAGACGTCGTGTAACGAGAACCTCTCAAAATCATTAGTCAGCAGAACTAAAGCCGAACCCAAAGCAGGCGGATCGCGGTGATCCTCGACAGTTCGAAACACTCGGGAACGTGAACTAGCCTAGTGTGTGCGTGTGTGTGGATGTGAACTCACAACAAGTAATCTGTGGATGAGAAATGGCTTCTTGAGTCCCAACAAAGCCCCGGCTTTTTATTTGTGGACTTTAACTGCAAGCCGCCGGGCCCCACGCAGAGATTCCACTCCAACTAACTCAACTGTGTTTGCTGTAACAGCTGACTAAACAGAACACAACTCCAAACGTTTCCTGCGCCGTGGACACACAGATCCAAAGGGTATCTCGCTGAACTGCTGAGTAAATCAACTTGCTGCATCGCAGTAACTGCCTCAGGATCTGACGAGCACGACGACAACGTGTTCCTAAATGACACCAACGTGTTAGCTACATCCCTCGCTTTGTGACGAGTGAGTGACAAATGGTTCGCTATAATCTGAAAAGGCAAGACAAAGTTTTCACGACGACAATACGGGCGATGTGGTCGGCATCCGACTGGAACCGGTGGGTTTGACTGGTGTCAGTTTGCATTCAGATTGAAGACCCTTTATATATATAAATATATTAGAGGTTAGCAACAAAGTGGTGCCGAATGCAAACAGGTTACTATTACAAAGTGTGGAATAAAAAGAGAATATGGCTTTAGCTGTAGCATGTCCCTGTCAAGTGACTCCCTGCCAGTAAACTCAGAAACCAACAGACAGTCAATTCAAATGAAAGCACTGCTCATGCAAATTCTTTTTTTGTTTTCCCCCCTAGGGACCTGTAGTTGCGCCTGCTCACCCTCTCCAGTGCGAGGCACTCAAGATCCACTTTTACATTAAGAAATGCCCCGCCCTGACGTGATTATCCTCAGACAAAATGGCTTCCTCCGCAGACTACCGTACATTTAAAAAAGTTAAACAAAAAGAGGGAGAGCGGCTGGAAGCTCTAGCCAAACAAACTCAGTCCGATGTGTACAGGTTCCACCACAAAACACTACAAATACCGAGGAGGGGATTTTCAAAAACAAAATCTCTCTGTGGGGAATCTTTAGGTAAAAATCCAATTTCTAATTCACTCTACTGGTTTTTATCTTGTGGCAGACCAATATCTATACCCACACGGGAAAACACACACACGACAGAGCTCAAACAATACACACGACCAGCAAAAGGGCATCACAATCCCACAATCCCACTATCTAGACTTTGGAGTATACAGATCCCGATATATAGTTCCAACTACAACACTACAAGAGTTAACAAGGCTCAACAGTCCATCACTTTTTTGTGTTTTTTTTTGTGTTTTTTTGAGAGGAGTCAGAATAGAGACGACACAGCCTTTGAGAACTGCAGTTGCCTTGCTACATGGCATACATGTCTGGATAGTAAGTTAAAGAATAGGAAAAAATAAGATTTTTATTTTTATTTTTAGATAATGTAAAATTGTAGCAAAGCCTAAACAATATAAGCGCGAGACTAATCCACCGAAAAAGACTTCCTTCCATCCACAGAATCAAACACCGGATTAGGTTTGCTGAAAAGTATCTAATAGTCGTTTAATTTTCAAAAAAATGAATAGATAGGGGCGTTGTAGATATTGGTATACATATGCTGCAAAAACATAACCACGGGCGAAGAAACAGAAATGCGGATTTCTTGCCAGAATCAAATGATGCTTCGTTGCCACCCGTTGCCATGTCAACGTCTGAGAGACGGCCAGCATGGCAACGGAAACTATCATCATAAAATGGTACAGTAGTAGAAATAGCTAGACCAGGAGGGGGCGGGCTCTCCTGGGAAAAGGTCCGCGGAGAGGTCCAATGATTGGTCATGCGGCTCGCTGTCAGGAATAATGGTTGTAGGGTGGTAGAGGGTGCCCAATGCCATTCTGGTAGTGATGGTGCTGGCGGTGGGCGATGTACTCTGCATAACCCATTGTCATCTTCTCGCTACGGTACCTGAGGATGAGACAGGATGTGTTGGTGAAGGCTGGCTGACGTTAACGGTAGGAAAGCTAGGATCAGCCACGATCCGCACCGAAACACAGGACCAAGACACGTCTGTCTAAACAACTAAGATTTCTTATGAGTGCTGCACATATTCAGCATTGTCTGTCTTTTTTTTTTCTTCTTATAAAGTATCAAATTGATGTAGCACAAGCAGAGATATCATCTTTTTAATTCAATCCATTCTTCTTCCTACATTACCCATAATGCAACTCGACTGTACACAGTTCATTTGGGTGAGTTATTGTAACAGGCTACAGGGGACTGGTATGCTCTTCTTTCTAACTTTGATTTCACACAGCTGCCTCGGGAGCGATATATACTATTTATTGCTTAATATTTCACAAATGGAGTAAATATGTGTACAATCTATGGAGTTTCCCTTTAAGGGCGAAGGCTATATTATATGCTCAAATCTTTAAGTTCAGTTTAATAAATTCTGCTTGGCTGGCAAAACCCTCCATACATATTTATATAAATTTATCAGTGACTTTGGTCCACTCAGGTGAAGTTTTAGGACTTTCCCGTCCTATTTTCGGGGACATGGTTCTAAATGAATGTATGTGGAAAACAGAGTATACATCAGACACACCATGTCTGTGGGTAATACAGTTAGTGCAATCTTACCTGGTTAACTTAATGGTCTTCCTGAAGTCGTTTGTGATGGGAGCTTTGTAACCTCCCTTTCGTAGTAAGGAATCTATGGTTTGAATGTGGTCCCAACCTTTGTAAAATAAGAGTTTAAATCTCTTTACACATTGCTGAAAAATACACAACGGGCACAACATACACTGTCTTTTTTATAAAGCAGATTAGGCTGACATGTCAGGGGCACAAACGGATCTTACCTTGCTCCTTTGCAACCTCTGGTAGATAGGTGGCGGTGCGCTTTGATCCTTTTTCATTGAAAAACTCTATCCTAATACCGTGAACACCCACCTAGAATTCAAGAAGGACACAGTATGTTTAACCTCGTACATCGCTCTGTCGAACAAAGTCAAAGTTGTAAAGTGAACAAGCTTTAATCCAATATAGACAACAATGTTTTTGCATTTGTTCAAATAGGTCACAGCATGATTAGAATTTAATATTGAAAAAAAAATGTAACCTCAATAAAATGTGGAGGAGCTGCTGTGTATTAATTTGCAGAAAGACCTTTTTTTTTTTACAAACCATGTCTTACCTCCCAGTCAAGGTAATCACCGACGTCTTCAAAGTTGGTGAGAAGAGACACTGAGCAGAAGAGGCGAGGCAGCTCATCCCTTGTCATGGGGGGGAAGCGGCTGTCTTTAAGGGCACTGCGGGAACAGAAGCACAAGGAAAACACCGTCACAAGACGTCCAATGGTTTGAAAATGCAATACACTCATAACTTCATTTTTTTTTTTCATACTACGGGCAAATTTCCAACATGTCATGATGGATCAACGATGCCTCGTCTCAGCTATAGATTGACCTATGGACATACAGAGACCAGCGTGTTCACAGCACGGACTCTGACCGTGGCTGCTGAGCTGCCGTTTGTAATGTGTATATTTGCACACAGCACCGGTAGGAGACTGTGTTTACATACATGTGACACGTCAGCGGTGTCTGCCCTCAGGTCAAAAAATGCTGGTGAAGAAATTCCACAGCAGGTACTTGCAGACAGCCATGTGTACACCGAAGACACTCTCGTTCTCGCTTTGTTTGTTAGACGTAAATATCAGTAAGTAGATTTCTAACTGAAACACTCGACCACCAAAGCCAAGTAGCGCCCAACCGGCGTTCAACCCACCAGCCGGATGAACCACCAACGTGGGTTTAACCCGTGTCACTGCGTTTGTCTGGACTTCCCAAATACAACTACACCAGGACTCTTTTATTATCACAGCTTTACATTTTTTTTTTGGTATTAAAACATATTTACAACAGTCCATACATTACAGTTATAGTTGAGTACATTTCATTTGTGCCACTGCCTGTCGTTTTAAAATCTCATGACTGCCAGTTCATCGACACTAAAGTATTTTTGGCATCTTCTACATCACATCAGTGTTGATAAACTGTGTTGCCAGCATACTGTAACTGCAGTTTGTCTGACTATTAAAGAAAGTGCTTACACATAAACAGTAATCTGTATCCACTTGTCTAAATAAGTATATGTCAAAGGAAGATGGTTAATGGAAAAACCTACTTAAAAAGACATGAATAACTTTTGAATATTTTTTTTTGAAGCCCCAGGACCTGGGATCAATGGAGATACGCGCTCCACACAGCGTTACAGCGAGCTACATGAATGAAACAGAACAAAAAGTAAATACTATAAGAAACAGAAATTGTGTTGGGTTTTTTTGCACTCATGCACAGGCAAACTGTCAGTTCCGGGGGTTATTTACTACTACTACTGTTGGTACAAAGTCACCCTTGTTGGGGGTCTAAAATTCTAATATCCCTGTTGTTCACTTTAATTCACTTTAATTTACTACTACTTCACTTTTGTACCATTGCAGCAATCGGTCTACAGCTTGGAAACATAGAAAAGTGACTTTGTATTGTTGCTTACCTGGTAAGGGTGTACTCCCTGAGTCCTGAGTGCAGATTCATGGCAGAAAATGTACCTATACAACCCCTCAACCGCTTGTCTCTGCCTATTTTCCATGTGACAAACAGCGGGCTGAAAAACAACAAGGAACCATGTTTAAGCAGCTGAACTTTGAATAACGTGCACATCCATTGTACATTCCTGTAGGACACAAAAGTTGGTTAGTAGCACATATCGGTCGATTCTGATTTCACAGCTGTTGTTCACTTTTGGTGGAATATGCACAATTGTCTTGGATCAGCTTTAAACATTGGGCTGTGTATTCTTTTTAAAGTAACCTTTCATGAAGAGGGATTTTCCAACTTTTTTATTCTGCAACCGCTTCTACAAAAGCATGTAAATTAGCCTAGCATATTGATCACATTAATAATACCTGACATGATTGGATATAAAAATGACATGTCTTCATTAACAAAACGAGTTAATGACAATGAATAACCCAATAAATAATGCATAACAGAACCCAACAGTTCTCCAGCACAGTATACGATGATAACAGGTCAAAGCTTTCTCATTTGTGTTTGCGATAAGTAATGTTCACTGCCTGGTGGAGCAAACACAGATGTACCCATTATAATGGTCTACACTGGCTGCATAACTCCTGCTTCAATGCAACCGAAAGTGTATTTTTTTAATGTTTCAGTGTACTCTCTGCCACAAAACTACAATGATTGTGTATTTTGTTGTGTGTCGTCAAGATGCTTCAGATCCACTGTGACCCTGACCGCTTCTGCCCGGGTTGCTCGACAGTAAATTGAAGATTTGATTTTTGATCTCCACTGCGGGAAGTTAATCCCACTGATTTACTGTCGCTTGTCCTCTGATGCCAAGTAATGCCTAGTTCACGCTACACGACATCAGCCCAGATTCTCCACTCGCCGACAGTTTTTGGAGCTCCCGGACAAAAGTCTCAGATCAGAGGCAAATCTAGTAAAGACGTCTGGAAACGGGCTATTACGTGAACCGACGAAATCAACAAGATTAACTACGCTACGCCCGTATTGCATGTGTGAACCTCTGTCGCTGGTCAGTCATGCAGTTTGAAAACCACACACACTCCAAGACTCCCGATTACAGAGCAGCAAATTGTGTGGACGGACCAGCGATCTGACGACTTTGGAGGTCGCGTAGTGTGAACTTGGCTTAACATACCATAGTAGGGCTCCACTCTTTCCTCCCTCCCTTTAAAATGAGCACAAGTCCAATTTAAAGGACATCAGTTAAATTCAAATTCAGCTGAACACCTTCATATTTCAGCACAGTGATTCATTCTTTGGTAACCGATTATTTAACGTAAACAAGTGTTTTCTTCAAAACTAAGACCCTTGTGACAACGCATAGAATTTCTTTTTTAATTATAAATGGACCAATACGAAGCCTCTGCGTTTTCTGTAGGTGGGACTACTTATTCAGCTACTTGGTGATCTTTTTTTCTTTCTCTCTTCCTTTATGAATGAAAATGAAACCTTTTAAAGAGAAAAGGGGGGGGGGGGGGGGGGGAGAGCTTAGTGTTTTGCTGGGTAAGAAATGTTCAATACCAGAACCAATACTGATACTTCAACACTTGCTCATCTATGATGTTTTGGGTTTAATCCTTTAAGTCTTGTGCTATAACTGTTAAAAAAAGGCTTTGAAAGTCCAATTTTACAAAAAGAAACATACATGAGACATTTTCTCTTTGAACATATCTTACATTTTATTTTTAGCTTCTTCACATATGAAACAACTGTTTTACAAAACCAAAATTTCGATTTCTGACTCAAAGTTCCAGTAATTAAAAAAAAAAAAAAAAAAAAAGATAATTACAAAGGAAAAAAAATTACAGCTACAGACAGGCCATCAGTGCAAATAGTCTCATGAAAAACGCTGCTGTTTCTAATGGCCACCGCTGTAGACTTTGATGTCTTACAGGAGTTTCACCCAGCAGTTCCTCAGAGAACCTGTGCATGGTAACTGTGCTGTGGCTTCATTATACCTTTCCTGGAACATCTCCTCCAGCAAGGAAACGCTGGTGTCTTCTGGTGTTGTCGTCAAAGAGGGGTGACGACAGAGGAAAGAGTCGACGTAGAAAAGACAAGATTGCTAGTGTTCACCAATTGGTAGCACAATGGATGAGATAACATGTATTAACAAGGTAGCATGTTTGCTAGCTAGTTTTTAACTTCTGAATTGCAATCTTCGACTTTGTTTAGCTTAATAAAGCTACAAAATGTAAGTAGCTTACAATATACGTATCTATGTTAGCAAGCATTAGATTATAGAGTTATCAATTAACATTACCCAACAAGACACTACATTTGCCTTATCAAGTTATACAACCAAAGTCATCCAAAGTAAGCTAGCTAAATTAGCTGTCGAGATATGCTAACGTACCTGCAGCAGCGCTAGCTGGCTAGCGTGGTCCGTTGGGTCTTCTTGAGGCAAAAAGTTAAGAAATGTCTGCTTCTTGAAGCATCTACCTTTGCGCATATATTGACTCACAGCTCTCAGTGTGTGCTTTTTTAAAATTACTAAATACCAACAGCCGGTCTAAACAGCAAAAACACTGCTCAAGGGGATCCACAATTGCAATGTGTTCACCATTATGACTTAAGATAAAGAGCACATTTATAAAAAGCAAGAGCTCCTATTTCTAAATTTGAGTACCACTGTCTCCCAAAAAAGATCACGAGATGTTCCCGATTTGAGGCCGGGACTTATTTACCGGCTAACTTTTCAGAGCACTGTGTCTATGTCAAATGTTGGGAGTTGTTCTGAGCATTTCAATAATTCATTCTGACAAGGCCCCCAAGTCAAGGGCGTGTCGAGGACGCCACAGACCAGAATTTGTGAGTTTCTAAAACTTATGGGAGTTTTGACATTGGCCTACTACATTTTCTAATCATGACTGGCTGGTTGGCTTTAGACCTTGGTTTCTATATGGTGACGTTACAATTCTCTTAGAGAGTTTGGGATGTTCAGATTTTGCATGATCAGAACTTAAATGGTTGTGTATGTTTAAATATATATATTTCTAGAGCATCCAATGGCTTTCTGAGCCTTTTCTGAACACTTTCCCTATGTCGCCGCTTGAGGAGACTACACACACTCACACTTTACAGTGTTCTAATGATGACAGAAAAAATACAAAAGGGAAATTTACAAGTCTACATAGCAACATGGTCTTTTTTCAACATCATTATATTAATGATCTGTTACGATCAAAAGGAGCTATTACAGCTCAACAGTAAGCTATTATTGTACTATTTAGAAAGTCAGCAGCATTAATATTTATGAAGGCTTAATGATTAGCATGGAGATTGGGACTGGGCCATGAAGTAAGGGTCCTCAAAAGCAAGTTTTAAATGGTGCATTCATTAATAGAGGCAGCCATGTATTGAATCCAGAATGTATGAAATGTTTGCTATCCATTTCTCCATTATCCGACACATTTTTGGTTATTACCGCCGACACCAAAAATGCGGTGCAGCGAGCTCCACTCTGTCTGGGACATGTCAAGTTATTGTTTGGCGTTTGCCACATCACTGTCAGTATTGAATGGTTCTCATATTTGAATGTGTAAAGTTTTTTGTCTGGAATTTGCTGAGGTGATTTTAAGTTGACACTAGATAAGAGATGTTAGTGTGGTAGTTTTTTAAGGATACACTTATAATCAAAGGCTCCAATGTGTTGCATTTTCCTCAAAGGGTTAACATGCCAGAAGGTCATCATGCTGTGTATATTTCCTTATCTTTGGTATTGAAAAAAAAAAACTGACATGAGTGTGTGCGAGTTAAGATTCAGACAGGGGCTGCACTGTTAGGCATGCCATATAGCATGATTTCTTTTCTGAGATGGTTATAGTACCTACATATACAGTGTGTATGAGGGTTCGTTGCCCATAATAGATAATTATTACCTGCAAACGCCCTGAGAGTGTTGAAACTGTTTACATAGATACACCAATTCACAACCTATCATAAGCATCTGAAATGTATGAAACATCTTTAGTGTCATCATGGTGACGTGAAAGAGTGCCTGTCACTTAAATGTGTTACATGACAGTAGAAAGACATTTAAAAACCACACAAAAAGCATTTCCTGTGACTGTTTTGACCATGCTGATTGATGAATTTAAACATGGTCCCTGTCATTCCAAAGTGTCTTTTCTGGTCAATACACAGGAATAGTAAACTGTAATTGCGATCCCTTCAGTGGCTCGAAATGTAAGTAAAACGCCTGCAAAGTCATTTGCTATCACATTACAACGCTCGACTAAGGTGGGGTCAAAATGTTTCAGTGGAGGGCGCAGGAGTGCTGTTACCGGCAGGAAACACATGTATTAATCTTACTGTAAATTTGCTCATAATACTACAAAAAATCGTTTTCAGTGAATGCTTTAAATTATTAAACACTATATGTGGTTGTTATATTTAACAGTGAATGTTGCATAATGGAATGCTTGGGACTGCTTAGTACTTAGCAAGAACCACATTTTCTTTGTTGGTTTGTGCTAAAGTCGGTTAACGTTAGTGTCCCTTAATTCGACATCACACTTGACGTTACCAAACAAAACCTGCTGTAAACCGCGCGAGTAGTATGGCCGGTTATCTGCTCGTGGTAACAGAGAGACTTTGAAGACATACACTGTTAAATTAATTAATTAACGTTACCGCAAGCCCATTGGTGCTTCGTTGCTAAGCTAATGTAGCTCGTAGCTAACACCGCTAAGCCTGGTATGTGGCAATCCAGAGTTCATTGAGGGCAACATAAACGATTAAGACTTATAATTTAACTTTTCATGTTTAGCATTTTCGTGGTTCAAGTGTTATATCTTAACTAGCAACACCGCTTCAGTTGAACCGAAAAATATGATGTTAGCTTCCTCGTTCCACCCTTTCTTTTAAGTGTTAGCGGCTAAGATAGCTAACGTTAGTGGCAAACAGGCTTAACGTTAGCCAGTGTTATTCGAGTTACACAACCAGTATCGCCATAAAGAATGTCACCAAGTAATCTTAGCGACGGAAAATCTTAAAGTAGATCAGAGTTCTTCATTCGGGGATAGGTGACATAGCATGGTAATATCATATATCATTCATTTTAACGCTAACGTTAGCATAGCGCCGCTGCGGGCCAGTGCCGACAGGCTGTTCGACAGGCCGCAAATTCCAACTTGGCCAAATTAAGCTCTGATCGCGAGCTTTTCACATCAAATTCACTGTAAGTAAAATGTTTTTTCGATGTGACAGTTTGTGCCCTTAACACCGAAGTGGCATCCAGAGGCAATGCCGTCAACTGTGCTGCAAAATACATTTGTTTAGAGATTACAATCAACGAGCTTTGACATGCAACAAAACAACAAAAGACAAAAAATACTCACTAGGGATCATTTGTAAACCTGGGTGTTCTCGGAGGTTGGTATCCGTACAGATGGCAATAAAGCACGTCAAAACAGAAGCAGCACATCTCCGCCGAGACGACCATTTTTCTGCCGCCACTTCCCGAACCAGGTCCCGAGCTGATATTCGGGGAGAGGCCGGATGAAGAGTAACCGGCCGGGGCTGTGGACAGAGCGTTCGTGCCGCTGATACCGCCACCACCACTACCGCCACTACTACTACTGCTGCTGCTGCTAACGTTACCCCCGGGTCCCCCCAGGCCGTTGGATCTGCTCACGTTCGCCGCTGCTGCAACGGTGGCTGAGGAGCCAATCCCCAACTCCGAGCCACAATGTCCGGTTCCTGACACCCCGCTTCCCGCCCCCACCCCGCCGGGACCCCCCGACCCGGGCGATCCCGACAGTTTCTGCTTCTTCACCCCGCAGCACCCGGCCGCCATCTTGGAACAATCTGCACCGACACACCGCTTCCGACCCATAACCGTCACCGCGGGAAGGGTGGGGGGGGACGCCGAGCAGACGTAGAAATCCCACTGCGCTGATACGTGTGACGGACAATACTCCACTTTCACTCTTTTATTTTTTTGTCGGACGACGAAATAACCGATGTGGTGAGAAGACTGCAATGTCACCCTAGCGTTGCCTTTAAAAATGCGTGACTTTGCTACGCATAATCCATAGCTGGACGAGCGTTTTTTCCTCGAGTAGTAAGCCAGTCCAGCTTTGGACCACGGTGTTCCAGTGGATCACCGATAACGCCAAGTCCAAGCCAAATATCCACCCCTTTTCCTGAACACGACACCAGCCGAGGCGATATTAGTCAGTTCCCCTTAAAACATACGAGTTCAGGGAGTACACAGTCGGAACAGGCCGCAGATGACAGTAGTCGGGCGGTCCAGATGTGAAGCCGACAGCCAGTGCGCTGTAGCCCAGCCGCACACCTCTTCAAGTGGAAGCCGGGAGCTCGAGTACGCAGGACCCATAAGCTTCAGCACGAATTGCGCACAATGCCTTGTACAGCGTAGCTTCTCATTGCATCAGCGTGTTTTGCCACTGCCTCACGAACTTCTAATTGCACAACAGGCCCAGTATGTTGGAATATTCCGGACGCTGGGATAACGCAGAGTAAAATGGCATCTGACAATGCGGGGTTATATGGCACAATGAAACGCGTCAGCGCCGAGCAAGTCATTTCAGTAACGTTAGCCCACAGTTTGCACCTGCATGATGCCTGTTCTTGGACCTGGTTTAAAAAATAGGAGAAAAAAAATACCAATGCCAGCTCCGCGTCAAATGTAGAACTGAAAGTTTTCAGCGTAGGTTTGTTTGGAGGCTGTCATCCGTTCATGGGGATACATATAGAAGAGCATTCTAGTCCGCGAGCCGTGAGAAATCCTCCGGGTTTGGCAACCCTCGCTCCGCACCCGCCTCTCAGCTGCTACCATTCAGTGCTGTTCGGGTGAAAACCTTGTGATCAGCCCGTGTGTGTGCACAAGCATCGGTGTCGTCTGCACGCCGGAAGCGGATTCAGAAAGTGCGTTGCGCCCAGTTGCTACACATCCTGCGTAGATACTTCTGGGGGTATCAAATGTGCAATTTAGAATACGTGTACGGGGCCGTGGAAGCATGCGCGCTCCCGACGGTTATACGCGTGCATGGAGAAGTATCGGTATCCCCGAGATATTAAAGGCACGGAGGCCAGCGCTGGGCTATTCTTTATATTTTCCTTATTAGTCCTGTTAAGGGAATTGTCTTTGCATTTCAGTAAGCTGATTTATCACTTCTTTTATTTGAGTCTCTATGGGTTCAAACAAAGGTTACAGACTCAGGCACTTTCTTTTTAAACTGTTAAAGTAATTTGTTTTATTTTGGGTTCATTCCAAGGGTCTTGCATGACATCTTGTATATATGAAATTGGCCTGTCCCCCCCCCCCCCCCCCCCCCCCACACACACACACACACACACACACACACACACACACACACACACACACACACATTCTGCAGCCCTACCTCTCATCAGAAATAAATGTGTCAATGAAGAGAAGAGTTGTCTAAATGTCAGTGATTATTACACGTATCAGCTGATGATGATCGTGCTCTGACTCATGATGACGGGTAAAACATCATTCAATTGAAATAGTAAAATTCCCTTCAGGGTGTGTTTTCTTCCCCTCCCATGCATTCAAAAAACGTATGTAAACAGTTATACCTGCACTTAAGTGTATTAGGTTTGAAGCACCACTGCCAAAGACACATTTTCCTCCTGTTATACAGATTCAAGGCACAAATGAATATGACAGTTTGTTTTCCCATACTTGTTTTCAATTAATGGGCCATTTGTCAGGAGAAGTATATTTGATCATAACTCATCCTTCTTCGAGGTTTATGGGCCAACTTGATTTAAAAACTTGGGCAAAGCTGCATACTTTGGAAAACATTTTTTTTTAGGCCCAGACAGTGTTTAATGTCCAAACGATCATCAGTATTCAAACCTCTCAGAGGAAATTATCTCAGAGGAAGGTGCTCCCTGTGGCTCAGCCTTTAAAGCCTCACTGACGGAGGACGATCTGGTGGTATGTTAATGTTTACAGTAGCCTGTAATATCCTCAGTGCTATCTGCTTTATATGTGCTGTTGATTCTCAAAACAGAACCAGCGGCAATCAAACTGATGTAAACAACTGCACTATTGCACTGCCAAAATAGTGCTTGAGCTTATATTAAACATGTCTTTATGTTCATTCAGCATCCATTTGCTTTGTCTTTATTCCCACTTAATGTCGAGTCCAGACATGTTTGAGTTCATCATCTAGGCCAGAGCAGTAAAGAGCAGGCCACAGACCCCCCCTCCCGTGAGCCTGGCTGACTCAGCGTGAGGCTTCAGGCCTGTTTTAAAATGTATAGCTAATTATTGTTGGCTCTTGTGGATATTAACTGAGCATCTGCCTGGTAACGGGCCTCTTTGAGCAGACCAAATTACATCTTAGGCTTTATTTAGTTCAAGCAACCATCATTCTCCTGCATGAATCACTTCCCCGCATGTTTTCTGTTTGACTTCATATTGTATATTGTATCTTCAAGTTGTCACACACATTTTCTACATGAGGGAGAAACAAACAGCGACTTACTGCCATCACAAAGTATTTGTCGGGTTCGATTCGTCGAGAGGTTGATCAATATGTCTTCTCTCTCCACTTGTTTGCAGTAAAATGACAAACTGACCAGCAGCACCAGAGTTGAGAGTGACATGAGTTCTAGAACATCATCATGATGCAATGTGTTCTGCGATGTGTTCAGAATATGCAAATTAGGTACATTTCACCCAACTCAACCACGTGAGAACAATTTATTCAATGTAAACAAGTACATTTTGATTTATTATATATTTTTATCAAAAAAGTCTTGGTTTAGAGCGGTCACAAATCATTTCTTAGTATATAATGTCTTCAACCTGCAGTAATGCTCCAACTCATCTGTGACCATGATAATCCCTTACATTGAATATACAAGGTTTTTACAACACAGTGATCAAATATTATGTGTGTTAGTGGCTAAAACGTTCCTTTTAGAGAATAAAGTGAACCTAAAACTGAAGATTTTTACATTCAAAGGTAGAAACCAATGTGTCAATCAACACAAATACAAGGTTTTCAGCTGTGAAAAACCAAAAAGCTTACCTTCATCACTATGACTACTTTAACCTTCAGCACTTCAGTCATTTGCCACGCACAATAACACATTCAATATGATTGAGTGACGCATTACATGAAGTAATAGTCATTTTTTTTGCTTTATTAAAGGGGGAAATAGGCACAAAGTAAGTGGGTTGACAGTGACAGACGAGAGTAACAAAATGCTAAATCCATAGCATGGTCTTTTTAGCTATAGCCGTGCGAAGCTAGCAAGTCAGCTATCTAGCTAACTAGCTAAGTTGGGCACAGGGTGCAACTGTGGTAATTTGGTAAATAATAAATATACTTTAATACCAAAGTATTAACACTCTGTCTTCAGTACACTCCACTGTGGCCGTTGTAGACTGTAACTTGCAGCAACGAGCTGTGGCTCGAGAACTTTCCAAAATGTGAAGAAACAGTCACAATGAGTGACTCTGTGGTTGTTCCCAGTCTGTAACTGGAGCGGGGCAACCACATCCTGGTGGTCAAGTGGGGCAAAGACCACATCCAAGGCTTCAACTTCCACGTCAACGTCCCATGATGCACCAAGAAACCCGCCCCGCCAAATCTTCCTGAACCATTTTGCATCCCCGTTTGAGTGGACAACATACTTGCACTGCAAGTTACTGTCCAATGAACAAGGTGCTTAGTAACGTTATGTGTACATTTTACTTTCAGATGTCTCAATCTGCCAAACTGCCCCATCAAAAAAGTTTAAAAAGCAGACTTCATTATGTTAGCTACTTTACACAGATTGCAGTTTTTTTTATCATGAATTACATTTTCCACAGTTAATTGAAAACCCCATCATAGAACGTTGAGCTCGGCAGAGCCGAGGTACTGGTATGTACACATGGCTTAGTGCAGCTGAGCAGAGTGTATCCTCTTTAAAAAACCCATTCATGCACCCATTGGATTTTAGGCATGGATGATTGCAATGTGTTCCACCCCGAGTAGAGTGTCTTTTGAAACTACAACAGGAAAGAGGGAAGCAGAGTGCTCTTCCTCCCATTCCAGCGACAGAATCAGAGCGGGCACTGCTGTTCAAGGTCACGGTAGCTTCACAAGCCAAATAGGCGGAGCTGAGAGCATTATTCTTGCCATTACAATCTTCCTATTTAGGAAAAGTGCCCACATGCACAATCATCACTTAGTGTATATATGGAGACAGTAGACCGGTTTGTTCCATTCATTCGCTTTGCGTTCTGTTATTGGGAGCAGAGATAATCGGGCATGTTGCCATTGGTTCTTGTGGTGGAATTTCCCGTAGCAGCAGGACTCACTCGCCTCTGTCTCTGTGTACAGTAGCTGACTGAAGACAGCGAGTGAGACATACTCACGATGACTCAAATAAACAGGATGTTCAGTAAAACTTCAGAGGTGCAGGAATGTCACTGTTTTACTTATACTGGCTATAGTATCGATATCAATGACCCAGTGATTACTTCTCCAGTCTCCTGCTAGGAGTACTGGATACCAAAAGAATAATTTACTTTTGGCCAATCTCATGTTTCAGCACAAAATGTCTCCACTCACTCCAGTTTCAAGGTCTCATGGATTCCCTCCACCTTGTGTATTATTATTATTACCTCTATGGTTTCAACTGCTCAGCAATGGCTGATACATAATCTATATGATGGATATTCAAGCCAGCAACCAGCGTCAAAACACATTTCGACAAGAATTTGCAACGTGATGACATGAGACATGTCAAAATGTCCCTCCCATAATCTGCTCATACTGTGAAAATGTGACTTCATTGTTTTGTGTGTGTGGGTCCGGCAGCCTCTTTCACAGGAGGGGTGGAGGCTGAGTCAGACATCTGTGTTGGAGAGGATAAGCTCTATCGGTGTTGTTGCAGCTCCCCGTGGTGACAAGGTTGATAAAAATCATGGATTGCATATAGGACCAACAGTGCTGTGGTGCTCTGTTACTTGTGGAAATCATCTTTTGGTGGATTTTCTGGAAACCACTAACGCAGTTTATCAGAAGCACACAACTGTAACACGAGTCCACGCTCTTGTCTTCTGGCGGTTTATTGCCTGCTTAGCTCTCTCTTCCCCGCAGAAACCCTCGTCACTTTATCTGGACTCAGATGCTTTCCCCTCTGGCTCTCGGTGTAATGGCTTCTCTCTTTCATCCAGAACAGAGAGTCACTCCCCATTTTCCATCATAGGGCTGAAAACTCATCTCATCAAGAGGGATGTCATGTCACCAACTCAGCTTCCCTTCTGCCGTATTGTCCTCCTCTAAAAGCAATTATTCGAAGCAAAAAATAAATCTCTCCTGAGCTTTTTTTATTTCTTAACATAGCATGTCGTACACAATTACTGATTCACATGCTGTCTGCTGCAGCGTTGTTTTGATGCTTGTTCTCTCGATTCTCTGTATCACACCCTTATTTTGAATTGCAATAACGACCATTTGAATTGAGATGTAGAAAATACAGTCACTGTCAGGTATAGCGATAGGGATTCACCTCCTGTCTTCTCTCTGTCTCACGTCATAGAATTGTGGATTGTTGGTGTATTCAGCTTCCAAGTCACCAGAGAGGCTTCAGTGAGGTAGATTTAACCTTACAAGCTTGCAAAACAAAAATCCATAATTTAGTCCACTTGAATAATAGAATGCATTAAAATTATATAAATGGCCTTCGGTTCACGAAATGATCATTAATCTAATATGTGCTCAGCTCATTTGGACAAACATTTGAATGCTGAATCATTTAGGACAATGGATGATTTGTTTCAACAGTCGGAATTAATCGAGCCCTTTTGAGTTTTTGGTCCTCAAAACCTTGATGAATTGTTTTAGAACCCCCTCCTTTATATCCAGTTGAGTGAATGCACCAAAAGATCAGGAATCTGTGTGAAGAAGAGAAGAGTGAAGGAAAATAGGTGAGAAATAAATAAATTACAGGCTGAATGCATGTGTCACGTGTGACGTAGAGTAAAATGATCAAGGTGAACGGTTAAGGCAGCAATGTGTTGTTGTTGTTTTTATTTGTTGCGGTATTGTACAAATACTGTGTTTTTTCTTTTATCCTGTGGAGGGCAGTGTCGCTGCCGAGTTGCGTCAACTCTGCAACAAAACTACAAGTAGAAGAAGGAGCAGGAGGCGGAGCTGGATGTTTGAAAGTGGCGGGCAGTAACAACACTCATCTCCAAGACAGTGGTTACACGGGCAAAGGACAATACTTAATCACGTTAGCCCAAACCAGTAACATTCAAAATTAGACTTTTTATGAAGAGTGTTTCATATTGACGCTGACCATCGTCAACTAGAACCACTGAATGCAGTCTTTGTGACATCTAGACTTGGGCCCTGGAGGAAACGTGAAGGTAACGTGAAGTTAAAGTTGAAGTCATCGTCTTCATGTCCAACGCTAGCTTGCTTTGCTAGCTTCACGTTAACGGTAAACTGACTCCAACTTAAACGTTATTATTACAAAATGTCAGCTGGGTTGAAGACTTCATTTTGCCCACCGGTAATGTTTTCAATTCAATAAAGATGCACTTTAACCACCGCTAACTAGTTAGCTGGTAGCTTGTTTTGCCTCAACGGTAACGTTTGGTAAGTGCACGTTATAGTTAACAGTTAAGTGGCTTTCGTATCCTTAAAATTGGTCAATTGAGTAAAAGCACACTTCCATAACGACTCCTGCTTTTTACACAGCTGTGTTTTGATCTTGGTCTTTGGGCTCTGATGTGTTACTCAGACATGCTCCATAGATGGAGAAGAATGGACCAACTCATTGGACACCATGACAACAAGCACTGTTAATTTACCGAGACACTGACACGATTCACCACTGAACAGCGTCCATTACTCCCAATTAAAAACCGTTTGTAACGTTAACGTTTCTAACTATTAACACGCTCGTGGTCAGTGACTCACACAATAAATTGCTTTTGTTATTTATTCCCAGTGTGTTCCTTCCGCAATTATTTTCTGGTGCTATTATTTTATTTGGCAATGTTAAGTAAACCTTTCAACCATAGTGTAGTAAGTTTACAATAAACAGTATGCCTTAATGTAGTGATGTCATGGTTTAAGGATTTTTTTTTTGAACACAGTAAAAATGGTAACTTTGAACCTTATCAGGTTTAGATGTCTTTTGTTGTTATATAATTAAGAGGTCAGTACCAAATATTGTCATTTTCCTAGTCACTGTATCTCAACATCTGACATTGCAGTCGGTATTAACACTGCTACATTTGAGTGGTGTCCCTAATTACAAATACGGATTTTTCAACATTTTTAGTCCATTTGCGATATTTCAATATGTTCACATGACTGGACTGATCTTGCCTGGTTTCATTATGATAACTCTTTTTTTTGTTTCTTTAATTTTTAGGTATCTAGTTATTCATCATGACACATGAGGATGATAAGGTGATCCCAGTGAGGGTCGCCTTGCGATGCCGCCCGTTGGTCACTAAAGAAACCAACGAGGGCTGTCAGTGCTGTCTGACGTTTGTGCCCGGAGAACCGCAGGTCTGTGCTCAACAGTTTTAGGGAAATCTCTTTTTTCAGTGTAATATTTTGGACCACGACTAATATATCCATGTGTATGCAATGTGTGTTTTTGTCTTTCTTTAAAGGCCATGGAGCTACACTATGTAGTAAGTGTAACAGTAGTTCAATTCTTGCTCTGTTTTCAGGTGATCGTTGGCACAGAGAAGGCGTTCACCTATGATTATGTATTCGATGCCACCACCGAACAAGAAGAGGTCTTCAACACCACCGTGTCCCCCTTGTTGTGTGGGCTTTTCAAAGGTAGCTGTTCTAGAGATATATTTTTCTCTCTCTGTTGTCTTTTGAATCATTTGACGTTCTCACTAACATGTCCTTGCTGTAGGCTACCATGCCACAGTTCTTGCATACGGACAGACGGGATCAGGGAAGACCTTCTCCATGGGAGGCACATACACATCGGCTCAAGAAAGTGATCCTTCAGTCGGAGTTATTCCGCGCGTTATCAGAAGGATCTTTGAGGAAAGGGAGAAAAGGACCGCCTGTGACTTCTGTCTGGCGGTATCTTACCTGGAGGTCGGTGGAAATGTTGTTTACTCTTTGTTTTCATGCCATTTAGAAATGTATTGGCTTTCAGCGGGTGCTGTTTTATTGTGCAATCAAAGTAATTTCCTTTTTTGCGATTGTAGATCTATAATGAAGACATATTGGACTTGCTGTGTGCATCGAAAGATAAATCAGGCCTCAGCATCAGGGAAGACCCTAAAGAAGGCATTAAGGTGAGTGACTGACATGTTTTACAGAGATGAACGCACATAGCGTGGCATCTCTTTGAAGCTCAGAGTAGATGGAAAGATAAACCTCTTCCTAATCCTTGGTGACGTCATTCCAAGTCAGTGCAGTGTATAAGCATAGCGGAGTGTGTCCGCTTTAGTTTTAATTGAAAATATCCTGTTCCCCAGATCGTGGGTTTAACTGAGAGGAAGGTGTTCACCGCCCAAGAGATGGTGGGTTGTCTGGAGGTCGGAAATTCCGTTCGCACCGTGGGCTCCACAGCGATGAACGCTGCCTCCTCGCGCTCGCACGCCATCTTCACCATCACGCTGGAGCAGCGCAGAGGGACAGACAAGTCAGTGTGGCAGCGTCTTCTCGCGCAATCACTTTGTAATGTGTTCGGTTAAACAGTCGGATACATCACTTTTGATTCACATGTATATTAGTGTGTGTGATAAGTGATGAGAGACGTAGAAGGGGTCGTCCAGACTGCTTCGTTTAGGAAGCTAAATTGTAAAGTGCACTCTCAAAAAATACAGGGTGTGTGATTTAACGGAAGTCTGAGTATTTTTGCAAAAAACAAAGGTTTATGGAAGTTATCTGTCCTCTTCCTCATTAGAGAGTGAAGCCCAGAGGGAGGGTTTTATGTTTATCTAAAGGGTACAGTACAAATAAATCAATTTAAACTGGAATGGGGGCGGGGGAAGGATTGGTTGAATATTTGTGTAATCCTTTGTTGCAGAGCCGACTCAGTTGTTTCAAAATTGCACCTCGTGGATCTGGCCGGTTCAGAAAGGCAAAAGAAAACCAAAGCAGAGGGAGATCGGTTAAAGGAAGGTAAACTGAATATCTTTTTTTTTTTTCTCTCAACTCATGATCCTCCCAACGCTATATGGCGTAGTGTGCTACTTCTGTGTTGTCTCTTTTGTATTGGTAAAGTGCCCTCAATAACAGCCTGTTCTGTTTTCGATGCTGTTCATCTTCATCTCCAGGCATCAGCATCAATCGGGGCCTTTTGTCTTTGGGTAATGTGATCAGCGCCTTGGGGGACGAAAGCAAGAAAAGCAGCTTTGTTCCTTACAGAGACTCCAAGCTCACCCGCCTGCTACAAAGTAAGCTTTGAGTTACATCATTAGTCTCAGATGCCGTCCTCACGTTCAGGTTCCTACAAACACGAGCAAATCGAGGCTGCTTCGCTTGTCTAATGGTGCTGATGGCTGCTCTAATGTTGGTAAATGCTAAACAGGATCTGTGTATAGCTTTATTTTTATTTGTTTGAGGCAAACGTGACACAATTACTGGTTAACACACATCGAAACAGGCAGCTTGTTCAACGATGCACCGTAGTAAATGACTACAGAGTGATTTTAATAAGCGCCTTTGTGAATTTCTTTCTTGTTTGTCGTCAGACTCTTTGGGAGGCAACAGCCACACTTTGATGATCGCGTGCGTCAGTCCTGCGGACTCAAACATGGAGGAGACCATCAACACGCTGCGATACGCCGACCGAGCTCGCAAGATTAAAAACAAGCCTGTCGTCAACGTTGACCCGAGAGCTGCAGAGATGAACCGCTTGAAACAACAGGTAGAGACATCTGTGTGTGTGGGGGCGGGGCTTGTGTGATGATGCTGCAAGTTAAATGCAGTTCAGTTACTCGTTTACAAGTTCGACACCTTTTGTTGAAGATCGACAGGACAGAAAGTGGTGCTGATAGTAAATAAATAAATGATACACACCTTACTTCTTCCATTTCAAACATAATAAATGTCCCAATTGTCTTGATTCATACACTCGTTTAGGTTCAGGAGCTGCAGGTGATGCTGCTTCATGCCCGTGGAGGAGTCGCTCCGGTGCTCTCTGGGTAAGACATAACATTATTCCCAGTAAATGAATGTCCCATCAGGATGTGGGATGAATGCACCCACAACAAAGCCCAGTCTGGGGTGGGCTGACGAAAGGCCCGTGTAAGGAGCTGGAGAGGGAATAGAAACAATGCTGCAGTGCAGGATCATTGGCATTCTGTCTTCTTCTCTTCTTTACTGAGGGAAAGGTGTGATGAGGCCACCCTGTTCACCCTCTCATACATACTCCATTGTTTTACGAATTGTTTCTAAAATGACCAAATATTTCGGGTATAAAATGCTGATTGCTGTGTATGTTTGACACATTTCCGGATTCACCGTTTAAGAACTCTTTTCGCGCTTCTGTATACTGGCTAGTCGAGCTTTAATAAATGAAAGTGCTAACAAAAGGCTATAACGGACACTCTGTGCTCGGTCACAGGCCAGAGTCAACGGCGAAGGTGACTAAGCTGTTGGAAAGGAATCGCTCTCTGCAGGATGAGAACAATAAGCTGAGCAAGGAGCTGAGTGAGACAGCGGGACAGACTGCTTTGATGTTCGAGAAGATAATTATGGTGAGCACGACCGCGACAGCATTCGCTAATCCTTCCTCCAAAGTCGTTGGAGAAACTGGAAAGCCAAGACAATTGAAATTGACATTTAAAAACAAATGAACTTCTAAAAAAAAGGGAAATGATGTTGTCGACACATTCTTGATGTTGTTTCTCTGACATTTCACTGTTTTGCGTTGTCCTCCATCACGCTATGTTTCATTTTATAGACGGAGCATGCAAATGAGAAACTACAAAGCAGAATGGAGCAGCTGAAGGACCATGCAGCGTGAGTTTATAAAGTCGAGTCTAACAGCCTGAAGAGGAGACGGGAAACTTGAGCTATTCACCGTTAAATGCTTTGTTTTTAATGGCAGTCCGTTTTGTTCATGATTGCAGCTATTGTTGTTTTTTAGTTGACCAGTTCCACGATGGTCGTATTGAGCCACACTTCTTTATTCACCTTTATTTCAGGTGTACAGTGGATCTGGAGAAAGTGTTGGAGACGCTGGAGGACCAGGAGTTGAAGGAGAACGTTGAGGTGATGAAGAACCTGCAAGACATCGTGTTGGAGCTCAAGGTACAGAAGTCATCTCCCGTTATACATCCAGCAGCGTTGATTGAATGTTCATAATACGGAATGTTATGGTTTACTGTTTGTTGTTTTTCCTAAGAATGAGAGTGAAGGCATCTCCGCCTCCATCGACGATATGGCTGCAGGAGAGGATGGACGTGAGCTGTCCGCGAACGGCAGTAAAAATGACGAATCCTCACCCGTACGTCGACACTTTTGTTCATTGATGTTCACATTAGATGTTGATTAATATCAAATGTACTTTACAAAAGTAAGAAATCAAACAGTTTGATCGAAGAATAAAGTCTTTCTCCTCCGCTTTTATTTTGTTTCTGAGACCAATTAAGATGTTCCCCACCTCTAACACATTAAACAGGATGCCCCAGAGGGCTTCACGACCCATCATGCACTGCGACAGGCTCAGCTCTCCAAGGAGCTGATCGAGCTGAACAAAGTGTTGAGCTTGAAGGAAGCGTTCGTGAAGAAAATGTGCCAGAATGACACCCAGCTGGAGCCGATGCAATCGGAGCACCAGGTAGGCACTCTGGCCATAATCTCAAAATCATTTTCCGTTGTTCAAAAAAAGTTACCATGAAACGGAAGCTAGAGCATCCGTGGCTTCGGTGACGTGATATTTTTTTGAATGAAACTGAACATGAGTGCAATTTTTTTTTCCGGCCCATATTTAGCAAATCCCAAGAGATGAATGAACAATTAGCACGGGAGCATAAGATTAAATGTTGCAAAATACATTTTTTATCATCTTTTATCCATTAGTAAGAATAAGCGGTGTGGTGCGACGCCTATGGGACTAGCTTCCCATGAGAGTTTTAATGTGTTTCATGATTTTAAAGCACAGTCGCTCTGTTTTGATTATGCTAATAATGAGCCATATTTTTTTTATTGGTTCCGAAATAAACAGTTTTTACTCTTCTTGGCGTTCTGTCCTACAGAAAAATGTCCACACTCTACAGACCGCAGTGGATTCTCTGCAGAAGGAGAAGGAAGATCTCGTTTTGGCGCTTCAGTCTGCAAAGAAGGACACTAACCAGGCGAAGTATGAAAACTTGTGCCTGTAGCGTCATCATTTGACAAAAAGTACTACTGATTTGTTATTGGACACAAAAGTGAAGTTACTTCCTGCTTCGTCTGACACACGCCACCTTGTTTTCAGGCTCAGTGAGCAGCGGAGGAAGAGACTGCAGGAGCTCGAGGGCCAGCTGGGGGACATGAAGAAGAAGCTTCTCGATCAGTCCAAAATGCTGAAGCTCAAAGAGTCCTCTGTTAAGAGAGTTGGCAACCTGATGCATGAGATACAGGTGAGCAGTAGTTTCTTTAAAGGTGAAGGCTGCATTGTGTGTTAAGTGTAAACATGCGCTACTACCATTTAGGATGCATGTTTTTATATCTCTGTCTTCATACAAAATATGTTGTTACTGAGATGTTAAAACTAAGTTGGGGTCAAAAAGCCATTTCAATAATATAGAAAATGTACTTTATTTATTTTGTTAATGCAACATATCAACCAAATAGCAATGACAATATATATTTTGGTGTATTTGGACATTCACTTGAATGCCTTTAGAACATTGTGTGGCGGTCAAATTAATTGTAAAAAAGAAATGGTATCACTTGGCGTTGTCGTGTGCAATGAGTTGGCATCGATCGCTGCTGTAATCTATTACTTGTAACACGTGTTGTTCACACTTGCCGAATCAAAGCCCAGTAACGCTTTTGTTCTCACAGTCCATGAAGACGCAGCGGACACAGCTGATGAGGCAGATGAGGGACGACTCTGAGAAATTCAGAAACTGGAAGAGCCAGAAGGACCGGGAGGTGCTGCAGCTGAAGGAGAAGGTATGGGGAGTTCCTCACTGCAGGACATTTTCTTTAATCAACATTTTCTTGTTAAAACCATTACATTGTTCTGCTGAATCCTTATTTTATTTTCTCTCTCTGTTCATTTTTTCTCTGTTTTACAGGATCGTAAACGGCAGTATGAGTTGCTTAAACTTGAGAGGGATTTCCAGAAACAAGCCAATATTTTGCGTCGTAAAACTGAGGAGGTGAGGCCTCTTGGTCTGTTTCATTTCATTCACACCATCTCCAAATAAACATGCTGGATTTAATGTTTTGGATTTAACTATTACCACTACCAGTAACCTGGTTGCAAACCTCTGAGTCACTTCAGTCTGACGATTAAGCTAATGAAATGGAACTGGAAATAGTTTAAAGCAGCTTATCACCCCCCCCCCCCCCCCCCCCCCCCCACAGGCTGCAGCTGCAAACAAACGGTTGAAAGATGCGCTGCAGAAGAGAAGTGAGGCAGCAGATAAACGCAACAGAGGAACAGAGGGAGCTGCTGCAAGACTTAAGGTAGTAAAACTTGTTGTCCTTAAGAAATATATATATATATATATATATATATATATATATATATACACATACCTCAAAGGGATCCAGATTAGACAATGAAAATGTTGCCCTAACTCTGTAGTTGCCTTCATGTGATCAGACTTGGCTTATCAATGAAGTGGAGGTGATGGTCAGCACAGAGGAGGCCCGGCGCCACCTCAACGATCTGCTGGATGACCGGAAGGTCTTGGCTCAGGAGATCAACCACCTCAAGCAGCAGATAGAGGCAGGGGACCGACCAGCTGCCAAAATCAGGGTGAGATGTCAATTCTGAAATGTTTGATTTAAAGAAGAAAAGAATAAGTGAGACATCCAGTGCATCAGCGAAGTAGAAACAAAGAATCAATCCTTTTTCTTCGTGGTGTCCTTCCGTGCAGCGTCGGACACTGATCATCTCTGAGCTGGAGACCCATGGAGCGCTGGAAACGCCTCTGATCAAACAGGTGGAGAACCTGGAGACGGAGATGGCCCTCAGGTGAGTCCGGCGGAGCAACGCGGTCGCCGCATTAAACTGCTTCTTTAAAAATCTGTTTCTGCATTCATCGTTCTCTGCTTTCCAATAGGTTGAGCTACACACCGTTAAATGCGCTCACACATTTTGAACAGCGTCTTCGGGAAACACTGAACTGATTGTGTACCTTGTTGCAGGAATTGTTAAGATGTGAAGAGTGATTTGTATCTTCACAGGAATGCCCAGATCGCTGACCTTCAGCAGAAAGTTCTCGTCGCTGACGGCGAGGGCCGTTTGAAACACCGCCTCGATAGCGTCACGAGCATAGTCGACGCCAAGTACGCCCTTAAGGTCCTCATGTCTGAGGTGAGCAGATGCTCATACGTTTTCATCTCACACCTGTGTGTTGAATTAGTGAAAGTACATTTGTGTTTCCAAAAAAAAAAAATACATTTTCCCCTTTTTCATTTAGCTGGTGTCTGCAAAAACGGCAGGTAGCAAGCTGGAGAGCGAGTTCAAACAGGAGACGGGGAACTTACAAGATTTAAGGAAGATGATGGCTGATGAGCGACACGTGATGTCCACCATGGACATGGAGCACCAGCAGCAGTTGGTGGAACTAGAGCAGAGGCATCAGGAGAAGGTGCTCAGAGCGTTTACTCACATACCAGTTTGCATCTGGTTTTTTAGAGACGTGTATACTTATGAAATATTCTGTTCTATATAAAAAAATGTTTCTCTCCCTGCTTACAGGTCCATTACCTCCTTAATCAGCTCCAGAGCAAGCCCATATGTGAAGAGCCAGCTGAGATGAAGCAGAAGGATGAGGACCGTACAAAGGAGATGGAACTTCTCCAGCGCCTCAAAGTTCAGGTTTGTCTCCACCAGCTGAAAAGTCTTTGATCAACAGTTCGACTCTCGTTGTGTAGGAGAAACAAAAAGGTAATCATGCGGTTATTTGTAACATTGTTTTAGGAAGAAGAGCTTGAAAAGCTACGAGAATTAAGTGAGCGGAACCAGACACTGGTGGAGCAGAATGAGACGTATAAGGAGGTAAGCGGTATAATTACACTATTGGTTTAATGTAAAGTAAGCTTATAAAAGATGAATACCATACACTCTCATACCACACTGATGAGAGAAGGGGCTTAAGGTCAGCTGGGGAAAATACCAGATTTTCAGTTGATTGTAATGATCAGACGACGCATCATTTGTGACTGAATGATTTAACATGGCTGCAGGCAAGAAACGCTTCCCATGGAGCAGCACACATTTGTAACAATGTGCCTCATTTTCAGTGCTGCATTTATCTTTACTTAAGCTGTGTGCGTGCGCGTGCATGCGTGTGTGAGAGAGAGAGAGAGAGATTGGCTCAACCCCAACCATGTTTTTTTCTTGCACAGAAACTCTCATCGCTCCGCCTGGCAAGTGGAAAGAAAGTCCTTGCGGCCGCGGCCACCAATGAAATGAACCCGGATGACTCGTTTGAGTACGTTCCTCCGAAGGTAATCGCAGATATTCTACCTTCCTGTTCGTCGTTGTTGTTTTCATACAAGGTTACTTCACTTCTTAAAAGTAAGTTGGCTAGTGTAGGTTGTTCTCCATAGTCATCGAACATGATTCAGTCCGGACCAATAGTGAATTATTCTGTGAAAGATATCTTTTTATTTTTGAGAAGTAAATCTTGAATTCTGTGATTGAGAACTTGATGGATATTCATTTTGAAGTCCCAGTGTGTTGATTTCTCTTTCTTTGTGTTTTCCACAAACCAGCCTAAAGGGAAGCGCTTCACCACCGCTAAAGCGCCGCAGAACACGACCATCAGCATCGAAGAGCTGATGTCTCCCAGCGAGGACGAGAGTGGGGGGGAACCGGACGAGTGGCGTCCCGAGAGACCGGAGAAGGGACGCAGAACCTCAAAGAAACCCAAAGCAACCGGGGTAAGACTGAGATCAGGATCGGGGTCATCTTCAAACGGGCTGTTTGTGCATGAAACCAGTGAGCTCGTCTGTCCACGGCGCTCATGGAGGGCGACAACAAATGATGTCCAGGATATTGAATCAGCCTGCTAATTAATCTCATCTCAGTGAAACACGTCACCTGACTCAAAGTGCACTAGATAAGAGTTATTTAAAAAAGGCACACATTTCCTCCGGTGCCGAGCTGTAAACGTCTTTCTTCAGGGTAGTTTGGTTACTTATGATGCAAAGAAACGTCACGATTTCTCTTTCTTTAGTGTGCGTGTAAAGGTCGCTGTGGCAACAAGCAGTGCAGGTGCCGCAAAGGAAAGCTGACGTGCGGGGAGAACTGCCAGTGTGATCATGAGAAATGTCGAAATTTGGACAACCAGGTGCTTGCTGAGGTAAGTCATCTCATGATTTCCACTCATCTCATCTGCCGATGGCTTACACTGTATTTGTGTGATGCAGGAATATCTTGAAAATATAAAGTTTTACAAATCAGTAATTGCAAAAATTGCCATTTTCTGTTGCCGTGTTTGTATATCACTGTGTGACATTTTGACACGTCCTGGTAGGAAAAACACAGCTGAAGATTGTCACGACGTGTTTTATCTACGCTGAACTTTACAGCAAATGTTAATATAATAACTGCTGCGTACATTACACGCTCATCAGAATGTAATACATGAGAATAACCCTCAAAACCAAAGTTGTTATTGGACTATTAGTAATTCCTCGTATTTATTTCATCACCAATATAGAATAGAAATATTAGATATGTTCCAGTCATTAGAAATTATTGAAATACATGATTAATAAACTGTATTAACTTGGTATTAGTGCAACAGATTAATACGTAATTTGGCATTTATCACAATTGTGCTTCTTCTTTCTAGTCAGATGTAATTTTCATTGACAGAGAATACCCTGATTGCTTTGTTGAAGATACTACAGGCTTTTATGAAAATATAATAAAGACCCATAAGCAACCTTCAAATGTCTTTTTTACTTTTTTACTCATTTCAGGATGCAAGTCAGACAGAAATCGTCTCCAGAGACTCGATGTCTCTTCAAGATCCCATATCCGACAGCCCGGACAACGCCACGTTCTTTCAGCCGCCGTCTTGTACGCCCACTAAGAAGGTAAGCCGGCTCCTCCTGAAGGATCTGACCAGCGCGTGATTATTTCTCTGTAGTTATCGATCTTTCACCACCTTTTGAAAGGATGTGAAGCAGAGCATACTAACGGTTTGCTAACCTGCACTGTTTCAGGTGCTAAAAGATATCGGAGACATGGGGCATGCCACCGCTGACCTGAAGTTGGTCAGGAAACCGTCCTTTGCGGAGGAAGAGGAGGAGGAGGATGACGAGGAGAAGGACCGAACAACCGTCAGCTTCCTCAAGAAGAAGAAACGGCTCCTGACGAGTTTTCAGAACAGTTTTTTCTCCGGATGCACTCCAATCAGAGAGGAATCTTAATCGGGACAGAGCAGGGTCCCGTGTTCTACCGTAGACGTCCATGTTTGAATGTTTTGTGTATATGTGACTTAACTGTCTTTTACTGTAACATGAAAGTAGCTGTTGATTCTAAGGCACTTTGCTTTCGGTAACTAAAGGACTGTGAACAGCATCGAATCTTTTACTGGAATTCACAATGAGATGATCAAGAAACCTGTACATAATATTTTAGTTTAACGCGTTAGATGATATTTCTTATATGGTAAGACTAAATTTACTTTGCTTGTTTGTAAAATCAGTCGTCCACCAATTTACCAGAGTACTATTCCACACATCATTTCAACACCGCGTCCTTTTTAGGTTTTGTCCCTGTGCTTTTACTATCGGAGCTGAATAAAGTCTTACAGTCAAATCTTGCTTTTAAAGAACAAACTGTTTTTCTTTTTGTCTGAATTTGTACTCGTGTTTAATATCTGTGTCGTAAGTTGATGGAAAATAATGTATTTAATTCTTTAGTCGGTAATGATTAATGTTTAACGTAGCTGTCTCTTTAGTGGAAAGTGGAAAATATTCAATTAAAGGAAATAAAATCGTAAACTAAAGCGCTGCATTATTATTACACTAATCTCAAATTGAACTTTTAGCATTTTACTGAGGAATTTTGGAACTTAATGCACATTTCTTTCCCACAAATCCCCAAATGCTAAAACGAACAAAATAAACGGATAAATAACCGAATCACGTTATGTTTTTTTGTATGAGACCGTTTTCCTTGTTTTGTTGCTTATTTACTCTATTTTCTTTTTCTTATCCATTTCTACAAGGGCTGAAAAGCCTGAGGGGTTTGATCTTTCAGTGCACTGGATCTTATTTGATTTTCTGTTGTGATGTGTGCTGTTTCATATTATATCACTGCAACAAATGCTGTATCTATATACATAGGTATATAGATATATGTATACCTAGGTATCCCTGTATTCCTGGGGTATAACCCTGTATACCGAGGTATACCATATACCTAGATATACAGGGGTATATACAGTGGGTACGGAAAGTATTCAGACCCCTTTAAATGTTTCACTCTTTGTTTCATTTCATTGCAGCCATTTGCTCAAATCAAAACAGTTCATTTTATTTCTCATTAATGTACACTCCGCACCCCATCTTGACAGAAAAAAACAAATGTAGACATTTTTGCAAATTTATTAAAAAAGAAAAACTGAAATATCACATGGTCATAAGTATTCAGACCCTTTGCTCAGTATTGAGTAGAAGCACCCTTTTGAGCTAGTACAGCCATGAGTCTTCTTGGGAATGATGCAACAAGTTTTTCACAGCTGGATTTGGGGATCCTCTGCCATTCTTCCTTGCAGATCCTCTCCAGTTCCGTCAGGTTGGATGGTGAACGTTGGTGGACAGCCATTTTCAGGTCTCTCCAGAGATGCTCAATTGGGCTTAAGTATTCACTGTATACCTGGTATAATTGTATACCTAGGTATCCCTGTATATACCTAGGTGTAGGGCTGCACAATTAATCGAATTTTATTCGCAATCAGGATTTTGGCTGCCACAATGAAATGAGCATGATCGTGATCTTAATATTGATCAAAATATTCGTGATTATGATTTTGGCCATAATCGTGCAGCCCTACCTAGGTGTATACCTAGGTATCCCTGTATACCTAGGTATACCTGGGGTATAACCCGGTATACCTGTATATACCTAGGTATAACCCTGTATACCTAGGTATCCCTGTATACCTAGGTATATATATATATATACAGGACTGTCTCAGAAAATTAGAATATTGTGATAAAGTTCTTTATTTTGTGTAATGCAATTAAAAAAACAAAAATGTCATGCATTCTGGATTCATTACAAATCAACTGAAATATTGCAAGCCTTTTATTCTTTTAATATTGCTGATTATGGCTTACAGCTTAAGAAAACTCAAATATCCTATCTCTAAATATTAGAATATCATGAAAAAGTATACTAGTAGGGTATTCAACTAATCACTTGAATCGTCTAATTAACTCGAAACACCGGCAAGGGTTTCCTGAGCCTTGAAAAACACTCAGCTTGGTTCAGTAAACTAAATCACACGTATGGGGATTATCACAATATTCTAATTTTCTGAGACAGTCCTGTATATATATATACCGAGGTGTAACCCTGTATACCTAGGTATACATCATATTTATACCTAGGTATATGTATAACTAGGTATATGTAACTGTATACCGAGGTATATGTATACTTAGGTATATATACCTGTATACCTAGGTAAACATATTTATACCTCGGTATATGTATCTGTATACCTGGGTATATATACCTGTATACCTAGGTATCCCTGTATACCTAGGTATACATCATATTTATACCTAGGTATAGGTATATGTATACAGAGGTATACACCATATTTATACCTAGGTATATGTATAGCTTGGTATCCCTTTATACCTAGGTATACATCATATTTATACCTAGGTATTTGGTATACACCATATTTATACCTAGGGATACATGTATACCTCGGTAAACACAATATTTATACCTAGGTATATGTATAGGTAAATGTATACCTAGGTATCCCTGTATACCTAGGTATACACCATATTAATACCTAGGTATATGTATACCTTGGTATCCCTGTATACCTAGGTATACAACATATTTATACGTCGGTATATGTATACCTAGGTATATGGTATGCCTAGGTATACACCATATTTATATATGTATACCTAGGTATATGTACCTGTATACCCAGGCATCCCTTTATACCTAGGTATACACCATATTGATACCTAGATATATGTATACCTAGGTATCCCTGTATACCTAGGTATACACCATATTTATACCTAGGTATATGTATACCTGGGTATCCCTGTATACCCAGGTATAAATCATATTTATACTTCGGTATATGTATACCTAAGTATATGGTATACCTAGGTATATGGTATACCTAGGTATATGTACCTGTATACCCAGGCATCCCTTTATATCTAGGTATACATCATATTTATACCTAGGTATATGGTATACCGAGGTATATATACCTGTATACCTAGGTAAACATCATATTTATACCTGGGTATTTGGTATACACCATATTTATACCTAGGTATATGTATACCTTGGTATCCCTGTATACCTAGGTATACACCATATTTATACCTAGGTATATATACCTGTATACCTAGGTAAACATCATATTTATAACTAGGTATTTGGTATACCTTGGTATCCCTGTATACCTTGGTATACACCATATGTATACCTAGGTATATGTATACCTGGGTATCCCTGTATACCTAGGTATACACCATATTTTGTTCTCTAGGAGATTTCCTTCAGGCAACAAATACACAAGTATTTCCTGATGCATGATCAGGAGTCCAACATGTTTTTTTAGCGTCCCTTTAAGGGTTTCACGTTTTTAGAATTGAATACATAAAATGGTGCAATTAATATAAAAAAAAAACTGTACAGTTGAGTCGTGTCTATACATAATTATGTTTCTAAAGAACAACTTAAATTGGGAAACCAATTGTCTTTTTATCGAGCAAAACTTTCAAACATTTAATGGTTCCAGCTTTGGGATTTTGGACATTTTGCTGTGTGAATTTCACACCATGAGCCTTACCATTAAAAATGGTTTATTAAAGAATAATGACCAAGATTTGCTGATAATAAACTTACCGTGTCTGACACAAACTGCCTCCACCACTCTTGGCTCAGTCAAGAAGACCACTTTCACGCCGCAGAGCTTCTCATCCGTCACAAACAACCTCAAGCACAACACCTCGGTGTTATCAAATCACAGTCGCATACTGTGAAAGCAGCAGCTGGTAATAAGACACTGATCTGATGGCTTCTGCTGGGAGAGTGTGCTGTACAAAACAGGTGGACGGTGCAACAACAACAACAAAAAGAAGCTCTACATGAGCACACTACTGAATACTGGTAGCAGCTGTGACTTGACATGTCTGGCTTTCAGCTCTCCCCAGCCTCTACATGATGCAGGGACAAAAGCTCTCCCCATGACGGCTCCATCAAATCGCTGCCAATTCCTCCCCAGAACGCTCCAAACATTTCCACCTGATCCACAGCGGAGCACGGCGCTCTGAACAAAGGGACGTTTTTTTTTTTTTGACTGCGATGGCATGCTTCCCAAGGCCAAACTGGAGAGCAAGACAATGCAGCATTGTTTGACTGGAAAATCTGTTTATTAGTTTTGTGTGGTTAAAAAGCAAAGTACACTCAGACTTTGTGTCCAAAAAGCAGTGAACATGTTGCACCGGACAGGGACACGGAGGCGGAGGAATACACAAGTAACATTGTACAAGGAAATGAATCCACAGGATCAGCATGAACGAAAACAGGCATGCTGAGAGGAGAGAGACTATAGAGAGAAATAGGTTATGAAGGCTCCCTTCGTGAATACAGAACATATTCATCACATCTCTGACAGTGGGACGGAGGAGAAATGAGAGGTCGCTTCCATTGGATGACGATCACTCATTCAGCCAGGAGAGCTGAGGAGGCGAGGGCTTTGTTTCGGGATTTTAGAAATAGTTTAAGGAAGAAAGAGGACGTGTCGTAAAAAAGCAGAGTCCATCACATGCACAGTGGAGCTCAACATTCAAAACATTTGGAGTGGGGAGTGGAGAATCCATCAAATATCACACTTGTCATTTGCCATTGATGTATTTATATTAAACTACAAATAAATCCTGTAATATTTGGGAAAGAGTCTTTATGTGAATGAATTTTGGGCTTCCTTTTATAGGAATCTACCCATTCAATAGAAGCTTTTTGGAGCACATATATGTGATTGTGACTAGACTAGAGTGTTTTCTCGCTCCACATATGATATTGGTGATTACGATAGTGAATTGATGTTTGGTATTTATGCCTTCCTGCTGCATGTGAGGTTATGAAATGTGTCGATTGGTTGCCTACTTGCAGCCACTCCCTATTGAAGATGGCTTCTCATTGTGACAAATCCTTTCCCTGCTAAAGATCTCGTAACCAAATGTCACCACTAAATGCACTTTTGCAGGTTAGACAGTGGGCAGGATGTTTCCATCGCGACATCCCACAATATTATTAGTTGTGATGGATCTCTGCTCTCGGCTGTGGAGATTCTTTCTAATACGAAAATGTGGCTGTGACTGCTCAGGGAGCTGCTGCTGAGCCAGAGCCCTGCTGCTGTTGTTGCAATGCATTCTGGGCACAGACACAGATAGGGGGCGATAGAGGTCAGAATACACAAATGAAAATCCATAATGTGGCTATTTGAATACCAAAGTGTATTTCTACCTCTGTGTATGAGCTTGTAGATCATTAGGCTGCTGAGCCGCTGTGTATCAGACAGGTGTTTGTATTTGTTAGACATTGGGCTGCTCACATCTACAGTATCATGGGTTTAAGGTAGGGGGCAGTGCAGGTATTTGTTTTGGGTGCTTGTATTTGCAGACAGATGCAATAAAATTAAATTAGCTCCCATGGAAAATGTGTACATAGATCATTTATTAGTTTTTTTTTAATACTGCTTTAGCATCAGTGTTTAAACTCAGAAGCTCAATCACTTTAGCCGGTTAGCTTGCCAACGCCACTTGCTTCTACCTTCATAACATGATCTTCATCTTAATGTCTCTTGTGTTCACTGGAGGGCCACAATGGAAAATTATGAGTTCAAAGATGAAATGAGCTGCTGAAAGAGAGATAGAATAGTTCAATAGTTCAATAGTTTCAGGGACTCCAGGCTGAACACTGACAGACAGATATGGTGTGAATCCCAAATGGGGCGGACGCAAACACTGTAGGTCCACGATGAAGGCCTGATGAAGATATTTTAAAGCCTCTGAAAATCGTTGAACCTCATTTTAAGCCATTTTAACACTAATCTATGTCATCAGGAATGTGCGGGTGCGGCCTGATCAAACAAGCCACCAGTCATCAGTTTTGATTTAGATATTGCTAAATCCTGATTGGTGCGAAGAGGTATGTGAGATCACCTTTTTCCGAACTGAGCTCCGCCCACTGCAAAGCAATAAGACAAGAAGTCTTTCATGGATGTATTAAAGAGAACTGTAATAACGTTGGAGACGGTGTCCCATTCATTCCAATGAAAGTTTCTCAGAGGCGCATGAAGCAAAAAGAAGTTAGACTTGTGTGTGTACAATTCAGATAAGATTACCTGCAGATTCCGGCAGTCCTCCATATCCGTGGCTAGAGGAATCAAAAAAAGGAGATGTCATGCGTCACAACCAGAGGTGGCAAGAGAGGGTGGAGCGAAGTACAACCAAACGCTGATTAAGACATTTTTAAGCAACCAAAATGTTACGATGAACCTTTATGAAGTGAAAAAGCACGTTGAACGGGTAACAGTTGTGGGATGAAAACATGGACGACGCCATGGAAGAGATCTGTAAATGACCGTAATTTACTAAATGAACATCATGTGATATTGAAGAGGACTTGAAACTAGCGACTGAGACCATAAACTCATGTCTACAGTGTTTACTGAGAAGTAGAGTTATTTTCTCATAGACTTCTATACAATTGCAACCAGAGGAGTCGCCCCCTCGTGGCAAGTAGAAAGAATGCAGGTTCAAGGCACTTCTACATTTTGGTGCACGATCATAGAAAACGAGGATTGATTTGTTCCACTGAGGCATCTGCAGGGAGGGTGTCATAGTAGCTACTCTATCGGTGAGAATCAATATTCTGTAATATTTGATAGATCGATAATGAAAGACCATGAAAAGAAAATGCTTTCAATTTATAAACGTATTGTATATTGGCCGCACCTCTAGCGAATCGAGCGCACCCAAAAATCTCTGTCAGGCCGAGCGCAACCAAAGAGGACCGAAGCGGACATCATCCCTTCATTTCTTGCCATCTGCAGTAACACTCCAGCATCGTAGCTCCAGTTACACTGCACCATGTGCCACACCACAAAGCTCAAGACCGTGTCCCAGGCTTCATTCTGATACGATACGATCGTTACGATCGCTACGATACAATTCGATACGATACGATCTCTATTGGCCCTTACCGAAATTTGTCTTTGACTCAAATGCAGCACACATGATATGACACATAACATATTGTCTTACCAGTATAGGTGCCTCCATAGAAATAAATAAGAAAGAAACAGACAAACAAAGTAACATTTAGTAAAACACATTATAACTACACATTACACCTATTGCACAATATTCATTCAATAACCTTGATCCATGGGACCAAGCACACTAGAATTTCCTTTAAATATGTTTTCATGGCCTTCAAAAACATGTTTATACTGCAACAACTACCTGACAGGGCCAACATGTCTGGACAGGGAAAAATGAAGGAACTGCAGGTGGATTATTTAAATATGATGTCACACTACTGAACTCCTCTGAACTTAATGTTGAACCAATCCAGTCAAAGGAAATGGAAAAGAAAAACGTCATGTTTGCTCTTTATGTGAGAGACTTTAGTTTATCTGAGGTCTGGCTGTGTGAAGTGGAATTGTGTTTGAAGTAGCGTGCTGGAAGAGTGGAATTAATTGTATTGTCACATGTTTGACTAGCACCAAAGTCCAGTAAAACTGTGAGGAAAATATACAAAGAGCTAAAAGTAAAATAAGACATGTGTAACATGCAGCATGGGAGTGACCCTCTTGTCAAAACTTGGCACATGTTAAACATAATTCATGGACACAAAACAAAATGAAAGAAACAGACTCCAGCCAGAAATCGTTTGAAAGGTCAAATTAGCAAATTGAACTCAGAAAACGGAACATTACGCCCATCAAGAGAGAACAACGTAATGGAGTCAATCATTTCTGAAAGGAGAACTTCGTGCGATGAGATTCGAGCGACGCACGTTGACCTTCGTGCACGAGATAATTTCATGCTCAGCAGATTGACGACGTTATCTGATCTAAAAGTGCAGTAGAAATGATGATGACCTTAGGCACCGGAGCAACAAAGGACTTTATCTGTGTGACAGATTGATGCTGTGCACATATTCTCTCTCTTGGAGACACTGGACTCTGCACTCGGGCATACCAACCACTTGAACTTCTGAGATAAGATAGCCCGAGTATATGAATAAAGGAGGATGCAGAACGTGTAGGAAATGCGATAACTTGGAAGGAAAATGTCTATATCTCACTACATATTAAATAGCTTTAACTACATTTAAGGAGTTTGTGATGCAGTCGCATAGTGAAGACCTTAAAGCTGTGATTCTCATGAGGAAATGCCTCGCCTACACGAGGACAGCAGCCTTAATATCCATTCTGTTTCATTATGACTCCGGTAATGTAACTTTTGCCCCCGTTAGGTCAGATAACGTCTCCTTTATCCGCCAGGCACTCCTCTGACGGATCAGATAGGAAGTATGATAAAATAATATTCATGTTCTAGAGGAGTCAGATAAAGAAATTCTGGGCACATAACGATATAGAATAAAATATAACGATCGGACGGGAAGAGATCCTTCAAACCGGTATTGTTGAACAGTTTATCACCAGTAGTGATGAGTCACCTTTACAGTGCCCTAAAGTTAAAGAATTACACATCTGGTAGAGTTTATCATTCAGGGTTTATCATACCATAACTTCAAATATTAAATGATATAAGAGCGGTTTGGTTTTTTTGCTCTCTGTATACTAACTATGATTATTTGGGACATTTTTTAATACTTTGTATGCATCACAAAGTACTCTCTGCTCCCTCCTCCTCCTCCTCCTCTCCCAATCTAAAGCAGCCCTGAGTTTCACATCTGCTCGTTCCGGTAACTGTGCCTAGGTGTGTGTGTATGTATATGTGAGTAATGCATCGGTAATTGTCGACTGGGCTCACGTGCTGATACTACAGTACGCCATTTTGTAGCTTGCGTCGTGCTGCATTTCGAAGCGAAGCACAAAAAGCAGAGGGATTACAGTCCAACTCATTTTGCCTCGACCTTTATGCTTGGTAAGGGAAGGCCGCTCCTCTTGCATTATAAATATGAATTCATGTGGAAAGAAATCCTGTGAGTTATGACATGGTAGTTCACGCTGGTATTGCAGTGCACTGGTTTCTTTTTCTGCAGGCCCTGAATACACATTTTGTGCCGGGGACAAAAGAGATGTGCTTGCTGCTGGCCCTACCCTCTGTGTCAGTCAGTGTGGAATCAGGATGTTGGACTGAGGGGCAGGGCGCTGGGCCTGTTAAATATTGACTGCAGGTGTAATAATTAACCTTCCACCAACTCCTGATCCCTTAAACTGGCTGCTCGGCCTCGCTGCCATTGCTTCGCCGTCTTTGCTGACATTGGCATCGAAATGCTCCCGGCAGCTGCTCGCTGTCGGTGTCTCCCTCTGTGTCTCCACCTGTCTCGGTCTTGTCCGCTCTGTTTCTTCTTCTCTGCATTTCCCCCCTCTGCTGCTCCGGCCCCCGGCACCCCTGTGTCTTGACGCCCTGCGGCTCTTGAAAACCTTTGGCCTCGTTCCGCGAAAGCCTCCGGACGGGGCCAATGCATCTGGAGGTGAGTGCAGCTCTTACCCACAACTGAATCGTTGTGTGAAATGTTCAGGATTAAAACAAAGTACGACGACAAAATCCAATTATTGTCTATCATAAGAACACCTGACAAAAGTAAGTGTTGAACGGGAAATATGATGCGCATGACTACATCGACATGGCTCTATGTTTCAGGATACATTATGTATTTTGAGACAAAGTCTGTCTACTTCAATTAGCTGAAGATCTTGACTTAGTGATTCTTTTTTTGGGCTTTTTTTTATATTAGAAAAATTAAATAAAACAAACTAGATGTAATTGTAGTATTTTTCGAATTAATGTCAACGTCTCTGTCTTTGGAGGGCGGATGGGTGCCGTGTGATTGGTTTATTCAACAGACTAAAAACTGCAAGCAGAGATGGTCTAACAGAGCTGCTAATCATTCAATTGCTTTATTGTTCTGTTTTTTTTTTTTTTCCTGTGCAGGGTTTTATTGCGAGGCAAAGTCTACAGAGATATCGCTCTGTAGCTGAGCAAGGCAGGCTGAACAAGAACAAAATGCCTCACAGGATTTGAAAAATAACTTGATTAGGTTCAGACTGATTGCACATTGGAAAACTATGAAGCCAATCTTTTAGTAATCATGAGGACGAATGTCAGTGGAAGCAGGAAATGCTTCAGTACATAGGTCAGACACACCCAGATATTCACATATTGAAAAGAGCCCTCATGTTGACAGCAACCATAAAATCTGCGTTATCTGTACAGGCCTTGGCCCTTTGGCCGTGCTGTTGGAAGAGTGTGAGCAATGATGCCGTCTACTTGAGGCAATAAAACTGGGCGGAGGAAATTGCCGGGTCAAAGTCACTCGCAAGGGGAGACTCCTCTCGTACTAAAGTAACTGCCTCCAAGTCCAAATCCTAAGTTAACCTCGGTGCTGCCTCCTGCTCCTTTTCTCCTCTCTCTCTCTCTCTCTCTCTCTCTCTCTCTCTCTCTTGCTTTCATCTCAGGTATTTTCCACGCCGGCGGCCAACACTGGAAGTGTCATTGTAGGTTTGTCCATCTGTAGACGTGACCGACTTGGAGAACAACTGATGCGGATGCGGTTTGCAGCCAGCGGGGAGTCTTCTGGTGCTCGCTGGATGTAACAGCAACTCCATGTGGAAGCTGTGTCTGTTCCAGTGGAAGTGCTGTTACCTGCAGAGAGCCGCCGAACGCAACACCGAGCCTGAGCTCTTCCTGAGAGGCTTTTAGTTTCAAGTGTAGATGAAGAGCGATGGGACGCAAGGCGATGACCTATGAATTGACAGCCAGTGGTTGTAACATCTGCCTGTCAGTTCTGTAGGCCACTGCTGTGTTTGTCCCTCTGAATGCCTACAGAATGTATAAACAACATGTTTTGGGTTTCATGGATGAGTCAAGAAGCCAACTGTGTCTCTTGTGGCTTTTACGTGAATAACAATTGTTTTTAAGCATGTTTTACAATGAATAAAATCTGAATGTGTTACTTTATGAATGGATGAGTCTGTCATGTGTCCTCTATTGCTCTGTTGAAGATTATTATTTGTTGCCAAGTCACTTTTATTTAGGCAACTCAAAATGATTGTATAGGGATTGAGATGCGTTAAGCAAACATAATTATTATGTACTATAATAATAATAATAATATAATGATAATAGTCAGAAACAAGTTGATGTAGTCTACTTGACATTTTGGAGCATCCAATCTCAAAATAATTAGTTTTATTTACACATTAAACTGTTAATATAAAAAATTACAAATTACAATTTGTCAACATGGAAATTGACCAAATACTTGAGTTAGAGTGCCTTTAGTTGAAATCCAAAACTAGTGTGTTAACAAAATCATCTTAAAGGTGCTCAATACGAAATTCAGTCTGTTGCCTGTTGCCTCCACACGGCTCTTAACATGGCGACGACTGAGCTGCTAACGGTGCTAACAGCGCTCACAGCGCAAGCAACCGGCAACAGTGCTGACAGAGCAACCTGCGTTTACCCGATGGGGAACCAGAGGAGGTCTGCTATATACTTCTGTGACAACACAGTCAGGCAGGTCGTTATCAGCTGTAACCCAAAGTCCTCCCAAACAATATATTTTGCATTCAAATATGAATTCACCATTTTGATAATGGCACATGTTCATGTTACTGGGGATTCAAGTTACAAGAAAATATTGTAAAATCTCAGCAGCTAGTTAGTGAGTCAACTCCAATTGCATCAACATTTCTCGCAGTGCTTTTATCTAATCAGCACAAGACTCAGCCATTAATATTGGCTGGGTTCTTCCTTATAATAAAATAAAATATTTATATATGTATTTACCTTAAACTGTCACCATGTGGAAGTACTGAAGGGCCAACTAGTCCAGTATCCTGACTGGAGTGACCAGTACAGTCCTCCACTCTGAATATTTCCTTCAATGAATTATGGGTTGGAAGACAATCAGCTACAGTTATTTAATAAAGTCTGTGTGCACGGACCCCGTGGTCATGAGCAATATGATTTAGCTGAATGCATTACCACAAAATGACAACAAATAAACTAATCATTGAGCTCACTAATGAGACCACACAATTACTACAAAAACACAACCGAAGGAAGAGAGTTTTGGTCCAGAAAAGCAACCAGCAGCCATGAGCTGGAATATGACTTGGCCACAGTTGCACTCTGGGTCACCTTGTTTACTGTGTTATTAAATGCAAATGTATATTGGAATATGCACCAGCAGTGTACACACAATATGAAACAGCTGCCTTTGCTGCCACCTGGCAGCCTGATGGACACATCGTTGTATTGAATCAGAGTTGAGTGTGTTCAGCAAAGACTCCAGACCTAATATTTCCAACTCATTATGGTTACTGAAGTCAGTATGGAGTTACTCTTTAAGACTACATTTTGACACAGGACCTCTACCGGGACTGTATTACTGCCTCGAGGCTATATGCTAGTTAATGCTCGAATTCATTTAAAATGATGAGGTGCCTTAAATTAAAACATGGTGAACAAAGGCAGTTGCTTTTTTTTGCCTAGTATGGATTAAGCATTATATTTGAGCTGTTAAAAGCAAAAAGCAGAATATCACTTCCGGGCACGTTCAATCCGTCCGACGATAAAAGCGAACGCGGAAGTGGAGTGGAGTGAATCATTTTGTATTCCTGTACTCTTCGTGAATTGTGACGTATCATCAACAGAGGTCTTTAATTTAATAATCATAAGCTAAACAAACAAAGACACAGAGGGACATATAATGTATGTGTGTCAGTTAATTGATTATATATTTGTACAGTTAGTTAGAATGAATAATGACAGCTGTGTGCTAAATGGATGTACAGTATTTTAATACTCAGAACAAAGGATATATAGAGAAACACTGCCACCTAGTGACGAAGCGACGGACGTCCACTTCCCGTGACGCAGAGAAACGCGGTAAAACGATATTCCGGTGTGCAGAAGGAGGACAGCAGCATGGCATCCGACAGCACCATGGATAACGTAAACGGACGAGAGACCGTCTCCCTGAACGGGGAACCGGTCGTGAAGCGGCCGCGGGAGACCCTCTCTCAGTCTGCTCTCCGGGTCCCGAAGGAGCCTCAGAACAAAGTGACCGTCGTGCTCGGAGCGCAGTGGGGCGACGAGGGCAAGGGGAAAGTTGTGGACTTGCTCGCAATGGATGCGGATATTGTATGCAGGTGCCAGGTACAAAGCTACACGCTCGGTTTAACGTTCACAAGTAGCATTCAAACCGACCACGTCGTACTATGGCGGTGGTATTTAAACGTCCGCTAATCGTAACACGGGTTGTTTGGTGAAAACCGACCCCCCCCACCCCCGCTGGCAACCGTTAAATATTAATGATCTGGTTCCGACGTCAACAACCTTGTCTGACCTCCCGGATGTAGAAGTGCTAAGTGCATGCTAGTGAGAACTACATGCCTGTTCGTCTTCTTTTTTAAATGTAAATCTGCTGTGTTGGTAGCATAATGTGTGTTTGAGTCCAGCACATGACCTCCACGTACTGATAAACGTCACTGTGTGTTATGTAACGCATTGAGCGCCCTTTGTTGTACAGCTGTTCCTCTTCGCTTTCAACCCAGTGACATTCAACAGGAATGTGTTTTTAATATTAGCATGTAGCTTACCACAGCCAGCTAGACCCTGTTCTCAGTGAGACACACAGGCAACGTTCACCGTCCTCTGGGTTGTTGGGTTCTGGTGCTTGCTCTCCTTCAGTGTTGTGTCTCACCAGAACACTTGAGTCCACCAGGCTGATCCCCATTTGTTTTGTGCCGTTTGCAGGGAGGCAACAATGCGGGTCACACGGTGGTCGTGGACAAAGTGGAGTACGACTTCCATCTGCTGCCCAGCGGAGTGCTCAACAAGAAGGCTGTCTCCTTCATTGGTACGAGGCGATCCTTGTGTTTTCATTGTGGAAGTTGGCGGGAAGATAAAGATCCTAATAAAATCAGTATATACTTCAAAACCCACCGCAGACAGCCGTATCAGTTGTTGTGTCTTGTAGTTTGGGAAGTGACACCGAGCTAAACAATGCATGGGTACATATAGGTAACAATCAACGCGTACTGCTCTTGGTGTGTTCTCTCGATTAAGCGTTTCCTCTTTTTGGTAGATGTTTTGTTTGTAGTACTATGAACACAAGAGGAGGAACCATTAAAGGAACTGTTGTTAAAATCCTGGGTAACAAGATTGTGTAACAACAAAATGAAACCTCAGGAAGAAACATGAGCCACATAAGAAATGTCTTTTAAGCAATGGTGCACGACTTCTCGCGCGGCTTGTCTAAGTTTCATTTTGTGCGTTACAGGCAACGGCGTGGTGATACACCTACCAGGTCTGTTTGAGGAAGCTCAGAAGAACCTGCAGAAAGGCAAAGGTAAAGGTTTCTAAATATGATATATAAACATGTTTTCCTTCCTTTACAAAGTGGTGTCGGTATCACAATAGAATTATAACTTTTGTGTTTTTAAACATAATAGTGGTATTGGCTTCAAAAACACAGCTGCGTCCCCCAATAGGCTGGAAACCTGCAATGACATGCGCAGGATGAGGTCATAACTGTGGTATCGATGAGGTAACCTGTAACGTGGGGTTTGTTGTATTGCGTGCAGGATTACAAGGATGGGAGGAGAGATTAAAGATTTCTGATCGTGCCCACCTCGGTGAGTAAGCGGTTCCTCATTCAAAGTTTTTAGTTAGTAATGTCCTCTTATTGACAATCCCTTCTATCCGCCGCTAGTGTTCAACTTCCATCAAGCTGTTGATGGAATCCAGGAGCAGCAGCGGCAGCAACAAGAAGGGAAAAAGTAAATCTACTATAATTAGTTTGAATTCTGTATATCTTTTAGTCTGGTGAGGTTTATATTATATACTTAAGCTGGAGGGGTTCTATTCTATTAAACAATTGGGTTGTTGTGGTTATTCATGTTGCGTTTTTTACTTGTTCTTCAGTTTGGGAACCACTAAAAAGGGAATCGGTCCGGCCTACTCCTCCAAAGCTGCTCGCAACGGCCTGCGAGTCTGTGACCTTGTCTCCGATTTTAAGGTTTTTGAGGACAAGTGAGTTTTCCTGTTTTTCTTTCTTCTTCTTCTAATTACGTTCATTTTCATATTCTTATTATATATTTCCAACTTCATCGTGTGAGCAGCCTTTAGAGTCTAGTCTATTCAGGTTTTGGTGTTGCAGCACTGGGACAAGTATCTCTTTTTAAAGGGCAGTTGTATTTGAATCCCTAAATGTGAGGATCTTCCCAAGATACAAGTTTGTGTTCAGGGACACATTTTCGAGATCATTTAAATCAAATTTTAACAAAAACATCATAGACCTTCGGGTGTCCATAGTGCTATTTATGTATCTTCTCCTGCCGTCAGCCGGCAGCGCATGAAACGGAAGCATTTACGATAGCCGGTCCAGAAGGGGATGCACGTAAACTTTTACAAACGTGTGTGTGTGTGAGCAGCCTCTTGAACTCCGTCCTCCTCGCAGGTTTCGCATGTTGGCCGAACATTTCCTGACGATGTACCCGAAACTTAACCTGGACGTCGAAGGTGAACTGGAGCAGCTGAAGGTGAGGAACACCGACGGAACGACATCGCAGTACATTTTCACTCAGTTGTGACAATAGACCGGTTTCCTGTGTCAGTGGGAAATGCACACGTGTAAATAATACAATGAATGGTTGCGGAATTTAGCTGCCTCAGAGAAATCATTCATGTTGTTAACTAACACCTATGCTTGCACTACTGTGACAATTTAAAATGTCTGCTCTGATGAATAACAGAAATCAGGTCGATGCATTAATCAAGATTGTTTATTTACTGGTTTCATATGACACAGGTGTTGACCGTAGAGTGTTGTTTGAATGGTTGACAGTTGTAATTTGTATTTATTGCTGAACAGAATTCAGTGTTTTCATTATTTTGGTCACTTGTTGGTCTCTGTTTTTCAGGGCTATGCAGAGCGGCTGCGGCCCCTGGTGACTGACGGGGTGTACTTCATGCACAAAGCTCTCACTGGGGCCAGTAAGAAGATCCTGGTGGAGGGAGCCAATGCTGCTCTGCTGGATATTGACTTTGGTGAGCACCACTGTTTGCTTTTTTTCCAGAGTTAGTTATGAAGACGTATCAGATGTTTTGCCTCCTCGGGTTAACCAACGTTTCTCTGTCCAGGCACGTATCCTTTCGTGACGTCTTCTAACTGCACCGTGGGCGGAGTGTGCACTGGTCTAGGCGTGCCTCCGTCGTACGTTGGCCGAGTGTACGGCGTCGTCAAAGCCTACACCACCCGGGTGGGCGTTGGCGCTTTCCCAACAGAGCAGGATAACGTGAGTAAAGACACATTTGAAAAAAGACTTTTTCCCCCAACTCGTTGATGAAAAAGCTCCTGCTAATTACCGATTAGACTCGTCGGGCTCAGAAGACGTCGATGTTGTGATTAAAGGATCAAATTCATCATGCCTGCTTCTCAGGCGCTCAGAAGCAGCTTTTTGTAAAATAGCCAACGTACTCCAGGAGATGCGTGATGTCGTTGTCTGGTCACCACACTCACAACAGCAACGTTTATGTTTTTTAGATGTTGATCCAACATTCAGAGAACAAATGTGAATTATCATTTCTAGTAATTTATGACCTTTAACTTGATAAGATATCTTTCCAACTGGGTAAGTTGAGTTTGTTGGCATGGTTTATGAGTTTCATACGGATTGGATTCTCCTCATTCTGAATTGACGATTGTGAAACACCTCTCAAAACATCCAGACGAAAGCAGAACAATTTATCACTGAACAAAGACACACGGTGTTGTAGTGAACGGTGCTGCAGAGAGATCATCTGACGTGTGTCTCCTTGTTCAGTAACCGTTAAATAAAAGCTCACTTTATCAGCAGGAGCTTTAAAAAGTGGGTGAATGCAGATTCCCCCGTGAGCCGAAACGACCTCCGTTTTTCAGGTATGGAGGTCGGCTTCAGGGGCAGACTTGTGGTCAGACGTGGGTTAGTTCATATCTAGGAGACTGCTGAGAGAACCTTTTGTGGAAAAGAGGTCTGCCACCGCTGTGCTTCTTAAAAAGACACTTAACGCCCAGCTGCTCAGCGGTCAACAGTAGAGGAGTGTGGTTGTACTGGGCAGCTTCCACATGCTGAAGCCGGACGTTACTGGGAAAGGGGAATGTGCAGCTAACGGTTACTACACAAATACAGGCGTCAAAACAAGCAGACTCAACACAGTATCCCCTAAAGTTGCTGATTTATCTGCTGGATCTTTAAAGTGTGCTCCTTGTTTGTCGTGTTTTAGGAGACTGGAGAACTGTTGCAGTCCAGAGGGAGAGAGTTCGGTGTGACGACGGGCAGAAAGAGGCGTTGCGGTTGGCTGGACCTGATTTTGGTCAGATACGCCCACATGGTCAATGGCTTCTCCGCGTAAGTCTCGCCATTTAAGTCTCACCATTTCATAATATTATGCCCACCCGCTGATGTAATCACTGAAGCTGCAGTTAAGCTTTCATGATGCACTCTGAACCGCCCGTCGTCATCGGAGTTGAACGGAGTGACTTCTTTCCTTGCAGAATTGCCCTGACCAAGCTGGACATTTTGGACACGCTGTCAGAGATTAAAGTGGGCGTGGCCTATAAGGTCGACGGAAAATCTCTACCAAGTTTCCCCGGTAGGTCATAACCATCTCAATGTTTTATAGAACAGCTCTTTGTCTGCCCGTTACAGAGAAAATAGGATTGGATTACACATGTAACATTGCCTTAAAGTAGGGGGCAGAGATTGAAGAAAAGTAGGGATGCAAGTGATGATTATATTTGTTTTCCGTTAATTATTTGTAAAATTAATTGATTGAAAAATGCACTTCACAAGTTACGGTATCGGTGATATAAAACGTGGTAAAGCAGCAAATCCTCACACTTTTGAGAAGCTGTAACCAGTGTTTGTCATGTATCAATTGTTGACTACAGTACGAGGTGTAAATGCTCACGTTTTATCTCGATGTCCTGATCTTTTGATTGAAAAATATTCACGTCTAAGACTATCCATCGATCCACAAACATTTTAGCGGCAGAAACGTGATTCCTGTAAACACAGGAGAGGACCTGTACTCTCAAAGGGATTATTGTTCTCAGAAGGACTACTCAGCGTTTGGTTAAAGGTGAACAAACGCAGCTTTTCTGCTCCTTAATGTCTTATTTCACACAGGTCAGCTTTTACTAGCAGGAAATGCAACATCTTGGGCTTTTTGAAAATCTATTTTTCAGCAGATTTGAGGCTGCGTTTATCTTCAGTATCTCTCTGCTTTCACTGCTAAACGGAGCAAAGTGAATTGTTAAGCTAATGAACCGGAGGATGATGAAACCACTTCTCTCTCTGTGACACTGCAGCTGCTCTCGGCCAGCGTGTCATCACTGATTGCCCTCGTATATTTATCATCTTTATGGTGCTGAATGTTTGAGGGTTTATCCTCATCCAGATTTGTTTCTCCGGTTGTGCTGCAGTCTTTCAGCAATTAGAGAGACACACATTTAGGAGTAAAAGTGCTCCGATTTGATTCATTGTGTTTTAACTTTTATTTGACAACATTGTACATTAAGTATTAAAATGAAGAGATGAGAAAGTATTGGCAGACAACACATGCAGCATATCTTCGAAACTTTTACGACTTGCATGATTTTGTCGACTTGGATAAGATGATTTAATTTACAGATCTGTAAAACTTGAGGTTCTCAGTTCTACTTTAAATCTTGTGTTTAGCAGAAATGTGCTCATCAGTTTCTTGGAAACGGGTCATTCATCAGGAAGAAGCATTGAAACACGACTTAAGAAATCTTAGTCGGCTGAGACCAAAATGAAAGACGAGTGGACTAATCGATAAGAGGGGGGGGGGCTCTCTCTCATCGGCCCTTTTTATACAGAGATCCTGCAATACTGCTGTAAACACCGGCTGCCGGCTTAGCGGCGAAGCAACAATGTCCCCATTCTGTCTCCGTGCCTCTTTATTCAGAACAGTGAGGCGGAATAACAGCGCAACAGTCCCGTCTTTGTGCCATCTGGTTGGCTCTTCTGAGCGGCCTTTTATAAAGACCACCGATCAAACCGTTTAGAACAAATACCAGCTAAAAACAATGGGGGGCCGGCTGACTGGAACACCCTCACTGAGGAGCATCACATCCTATCGGATGATAGAATGTGTACCATAACGGACCATAAATACCACTAAAGGACAGCTGTCCGGTGTGTTGTTTAGGCCAGACCTGTGATGAATCGGTAACTGTAAACCAGAACAAAAACATCATCTTTCACCCGTTCTGTCGCAGCAAACATGGACGTGTTGACGCGGGTGTCTGTGGACTACGAGACGTTGCCCGGCTGGTGCTGCAGCACCGAGTCCGCTCGGAGCTTCGAGGAGCTGCCGCCGAAGGCACAAAGTTACATTCGGTTCATCGAGGACTTCCTGCAAGTGCCAGGTTTGTAAAGAGGCACTTTACATTAACGAATTGGACTGCGGCCACATCGTTAATCGCTTTGCCAAATCTGCCAGTCACACCTCGTCTTTTTTTTTTTTCTTTCTTTTTCTCTCTCTCTCTCATTTCAGTGAAGTGGGTCGGAGTCGGCAAGTCCAGAGAGAGCATGGTGAAACTGTTCTGATCCGTCTGCCGACCTGTAAGCTCGGATCATTTCAGGTTGTGTTAGGAGTTTAAAATGCAAACTCTCCTGGAGGAAACTCTTCACCAGCAAGGCTATTTGTGAAACCTTTTGTTGCTGCTTGTGCATCACATTTGCAATACTTTTTCCCCAGACATCATTTATGCATTCCACATAATGTAATGTAATTTATTCGGGTGTTAATTTTTAAAACGTGGTGCAAATGGATCGATCATTCTTTCTTCCATTCCGCAGCAAAGCACAGTTTTGTTTTTTAGCATTTGAATCTAATTAACCCTTAATTGCTAACTGTTCTCTGTGTTGTTTTTTTACATGTATTTGAGGAGCTGTTACTGAACAGAACACTGCATCTTAAAGGGCACAATACAAGAAGGCAAGAGACCATTTTCAGGCTTTGTAATGAGATGGAAAAATGATTGAAAGCCATTGTGCGATCAGTCCGATAGTGAACTTTTCTATTGAACAATTTTAAAACACTTTAGAAACATGAACGCATCTCAGTTTGTAACAATATTTTCATGACGAGTGTTGGAATGAACACAATGCTTTTTAAATCATCCTCAAAACGGATAAACCAACACTAAACAACAAAGGTTGAATAGGTGTTTGCTTCATAATAGTTGAGGAAAAGTAAGTATAAAGTCCACATCCACACAGAGACATTGGCTGGTCTGTGACAAGTTTGTGTAAATGTGAAGAAAATGGCCGATGGGCAATAATGTACCAGAGAATATTTCAATGTGTTTCCTACACCATTTAATTCATTGTCAATGATGTAAAAGACTCAGCTTGCTCTTATCAATAAAAGGAAACTACCGTTCTTTTGATTTGTCATTCATTCAGGTTTTAGTAAAGGGTTAAACCTGTAAGTCTGGAGCAAAGAGCTGTTCTCAGGTGTTACTGTGAAACGTTACGGTGTAATCATATCCTCCTTACATTGTTCTGTTCCTGTTGTGCAGCTACAGTTTATTCCCTTCACAGCAGTATTTCTTGTTTGGGTTCACGAGTAAGTTTAGGTGCTTCTGGTCATTGCAGTGTAGCTCATTATGCACACATAGTTATCTGCGTAAGGTGGCCCATTTGAAATCTGCACCTAAGAAGATGTGTGACGCTGCGTCTCTGAATGTCTCCACAGCAAAACGTAAGCGAGTTTAAAAGCTGCTCTGATCAAAACATGTTCTATCTTGGAACGGATCATATGAAAATATGTACGATATGAGAGGTGCCACTTGTGATAAACCAACACATAATTATAACTTGACTGCTCTTGCCCTCGGGTCTATGGAGCTTTGGTTCATTCTTGCCGCAAACGGTTGTGTCTCTACCTGCAGCTGCTTTTAGCAAGAAAGCCCCGATGAACTCACTTCATACTAAATTAAAAAGAAACGGCTGAAAGAATGGTGAATATTGGATTTGGATTTGCCGGTGGCCGGAAACACAAATGATAAAGTTCTACATCGGCTGCTGAAGGCGCAAAAAGCTGTCGGGTTTGCTGACACTTCTGCTTCATCAACTGCACGAGGCGTCAGCGGACAGATGACTGCACTCTTCTTCATGCCCCCTTCAGCCCGCAAGATTTGTTTCTCTCACTCTTTCTTACTTCACACCCTCCTTAGTTAGCTGACTTCCTCTCAAGATTTAAAAGCTTTTCAGGACCGGGGGGGGATTAGATTAAAGTGTAAAGTGGATGCCTTGGCAGATCGATGGTCTAGGTGTAACAGAGTCCTGGAGTTTCTCAGATATTGCAGTCTAATGCGTTAAAGGCCCTGCTCACCCACACAGGTGTTGTCAGCTGTACAGGCCGATCAGACCTCCGCTCAGGTTGATGTTGGGCAGAGATGTGCTCGGAAATGATGTCATTAAAGTCTGCATACAGATGAACATCATAAGGTTTGAAAGAGTAGTAAGAAAACTAACAGGACGGTCAGCGGTCCTGAAATGATAAAATAGCTCAATGTTAAGTACAAACCTAAAATATTTTAAAGTTAATTCATAAGCCATTGTCTTATTATTGTTAATGTATACTTGCAGATCATTTGCATAGATTATTTTTAGTCACAAAGGTTTGTTTTGAACTGTATTCCTGTATTCCTACTACTATGGAGCCCCAAACAATGTTAAGTAGATACTACAATAATTAATAAATTAGGAATTAACCAAACATTTCGTCTTGACACCAAAATCTGCCCCCAACCACAGACATATAGTCAGCAAGCACCTGTTACCTAACCCGACTAATTCTGAATCAATGATTTAGCTGCTGCTGTGAATAAACACACACGGTGACAACGTGTTCCTTTTATTTTGGTAACAATCTAGTTATCAGCTAACTAGCTACGTTGGCTTTTTCCTGGAATTATTACAGAGTCAGCATCAAAGTCAAGAGGCAGCAGCTTGCTGCCAGACAAAACTGTGAAGGACAAAAAAGGACAAAGAGTTTTAGTTGTTGTAGCTCAGAGGACAGTTGCTGCTGGATGGCCGGGGGCATGTGATTGGCTGAAAGATGACGGGGCGAGGCACTTGTGTCATTGAAATAAAAACATAATTGTTAAATGACGACTTCAAATGAAACAAGTGAAATATTCAATAAACTCCAATAAAACTGTTAATATGAAAATATCACTAAAATTTGGACATTTTGTGGCTCCACACATCACACCAGCTCCTGGATAGCAGTCCCATGTGCTTTTGGATTAATAATGTACTGTAGAGGTTAACAATATAAAATTTAACAGACAATTACTACAAGTTCTAATAAAATTACAAAAAACATATCTTACTTCCCTTTAAACGTAGAAACCTGGTTGTTTTTGTGCTGCTGTCCTATAGAGTAAAAAATATAATTTTCTGACGTTTTCTCGTCTTCTGTACGTCGAAAGTGCATCTCCCGTTAAATGAGCAAAGTTGCAGACGTTTGCTAACCAATCAATTTCCAGTCCAAGAAGTCCCTGCATCATCAGAAATGGCAGAAAGTGAACTTACAGTAGACGCAAGAAGGCTTAATTGAAAATAAAGTGCTCTTAATAGCCGTGTAGTCCTCCTCCCCCAAACGTTTCTGGCGGCCCCCTCCCTCCCTGACTCTCTTCTGTTTACTACCACCTTCCTTTACTTGTAATTGAGAGCACATTTATCATCAGGTCAATCAATTTGAGTCTGTTATTCAAGTGTAGCTACTTCTCAGATGGTCATCCCTCATCACATCTCTTTCCAAAGTCTCTGTTTTTTCCCCTCCAATGGCTGGATGTTAATTCATTTACCTTTACACTGCCAGCTCAATCATACATTACATTAAAAGGACACCTGGAGTTGAAGCCATCGACCTACTAGAAGTAAGCATTTTCAGATTGTCTCTTTCTTTGCATGTGTGACCAGGAGTTTGATGAATGTCAAGGCAGATCTTCTGTTATGTGGTGATTATGGAGGTAATGTAGAGGTCCAATTATATGCATTTTTGACATCAGCATGTCCTTTAAATTCAAACTATGGAGTCATCTTTGTTTTATCAAAATGTTAACTACTTTATGATGATGAAGAATCAGAGGAGTTTTTTCTGACCGTGATTTATGCTGTCAGGGGGGTGAAACGGGTGCGAGCGATGCAAGAACCGCCACGGTTGTCTAATTTTCTCCCCGTGCGTTCCGCAGAGCTCTCTGATTAACATTGATCACTGCATTTATAAAGAATCCCTCCTTTATTCCTTCCTCATTCTGCACTGTCAGGATGTATGTAGCCACAGCAATAAGACACCTGTTCCGAGGGGGTTGGACTGCGTTCAGTTTTGGTGAGAACAGAGAGGCAGCGGCTCTCACACAGATTGAATTGAAGGAGCTAAATGTATTTTACAGTTTATTAGGAGAGTGCATGAAATAAATCCAATTCCGCAACTCAGCAAGTAGAGACCGAGTACAAAGTATTTGCAGGGAAATACGGAGAACAATGTCTAAAGTTTGCTCTCATTATGAATAACATGTACTCTTTTGACAGATGCATCTAAATAGATTATGACATAGTGTACTTATCTATAGTGTATTGCTATAATACTACGGTAATGTACCCGTGTCTGCTTGTCATAACAGAAACACTATAATGTGCTAGCTCAATCACCAATTACTGATAAGAGATCATCTGTTTAATACAGTTACTAAACTAGTAAATAACATATCCGTGTGCAATATTATATATATATATATTATTATATGTCAAATATTGTTTCTTTTTAATTTAAGCTGAATGCCATACAACACAGTAGATTGTACAGTATATCAGTCCCTTCCTTGCTTAAACGTGTAAAACAAATCCTCAGTATTTTTTAACATATCAAAACTGCATTTATCCATATTTTATGTCACATGAAATCCCACCCCGTTCTGTTCCTGTAAAGAGTAAAGTAAACTAAAGTAAAAAAATGTTGCTTGGGAGGGCGTGTCAAACATTTCATTTAATCTGGATGTGTTGCTGAAACTGTTTTTTCAGCCCATTTCCCAAAAGGCTTTGGTTATGAGTAACAAATATGGGAACCGCTGTATCTCCAGTCGACAGAAGAACATTTAAATTTCTTTAATACAAAATAAATATTCATGGAATCCACTTTGGATGAATTTGCTCACTGAATCATGCTTAAAAATGAATAACCATAATATAAAGATGCTACGCGGACATCGGGTCACAATGGCTTTTGATATGTTATATTAACTGAAATTGAAAATATATATGTATATATATATATATATATATACATATATATATATATATATATATATATATATATATAGATGGTTACTGTCTGGATGCCATGTTAATCATTTTGCACTGACCTTGTGTTACTTGTAATACCTCCAATTCGAAGTCCAGGTTCCTCTGTGAACAATAACTCTGTCCACCCCTCTTAGCCTGACACATTGCGCTGGCACACTTTGCCCTTTACAGTCTGGAAGCTCTGCTGAAGTTGCCGGCAGAAAGTTACTTTCCGCTCCTGATTGGGATGAATTTTATTGAAAGGAGATGTCTGGGATTGTTTGACTGATTATTGATTGATCACCATCATCCCAGCAGCTCTCGATATGACTCCTCACTTTCTTTTTTGGTCAGAAGCAACAATATCGATTCAGTCAGGAGGCAACGCACAAAAGCGGCATCTACAAAATTAGCCATTTAAAATCAAACAAGTTCTTTTTTTATGTTCGATTAAAGCGATGTGGTGAGCTACTCAGCATCAAATTCCCATTTGTGTTTTCCTTTAAAATGAGAGTAATACATTTTAACTCCATACCCAATAATGGTCGGCCCTGACTGAGCAACTCTGGATTCTTGGGAATTTGCCAACTTGGCTTTGTGATCTCAGTTTTCCGTCTGTGCCGCCCATTTGTCTCTCTTTCAAAAAACGAGAGACAACATTTATCCTACATTTTCTCTTGTACTAGCCTTCTTATGAAGGTGATAGTAGTGTATTTAGGCCAGTTCAGTGAAGGTACAGTAAAAAAACAGTAAACACTGCAAACATATATACAGTAAAGCAACATTATACATGATATATACTGTATGATATTTTTAGTCATATAGCTTACATGAAGATAGTTTTTACTCGTCATTGGAGAACATATATTCCCAATATTGTCTGGTCAGCTGTTTAGTACACTGGTGCAGTGGCAAAGGTATGAAGAACATTTGCAACACGCATTTTTATTATTAGCCATGAGCAAATGTTAGCATGCTAACACGTTTAACTAAGATGGAGAACGTGGTTTGCACTATGCATCCTTTGCATCAGCATGTTAGCATTGTTATTGTGAGCATGCTATCATGCTGATAGTCGCAAAATCCCTGCAGTTATTCAAAGTGTACTAATGTATGATTAGGCTGACTATTACAATTAATAGTAACCAGGAGTTATTGTTTGTTTGAAAAGGGACAATGTTCATAATTCAAACAAATGTAAATGTACCTGAGTTAGCTGAAAGGCTATCAGCAGTCCTTCTTGCCTGATATTGTTCGGCATCCTACAATAATACCCTTACAGATCTGGAGGAACATCGGAATATCTGCCTGAGGAACCTCATCCCCGCCCCTGTAAACACACACACACACACACACACACACACACACACACACACACACACACACACACACACACACACACAGAGAAAGAAAGAGAGCAGCAGCAGTTCTGTCAAGCAGCTTGTGTTGAAGATGGGACATTGAGAGCAGGCTGAAGGGCTGAGCTTGGCTTCCCCCTGCAGAGTCGGCAGTCAGATCTCAACGAGTCTCGATGAATCTCAAACATTGATCCCACAGAGGTAGTGATATGAGTGCAGCCACGACTGCATTGGACATTCAGTTTAACTCACTGGAGGAAAAACTCTGGAATGTGAAGAACTCCACGTACAGACTGAAGCAAATGAAGCTGCATTATGTGTTCATGTCTTCTTTATATGATGATATCTTTACGTACTGTATAAAAAAACTGATCTAACTGAAGTCTGAAGAAACTGAATAGATCCAAAAATCCATCATCATCTGTGCTGCTCCCCCCCCCCCTCCCTCTCTCCTCTCTCTCTTTAACTCACTCTCTCACACTCTATATAAAGTCAGTTTGAACGAGCATCTTTTTTCCTCTCTTTAGTGCTCAGCAACAGCATCCCTCCCCACCCACACCCACACATACACACACTCATGCTCACACACACACACACACACCTCGCTGTACGCGGCTGCCTGAACTCATGAAACACCATGCATGAGGCGACTGGTACTCTGGATTCTTATGATCCTTCATTTTGAGGTAAGCGCACACGGGCGGGAATCTCCGGCGGGTCGGACGGTACCACACATTTTTAGGGACCAGGAGGGACTCTTAAGTGGTAATAAAATGGGATCACTACGGCTATGTCTCGGTTACAGCAGCAGCAGCAGCACAGTTGGCACTTAATGCAAGCCGTATTACAATTTCCTTTTGTCTAGTGGTGTGTAACCTGTCTGGCTGTGGTAGGTGTGCAGCAGATAACTGCTGTTTCTAACTGTGTTTGTTGGGCCAAAATATGCTTCAATGATATATTTGGTGTTGGTAAAAGAGTTGATTATTGTTCTCTTTAAGTAATTCATGAACTACTAGTATATTGTACTAGTATATTGTTACTCACATCAATCATCGTATGTTGTATTAGTCTCCTTGTATATAACAATGTAAATCCTAAAAAACAGCCATTCAAATGAATCTTACCAATATAGGTTTGAGTTACTCTGCTAACTTGTGGCTGTGTTGTGTTCAATTTGGTAAGTGAAGAGTCTCTTTGTGTATTCCCAGCAGCTGTGAAACTGTGGAGAGAAGTGTATATATTTCACTGTCACCCTGTGACAGTTTATTGCTTTAATTTCATCAGATCTGCTGACTAAAGCGCTGCAGCCACCGAACCTAAGAAGACGGGAGCTGGTTTTATTGTTCTGGCTTGCAGTCCAGTGTTGCAGAGTGAATTGGAAATGGCAGGCTTACTGGTCCAAATGATAAAAAATCTCTCCGTCATCAATCATTTCCGAAATTTGGGGACAAAGGGGAGTGTCGGACACATCTTGTCAGTTTCTCGACTCCATCGCTTTAACATGGCAAAGATGCATCGGAGTGCAGAGCCTTGGCTCCAGTTTCAGTTTGAAATGAGAATGCGTCTCGGTTTGAGCCGGCGATGACCAACATCATCACACTGAACCAGGTCACAATCGCTGAAAGCCATATCTGATGCATTTGGAGGTGCCTGCACTTTGTATTTCTTCTGCCACTGCTGATCTGCATCGCCTAAAGGAAATACATCTTCTTCTATAATTGTTTTCTCCACCCTGATTTTACAAAGTTATGGCTGGAATATAACAAAGCTGAACCGTCTCTCAGCACAATATAAAGGCGCACAGTGTGCATATGATTAGAAGACGGCTACAGATAATGTGTAACCATCAAGAAAAGACAACAACAGGTGGATTTGTTTCCAGAACCTGAGCACTGCCACGCCCGACAGCTTCACCTTGTTGTTACCTGTCTCTGAGGATTATCCTCACAACTGACGCCTTTTGTGAGAAAGTGAACGTATAGCTGTTCTTCTCTTATTCAAAATCATTGACGTAAATTCTGTGAATGCTAAAATAGCACTTGGGAATATGTGCCTCTGCTTCTATCTAGTGTCCCCTCCTTCGGAGTGTGAGGTGGACGGGCTCCCCACTGGTTACGGGTCCAGGGACTCCATCCTCAGGCCTGGTGACAAGGACTGGAAAAGACGAAGGCGTGGGCAACTAAGGCGGATTGATAGGTAAGGTCAACTATTATCTGTCTGTGTGTTGATGACATGGATAATATACTGTATGTTTCTGTACTAGTGCCGTCGAATCTGTTCAAAGTGTCAGGCAGGTCAGATGACCGGCGTTTTATCAAGGATGTTTCGTTGACTGTGTGTCAGCAGTGTGGTGAGGCCCGAGTCCATTAAATGCCTCATGCGCAGGCGTGTAAACAGCCTGGGTTGTTGTCCGTTTGAAAACCCCTTGTGTTCGTGTGGTTGGTGATGTTTCAGCTGCAGCAGCTGGGATCCAGGCCACACCAGCGCAGAGGCTGGCAAAGGGAAACAGCAGCCCGCATTCGGACTGAGTAGAGCCATGCGCTGCTCTACCCTGCTCGGCATCCTCACGGGGGTGCTTCTCTACTTGGTGCTGGGAGCTGTGGTGTTCCGCTCCTTGGAGGCTCCGCGAGAGGAGGGCAAGCACATGCAGCTGCTGGACGTACGCCGGGACTTCTTGTTGAACTTTACCTGCATGGGCCCAGACGACCTACAGACCCTCATAGAGGTACAGCAGATCTTCTCCTGACATGTCTCATGACAACATGGATTTAATTTGGGAGCCCTTTGGGGGTCCTCACCCCCAGGTTGGTAACCACTGAAAAGTATTATAAACACAACTTGTGACCGACAATAACGCCTCAGTATTTACTTCCTTTAATTGCCATGCATAGTGTAGTGGTAAAAAATATATATCAGTGTCATGAAATGGTTTAGAAACATTTTACGGCTTAGAAGAACAGAGGTAGAGACATTTAGCTTTGTCCAAACATGGTTTACGACCAGACCATATACTGAGTGTTACTTTAGAGGGCCGTAAAGACAGACACAGGAAGGTCAGCAAGGGTTTACACTGGGGGTTCTCCCTGTCTTGGGGATGTTTAGGGTCACGTAAATGTATCTGACAATGAGATCAAGGGAAAATGTAAGACTGATAAGCCAGCGTAAGACATCCTTGACCTGTCTAAAGGCGGAGACTGTTTCTGCTTTAGTATATAGTATGTGAAGATTTGAACTGATGTTGAAGAATGCTTCCAGCAGACTCTGTGTGAAGAGCTGTGTTGGATATTCTCCCTCTTGCAAGAGAATAAATGGAACAGGACAACTTTGAATGATTTGGAGACTTGGATTATTTTGATTTGCAAATAACACTCTCTTCTCCCGATTAACGTAGAAAAAAAAAGTTGTGTGTTACCTCTACAGCAGGTTCTAAATCTTAGAGACAGCCCACATCTCGCTAAAAATACATTTTGGCCTGACTGCTTCACATTTTATATTCACTTGGAACTCGCTTGAGTTTGACAATGCAACTTATCGCACTGAATCACTTTTGTGGATCTTCAGGGTGACCCTTCAGATTTGTGTGGCATTTGGCGCTGTGGATAACAGGTCTGAGCAGCTGTGTAATGAAGGGTCGGCTCTAGTATGCGTGTGCAAGTGCATGAAGGCTGAACGTTATGAGCCATGTTGGCAACCGTAATGGGATTATGAGATGTTTGTCCTTATCACTGTTTTAGCTATTGACATTTGCAAAAAGGTTACTCAAGGGACTGACGGACATGACAGATGTAAACGAGGTAGTCACATTTTGTTTTTGATTATTTAAAGGAAGATGATAAGAGATCTGGAGTGCTCCTTCGCTGTATCCTGTTTATATAATATGTTTCATAATATTAGAATGGAATGAATTATTAATATGGAACCCAATAGTGTTCAATATTAAGCAAATAGAAAAAATACATTGTTTAAAATACATAAATGAAACAATAATTTGTGTAATAATTGAAGAAATCATTGTTATGAAATTATGTTTTATCAATTATTTTCATAACTGAATTGTATTGTTAGTTATTATTTAATTATAGACATTGTTATTTCAAAATGCCCTTTTGATAATGACGCATTTTATTTTATAATGTCACGTTTCATGATTGTGTTGTTGCCAACAGTCACCACCTTTCAGCCAATCTCAGGCCCTCTCTTAAACTAGCACACCTGTTACTGACAACAGCCAATTCGCTCCGGTCAGCTAGAGCAATAACAAAGCTGCAGCTGTAAATAAACACAGTACACACACTTAACCTCTTTAGCTTTTTTTAAGCCTTAGCATTAGCTTACCAAGGCTGTTAATGCTACCAACCTAGCCGGCTAACGAGTTAACTGTTAGCAGTTTCTAGTGTTAGCAGTGTTGGCTAGCTTCCGTTGGCCAGAGCGAATGAGCAGAGAAAGGTTCTGTCTTTTTTCTCTTTACAGAGTTGTTTGTCTTTCTCTGAAGAACATTTAGATGCTGCAGAGGTAACTCTGAGTTAACCAGCTAATGTTAGGCCAGCTAGGTAGGTAGCATGCACAGCTTATATAGATAAATGGAAAAAGGGCATTTTAAAATAATTCTATAATCTAAAATATAAATAAACTCCTGTAAACAGTGTTATTACAAAAATCAAAATGGCTAAATAATATCTTCATAGGTTGAGTTCAAATTATTTCCTTAATTATTTAATACAGATAATCATTTAATACAAAACATCTGCTGGTTTTCTAAAACAAAGGGTTCCAGTGCAATCTTTCCACATTATTGTAGTAAAAGAAATACACTAATATAATAAACATTTATTGTATCTATTATTATGTGCTGTCAGAAAAACAAATGCAAGTCATCCTGTTAATGAGTGAACCAGGCAGCTGTCACAAAGTAATTCTTCAGACGTTGTTCTGGTCAACAAGCACCGTGGGTCAGGTTTCACTGAAACAACGTCAGCTGATGTTTCAACAGGTCCTCAATAGATAAGTTCCTTCCTACTACAATCTGTTCTCAACTCGACTAAAGTAAGGTCAGGTTTCACCACTCAAGATGTGCTGTGTTAGTTTGGCAAATATTGCCCATGCTTGCATTAATTAGGAGCTTTAGCAATTCAAGTGAAAGCGCAGTTGGAATCGTAAAACAATAGAAATCAATCCATTTTCCCAGATGAGTTGGGACAGACATATGGCGTCAGTCCAACAGACAGTATCAACCAGACACAGCCCTGCCTCTGGGATTGTAAACTTCTAATCTATTAGAAGTAATAATGTCTGCAGAGACCATATTCAATCACAACTTCATCATAGTCAGCTTTAAATTCAGAGTTAACAAATGTCTTCAAGCACCAACAGACAGAAAACCGATAATTAGATCAGGAATCTGTGCTCGCACTGGTTCGATAGACTCGGGACAGAATGGAGCCGTCACGGTCGTACATCACCAGTCACTTCTTTGTCACTGACTTCCTGCTGCTGATGCCATGACAATGCATTTTATACAGCATTGTCAACGTTACTGGACTATTTAATTGGATAATAAAAAGAAACTCACACTCGTGTTTGTGCCTTTGAAACTTTCAACATGTCTGAAATGAATCGTGTGGGCTAATCGATTAGTTCGTATGATTTTGGCTCACCCCTCTTTTTACTATCCGATTAAATATTAATTGCTGAACTGTTTCATTAACTAACCAGCAAACTCTACTCTTTTCTACTTTACCATCCCAGGAAGTAGTGGAGGCCGTCGGTGCAGGTGTGGATCCTAACAGCAACTTCACCTTCGTCAGCCAATGGGATCTGGCCAGCGCTTTTTTTTTCTCAGGGACTATCATCACAACCATTGGTGGGTGTCCAATAGGAGCAGTAAGCCCGCAAATTCTGATCAAATAGGCTACTTGCGGGCGAAATCAGTTACATTTTTTACATGTTGTGTCATCAAATTGACTAATCTTCCACCTCTCACCGCACATGTTCAGGTTTTGGAAACATCTCTCCCAAGACAGAAGGAGGGCAGCTGTTCTGCATTTTCTACGCCCTGGTGGGAATCCCGATGTTTGGTATTCTGCTCGCTGGAGTCGGAGACCATCTGGGTACTGGGCTGAGGAAAGCTGTTGCCAAAATAGAGACCCTCTTTCGGGTCAGACCCTCAACGGAGCTTCCAATGTCTTCTTTGCTTGCACTGCTCATGTACTTCCTTTTATTTGTCTCATGCCACTGTGTTGTTTCAACCTGCTGACAGAAATGGCGTGTTAGTCCAATCATTGTGCGAGTGATCTCAGCCGTCCTGTCCATCCTGCTGGGTTGCCTGCTCTTTGTCGCTGTGCCTATCCTGGTTTTCCAAGAGGTGGAGGAGTGGACTCTGCTGGAGTCGGCCTACTTTGTCGTTATCACCCTGACAACAGTAGGGTTCGGAGACTATGTTGCAGGTATACAACAGTAATTGATTACCCACGTGTATCTTAACATAGCTTGCAGTGGTGTGCACACACTCTGAAGCAACAAAGGGGGACTTTACCATTCGGCTTGGTAAGGCATATTTACATAAAACATTTAAGTTATGTTTCCATTATAACATACTGTATATTTATACACCTGTGCAATAACATGTATTGTATCACTGTCATTGTGGAAATACAAGAAATGAAATCTGCATTCAAGAAGCGAGAAAGAAAGAGCGAGAGAGAAGATGCAGCCAGATGCTGGTCCCAGAAATCTTCAGATCCTTTTTTTAAAGGGCCAGTGTGTATCATTTTTGGGTATCTATTAGCAAAAATGGAATAAAATATTCATAACTACGTTTTCATTAGTGTACTCACCTGAAACTAAGAATCATTGTGTTTTCCTTATCTTAGAACGAGCCCATCTTATCTACTCAGGGAGTGGGTCCTCGTCACGGAGTCCGCCATGTTGCGCCGCTATATTCCAACAGTAGCCAGAACGGTCAAACCAAACGTTGGCTCTAACGAGAGCCTTTCGTGTTTTTACGATACCTGAAGGCCACCGTAGTTCTATGACGCCCTTGTGAAACTGAGCAAACTGCTGATACGCTGATCTTCACTGGACATAATTTAATACACGGACCAATAAATATTTACTGTTTGTGTGAAGCAGCGAAAGTGAAAACATAGTTTCCGTTTCCGTCTAATTTGTTTATATCTGACTTGCGCTTGCTTTTGCATATTCTAGCTTTTTTTCGTTGAATTTATTGATCTGTAGATGAGTATGAACATGACTTAATTAGCCATCCATAAATATAACTGTCATTTGTAATGCATTAAGTTCACTCAGCACAGACAATTTTCATCTTCTCATCAATAATTCAGGATTACTTTCTTGTGAGAGATGAATTATTGATGATCTAATCTGCTATATAGTATCTCCTATCTTAAATGTTTATTTACTCTGTAAAAAAAAGTTGAATGGATGAATAAATGTGTTGCCTTTACACACTGGTAATGCATACCGTGTCTTTGTATCTTCTCAAAGGGGATTCAGGAAAGGCGGGGAGTGACCACTGGTACAAGCCTTTGGTGTGGTTCTGGATCTTGCTGGGTCTTGCCTACTTTGCATCTATCCTGACAATGATTGGTAACTGGCTTCGAGTTCTATCCAAGAAGACCAGAGCTGAGGTACTTCTCCTCCTCTCATGTCTGTTTTTTTTTTCAAGGTCATGTCTCATGCCACTTCCTTTCCAACATCTCTGGTTTTATCCCCTTCTCTCAGATGGAGGAGCTCCGAGCCCACGCCACTGACTGGACTCAAAACATCCAGAATATGTCGGTGGATTTCCGCATTCCAGGAAAAATCGATGACCCCTTCAAACGACGCCGGCGAAAGCGTCGCCACGGCCCACGCAGCAATGGTCACACCGTGTCAGCTAACGGGGCCCCTGAGGGGAAAGAAGAGCAACGTGAGAGTCAGACAGAGTCTGGATCTTACTCCTCTTCCGCCTCCTCTAATGAATCAGAGTCTCGGTCAGAAACAGACTCTCAGGTCACTCAGACAGAGCGAGTGCCTGAAGAAAAAACGGCAGAACCTGAAAAGGAGGAGACTCCTCCAGATCCCCACATGTCTCAGCCTCTGGACTACTTTGGGGAGAACCTTGCCTTTATTGATGAGTCTTCAGATGCCCAGAGTGGGAAACTACATTTGGATCCTCTGCTGGATACATCACAATCCAACTGTGTACGCTCTCGGACGCCCAAGAGGAGACGTCAAAGAAGACCTGTTCCACAGAGAAGCCCCAAAATCAACGGCTCCGGCTCCGGCACCCTCTTGTCCGGCCGTGACAAGAGGGAGCCCAATGGAAACCCCCAACCAGTTCCAGGTCTACCAGTGAAGCCTTCAGAATTAAGCTAAAAACAGAAACTCCACTGCTAGCACAAGTATCGCCCTGAGAGATATGAGATGTGTTCATGTTCTGACAAAGGAGTTGTCAATGTAGTAATTTATTTGTATATATGTACTGCTTACTTACAGACACTTAAGATGAAAACATGCAGCAGAAGCCTCGGCCACTTGTGGTTTGCATTTAATGCTCTTAGCATGCAAGTGTGTATGCCTCAACCAAAGATGATGAAGGGATTTGTATGCCAATCTTCCCGTTACTTTCCGAGGAGTTACTGCTATCTACTGGGCCAAGACAGTAATGCACTACCACTCTCTTAATATGAGGGCTCCTTACCTTTTATTCATAAAAAGAATTGTGCAAGAAACAAGAAAAGCAACCAAAAAAAAACATGTGGTTGCCGCAGCAGTGTGATGCTCATGTTAAAGAGAGGTAGCGTTGGTCTGAGACAGTTACTCTTGAATCCTGCCAACAAGTAAAACGGGTACTAAACAGGCTCTTGTACATCTTTGGTATGTTATGAATCATTTTTTTTAAATACTGTCTACCACCATAATATTTGCAGATTGGTGGCCAAATGCATTAATCATACTGTACTGCATATATGTAATAAAGTTGTTGGTTTTTTTTAAAGGAAAGCTGCATTGCATCTTAAAAGCATGTTTTGCATTTTTGTTGTACTTTACCAAATTTTTAAAGATGCTTATCCAGCACATTTGCTCCTCTGGGAAACGTGATAATCTGTTGAACAAACGTCTTTTTTTATCATCACATGTTGGGTTAGTGCCCCGGTGCACCAAGAATGGCCCGGCATACATGAACAAGTAGGTCAACATGTCTAACAAAGCTGAGCACATGAGAGAGCTGAATCATCATGGGTGTATCCCAGAGACCAAACCGGGATCTGGTTACATGTGTCCCATATTTAATGTAGTATATCTGTGTTTCTGGAGGTTTTAGGGTCTGTCCTGCAGCTGGTCATAGAATCAGTCAGTCACACGAAAATACACTGCACCAGTTCTAGGATGAAACCAGGGACCCCGACTTTGTCATCATATAAAAAGTCAAATCTACTTGATATAGATTTCTATCAATATAGTGTCCAAAGAACACCTCAATTGGCGAAAGTTTAACTGGAATCCTTTTCTAATTTTGCAGGCTGTTGTGAAAATAATTTAGGTATTAATAGCTGTTATGTTCAGACAGAAAATGTATTTAAGTGTAACATGATGAGTCTACAGCCATGCTTGACCTGATTGTGGCGCCAGAGGAAAGGTCACGGGATCACCAAAGACATTAGAATTCATCCTCCAAAAAACCATGAAAGTCTGTAGGAAAACTCATGTCAATCCGTTGAATGGTGGTTGAAATATTTCAACCTGACTGCCCGAATACACCGGCCGACACTGGCATTTCCTGGAGCAGCTAAAAACGACGCTACCAAGAGGAACAAATAAGGGTTTAAAGTGATTCCAGGCAATATCAGTCGTTTTTAAATGAAGTTTTGCATTTGTCATGGCTTTGTCAGTAAACTGAAATACAGGCTTTATTTGGTGCACAGAGAGGGAGGTGAGGATGAAAACACTCATGTGGCTTTCATGATGTGAAGACAGGCCAGACGTGCTGCAGGATTTGAACGGCATACACACAGTACCGTATTATGGATGTGCTGTATAAATGCCCTTCGGGTTGTCAATATGGCCCTTTTAGCATGTGCTGTGGCTCCTCGTTTGATCCATGTAAGTGATACTCCGCTGGAAACTCTACCTTGGTGTTTCAATCTGGAAATGGCACAAAGGACAAACATGACGCCGCAGCAAACTGTATCTGCAGTTCTTTTGTTGTCTGTGTTTTATTTTTCTAAAGAAAAGTCAATCTCACAAAATATCGGATACATAAAAGTGGAAGTTGATGGTCGTTTATGATTAAATTAAGTAAATGAATGCAGATTGTTTTCTCTTTGAACACAACCAGCAGATGGCACACTGACACATTTCCCTCCCTATGAACGTCCAGCACTCATTTATACAGCATACTTTCATATATCCAAGGCTTTTGCTGGAACTTGTGTTTGTTTGTTGGTGTCTGAATGAATTTGAAATGAGACAAATTGCGCCCTGCATTTTTTTGGTGAGTAAGCAGAATGTTATGGTGAGTAAGCAAAGTGTTTTTGAAGGAGCAGAAACCAAGTGACTGTTCATCTGCCCTTTAGAAATCGGACACTTTACTGCAGGATATGTAAAAAGAAAAAGGCAGCGTTCTGGCATTGCAATCAGGAAGTCAGCAGGCAGTGATGATGTGCTGTGGCAGTGGGTGACCTTTTACTGGAGGACACACACTCAGCTGCTCTAACGTCATCAGTTCCGCTGCTGCGGGTCCCCTTGTGCTGCCACTAGAGGGCAAATTAATGGCCAGTGTTAGTAGTGCTGATGTAGGCGACACTCCTGACCTGGACTCAGAGGGAAAATCCACCCTAAACATATATATATATACAACACAGGTTTGATGACAGAATCACAGACTGCAGTGATCATGTCAGTTAGAAACAAATCCTGGAACAGTTCCATTGGACATTTTCTATAATTCACAAATGGACACTGTGCACTCATTGGATGAGACTTCTTTAAACAAAACGTCTTTGGACTCATGGAATTAGTCGTTGCAGTGGTCTGAAACTCCCAACAAATGTAACCAGATGGCATTATCAAGCCATGCTGCTCTGATCTCCAGTTTAGTGAAACATCTGTCCGTATTTCTAGATACTGACCTTAGTATTGATAATCATTAAAATATGTAAAGCCAAGTTTTAGGATGTTTCCCCTTTAACCTTTATACAAATGCAGTTATAATAAGACTAATGAGAATAGGAATATGTATAAAAGTAATAATACAGACTTTGAACCAAAGATTGTATCTATAAAATAATTTAACCCACTGTGTCAGGCTACTATGCAGATGTAAGTGTTTATAGAATAGGTGGAGACTATGTTCTCTATCAGTTGTGTTATCCATGACTCAGGCATGCAGTGCCCAAATGCTATTTGTGTATCAGGCACAATGGCGTCTTGGTATTTATGTAGCCTATCAGCCGACACCTGTCCGGGGTCAGGACCTGCTGTAAGGAGCACCCTGGGGACCCCGGCTGGCATTCGCAGTTTAGCCTGTTCCTCCGCTTCAGCTTGAACACATATCCTCGGCGACAAGAGTGACACAGTTCTACTTATAGCATTACAACGCAGTGAATCTCAACACAGACAACTGTTTCTAACAAATCCAATGTTTCGGTTTCGGACTGAATCTAATGCACGTATAGCGTGACCGGTTTCGCCTCTAACAGGGTGATAATGCAGACTCTGCACCAGTGTGATGCAGCTCCGCAGAATTGCAGTGTCTGCAGCAGAGACTGAATGACCTTGCTTCAAGGTCGCAATGACACTGCCGTCAGTTTTTCCTCTCATGCGCGCACCACGTCCCGTGGTCCCGTGCCTCGAGCCCGCTGCACAGCCTGCATGCAAACGCCTCAATGCAAGCGAAGCTCTCGCGCTTATTGGTTTAAACAGCCTAGACTAACGTTTATTGGTCTATAATTAGAGGGATAATGCAGCGCTCTTTGGGGAAATACTCGCTTATCCAAAGTACACCGTGGGCTGCTACATGTCCTTTTCGTCCAACGTCCTGTTTTTAGTCATTAGTGGACAAGGTTGTCAACTCTTCCGTGACAACTTCTGCGCCAGCTGTTACTAGGCATGTTGGAGAGCGCATTGGGGCAGCCTATTTCGAGAAGCAGCAGCCTCTGAGTTAACCAGAAAAATCATTTAATCGTTGTTATCGGCTACATTAAAGATTAATAGCACACACAAGAGATCTCTGAGGCCTATTCAATAGTACTGTTTTTTTGATTATGCATCTGGCAAACTGCAGGCTACGGTTTTATCCCCCAAACCCTTGATTATATCCCAGTCTCATCCCATTGCAGTGATCTCCTGATCTCCTCTTCCTTGGCTCCTGTCCAACTAGTGTAGTGGTGTAGGGAGCCGGTTCAGTGTCACAAGACCGACAGCATGACTACATTTTCCATAGATGTGTGCTGTAAGGGACATATATACCCCATACTTTTGATTTTCCCTGCAAAGCTTGTGGCATAATTAAAATAAATATGTCTTCATAACAGCCATTCCAATATTGAATTGTATGGTATTTTAGGTTCATTGTTTGGCATTTAGGTTAAAAATACCATAGTGAGGGGAAAATATAGCTACAATAAGGACAGACCAAATTAGGCTACATTTAAATTGTATATAAGTCCCTGTGGGAATTTCATGGTTTTTCATTTTCAGTGGTGAACACTGATTTGAAAACAGCTGATCTGAAATCAGAACTCTTTAAGCAGCGGATCTTATTATATATATAAATATACCTGGACAACATTTGTATTAACGTAGACTGGGTCATATTTTGTTCACGAGTTGCAGGCCCGTATTATAATGCTGATGACGCTGGTGGAAGGTGCGCACGGACGTAACGGAGACACAGCGGACGCAAACTGGGCAGAGGGAGGAGAAACAACACGGGATAGAGGCTACGTCACTGAGCTGCGTCAAGCTCAAGAGAAGAAGGAAGAAGCCAAGCAGGAACCGGAAGTTACTTAGTTTGAGCTTGTTCAAATAAAACCCTAATTTGCGTTAATTTTAGTAAAACTACCAGTAATTATGGGGAGCATTTAGCACATTCAGGTAATAAAGGCCGAGTCTATAATCTTAGACCTCGCCTTGGCTTTAGGACGTTGTCTGTCTCGAGTAAAGATAACATGTAAAGCGAGTCGTCAAGGTTTTATTGTGAAACTTTTTATCCCCTACCGGACATTCGGTGTTCCGTCGTGGAGTGTTGGCGCTAACGTCCAGCTACAACCTCAGCTGTGGCAGGCGAAGACGAGAATTTATAACACCCCGTGTACGAAACAGACGAGGCGGACGAGACCGTGGCCGGTTGTTGTTATCGCCTTATCACACGGCAACACAGTGATGCGATGTGAGGAACCCTGCGAGGCTCGGACAGCCTGAACCGGTCAAACCGACGGTGGATTTACCAGCCGCAAGGACTTGACTGACTTCAGATAAAAACATTTTTTTTAAAGCAACAACCCTGCGATGTTTTTACATTTCCCAGTAAGTAGCCTAGCTTTTGCCTTACGTTACCCTACACTGCAGAGATGGAGCCCACGGTGGGTTCCGGGCTATTATTAATCTTTGTGCGGAGATGTCAGCTGCCTCAGCGGCAGCCTGATGTGCATGCACGATTCGCCTGTCAGAGCTGAGTTCGCGTGGCCACGTTATTGGGGGGGGGGGGGGGGGGGGGGGGTCGCCGAATAAACATTTAGTAGGCTACATTGTGTAATTATTTTTGCAGTAGGCTTCTACTCCTCATAAACTACGCGCTGACTACTTCTCATATACGTGCTGTAAAACTCTATGCGATGGCCAAAGCTCCACTCGCCGGTGAACCCCTCACAAAATGTCTTAATAAATGGGATGCATGCTGACTTATTGAGTAAATGAAGAATGCGTGGTTGAATGAGATGCAGCGGATATAGATACACTTAAAAGACGAGTCCTGCTCAGGCAAATAACACCACGCACTTCTTCAACTGTATACACGAGCTGTTTGTTTTTTGTTGTTTCTGTATTTAAACCCCACTGAGTCATCATTCTGTCTTAACACACTACTAAACTATGCAAGACACCGAGCCTGCGGGACCGGGATTGAGGTCACTGATCTTAAAGCATAATCCACTGTGGCAATTAACCTGTCACCGGTCCGAGATCAGTAGACAAGGTCACCCCTGGGTGCTGTTCTCGTCGTCTCCACAGCGCGCCGCATTTAAAACCTTCAAACTGAGTTTTATAGGCCGCGCAGTCAGTGTGATGCATTATCAGTGACAGAGACCGCCGATGTCCACTAACTAAAGAATGATGAGAAAGGTCTGCAACCATTTAAGACCAAGGACGGGCTGGTTTATGTGACATTTGACTTTGCATTCCTGACAACAAAAAAGTGTAGGTTATTCAGAGATAACATAAAATATTAGTAATGATTTGTTTTTATGGTAATTTAAAAAAAAAAAGTAAACTTAAATGAATCGCCTTTGTTGAAATGTCCCGGTTGAAAACTGAAGTTGTCCCACATTACAATCTTGTTGCTCAAGTTTAAAGTTGCTTGAAGAAAACTGTCCTCCTGTGCTGCAATCTGGCATTCAACGGTGTCTATTCTTTAAAATGTCAAGAGCCAGAGTCATGTTTACACTTTAAAAGAGTAACTGAAATGTTTTATGCTGTGTGTGTGTTTTCTTTTTTGTTGTTGCATTAAAACTGGTCTCTTTAATTATTTACAGAGAGTTATCACCAAACTTCAGCTTATGACTTTGTGGCGAGAGAGAAGGTGTTGGCTTTACTCCGTCTGTCCTTCAAGCATTCCTGTGACTGTGACCTTTGGAGTGTGTCATGCAGCGCAAGGGGGAGGGTGCTTGTGCAGCCTGCAGAAATATGGACAGATACAGTGCAATATGTATTTTAGGAAGGAAAAGCCAGCGTTACGAGCATACATTTGACCTACCACAGAGGAAACCACACTGTGGGCACTGTTACGACCCATTAATAATCTGATAACTATGAGGGAAGATCAAATGTTCTGTTGTGACCATTAATATGACAAATGGCCGCTGGCAACAGCAAGAGTGACTTGGCTGCTTGTTGTTCTGTTACGGCACTAAACAACTTTTGCTTGCTTTGCAGGTGTCCTGATAACTGCAGCTTTGAACCCAAAGCAACAGCACTTCATTGAGCTACCACTGGGAGTCATACAAATATAGGCTTCAGACTCCAGCTCAGCAAGCAGGTAATGTTTTCAGCTCACCTTTAATGAAATATGTACGTTATGCTTCATCTATGATAATGTATTTTATTTGTAAAGTTCATTATAAGGCTTTGATGGACTATTAGCTGTCAATGTTAATGTCTTCTATTGGAAAACACTCATGGCCAATACGAGGGATGTGGAGGGAGAAATGCATCAACAAAATACATCAGAGAAGGATTTTGATGGTGTTGGCTTTTCATTTCACATACAAAAAATGGCACCGTGCTTATCATTGTGGTGCAATCAAGAAACTCGTGGTGCATGTTGAAAGCATGGGTGATTGCCCTGCAAACCCCAAAAGGATAAACAAAGGACAAGTAGGGGAGAGAGGATCGCTCTCTGCGTAACTCGTATAAATCAATGTGACAAGTGATCAGTCTGAGGGGCCCAACATGTATTTCTTTTGGGGATGACACATGTAGCCTGGGGGGAAAAAATTAAAAGCTTTCTGCAGCAATTTCTGTTCAACAGAATCAAGATGTGTGCCTATAACACCATGTAAAGCCAGGTGCCTGGAATTTCCTAATTTGCAAAAGGAATCTCTTTTTGTTTTATTATGTCAGGTAAAGTGAGTCGAGACTCTGGATTTACGGCCAACACACTGATAGTGAACTCATTTCTGACCTTTATAGTCAGCGTATTATAGGCCTGTATCAAGATTACAACAAAGACTCGTATCCTCTCTTTTATGGCATTCAAGCCCATGTAAAAATAAATGTCTACCAACATGTCGTTCACTCTGCAGTTTAACCATGATGAAAACTGCTTCTGTGGGATATCAGTGTCAACCTGTTTCCAGAGTGCTCCTTGACCTTAATGTGTCCTAGCGTCAGTATATCCAACCATTATCATCTGCCAGCTGTTAGAGAAAGCCGATTGTAGCCCGGCCCATCTCAACGCACACACACACACACACACACAGCCAACACAAGCTAGCAGGCGCTGGAAACGGATTTTCTGTCAAACCTGTGTCATGGTATCACACCGTGGAGAGACCTAAAGGCTGTACTAGTGACCGTTATCAGGTAAGATACAGCCTAGCCCGGGTTAGAGTGACAGAAATACACGGAGGCCCCAGCAGGAGAGCGCCTGGTCAGTCGGGATTAACGCTAGCCGCTGCTAGCTTAGTCAGCTAAGCTAACCTGCAGTTATCATAAGATGTGTTGGAGGTTGTCGAAGCTAATGCTAACGCGACTCAAAACATGCTGGCGTGTTAGTTTACTGTACACACGACACGTTTATGTGTGCGAGTGAAATAGGTAACAAGTCACTGTTTATCCTGCTCGACTAAAACGAGCAGTGACCACGGCAACATTTTCTGTTCCGAGACCGATGTTCCTCTTTGGCCAAAAGGAGATGCCGAACTGGGCTGCGGTGCACATGGTGGAGGTGTACTTGTTGGACTGCTGTGAACGAAACCGCATCACATCGTTGATTATGTGGGCTCATGTACTAGAGGTTCTGTCATTGGCTGATCCTCTCCCCTCAGCCCGAGTGAGCTAAACTTTAAACGGGCAGAGTTTACAGTGACCCCCTCTGCCTGCTTGCCAAACAGTACAGCTACAATCAAGTCCAGAGGGGGCAAACTCCAAAGAGAGGGCTGTCAGCTCCTACAGGATCGGATTATCAGCTGTAGCAATAAATATGATAAAAAGGGCACACTTGGTTTGCAATGACTGATATCTGGAGCAAGTTTATACGTTCCTGGATGTAAAAAGTCTTTATCTACTACAGCCTTCACTGTATTACATATGGAAAGCACACACACTCTGTGAGATGTTGTTGGCATAGCACCATAGTATCAATGCAAAGAGAGACTCCTGTCTGCTTCCTGTCTGCCCCCCCCCCCCCCCCCCCTCATTGGGCCTTTAACCCAGTTTTATATGCCTAGTATAAAAAAAACGTTGATCCCCTTCAAATCACATTTCACGCACATGCTCTGACTGACTGTTTATGCAATAAAGCACAGTCAGTCCTGTTTTTCTAAGAGTCAGGTTCATTGAATCCACTCTGTGATGTGGAGTGTATCTGAATGCTAAGTTGTCGGTCGAGGCCCGTTCTTATAAATGTCTATAAATTAGTAATACAACATATATTCATAGCAGATTGGCATGGACAGATAACATACACCCCAGGTCTGGACTGAGCTCTTATTGATTATGGGCCATAAACACACAGATCGATTGACACACAAACATGACGATAGTCAACGTGTTTTGAGGGTGCATGTAAATAAAACTAATGTATGTACTGTACAGAAAATACTAAGAGTCTTCTGTGAATTATGCCAAACACGTATACTTTTATGTAATTACGTCGGTAACCCATACCAGTGTGTACAGAGCATACATCCGCCTGTAGTGTTGTCATTGTGGGCCGGGTGAGGGATTGGAGCGTTGAACCGATAAGCAATGCATTTTAAATATTGCACCACTTTGAAAATACACAGGCCGCAACTGGATTATCAGCCTAACTGATAAACAAGGAACAAATGGTTTGGTAATAGCCGTCTATCGCCAGTTTGTACACATGAGAAAGTCACTTTTTGGTTCTTGAATGGATTACGGCTATTGAGGCTGCAGAGATCGTCCCCACACGGTGATCTATTAAGTTGGAACAAGAGCCCGATCGTTGGAGTATGGCTCTGCATTAATGTGTCCGCTGATGAGTTGAAGCCCGGAGACGCAGTACAATTCATGCCCCGTCGTTCTTCCCCTGTTCACCCATTTTTCTGATCCCAGTTGATGGGGCCAATTTAACAACAGCGTAATCTACATTTCTATTAGCTAATTTCAGAATTAATGAAACATGTACAAGTACTACAAGGGTCCCCTCATAAGGGGGGTAAGTGCAGACATGGTACACCTATTTCGGAATTAATTATCATGATTGGTGGTCACTTTACTCTCGCATGTATTCAAATATTTAGACTACTTAAATGCAAGAAATGCAAGCGTTGTCACTCCTGACATTGAGGTAATAGAATTGGAATGGATTTTATGATTATCGGTGATGGGAAAGTGGCTGAAGAATTAACGGTTGATATATACAATAAATTAACTATAATGATGGACTCGTGAGTCTTCTGTGTGAAGCGTTAACCATGACTGTCTCTGTGTTTAAATTGAGGACTATAGACATGCCCTTGGCAGGCGGGCAGGTTGCCGCAGTACTCTTGCTGCCTTATAAGTTATGTGTCTGAATAGGGAAGAGCGGTCACTGTTTATGAGCATGGCGACCTTCATCCAGTCACCTTGGCTATTTTCATGTCTAGAAATGTCAAAGACAAAGACTTTGCACCGCGGGGATGATTTGAGGACTGAAAGGTTCCGGTTTGGTGAATCTAGGGGGTTTATGTTGCCTTAAACTGAGCAAAAAAAAAACAAAAGGGGCGCAGACAACACAGGAAATAAGTGCTGCTGAAGAACAAGAGAAGGAACAAGCTGGCCTCTCGTCATGTTAGCAGCTTGCTGATAATAGAAAGATCCGGGGTGCTTTTTCACGGTCCATGAAGAAAACTGACCATGATCTTAATGTGACTTGGTTGACTTGGTTAACTAGTCACTGGGGGCAGTATAGCGTATGTTGGACTGTAAATAATTTTAGATGTTGGTCTAATTGCACAGTTTGTTTTACAACAGTAACAATGCAATCATTATACGACAGCTCTTCAGTCTCAGTTGTCTTGGCTGTATCCATTTTGCTTTTGGGATGCCGGTTTCCTCTGATTTCCCGTGTTTCCTCTCAAACTATGCCATATGAATAAACTAAAGACAAACAGTAATTATCAGTAATGGTTGGTTACATTTTTCTTTTTACCAGGTGACATGAAGGTGACATCAAAGACAAAGGTGTGAGGTATAATGTTTATGCCTTTATTTACTATGCTGTTTATTTTTTTTCCCCCCCCGTAGACAGAATGTCTTCCAGGGAGCGTCGGTCCGACGTCTACATAAAGGCAGAACCGAGCAGTCCAGAGGGAGGTGGGGGAGGCCGGATCAGCCCCGGCGGGGCCTCCTCAGACTCCTCTCACAGTGGAGGAGGAGGAACCAGAGGAGACGGCGTTAAGCGGTACTCCCCGCCGCTCTACACGCCGGCACTGCGTTGCCACTTCAAAGACGAGGGCGGCGACGGAGCGGAGGAAGGCTCCACCGGAAATGGAGCGGGGCGATGCAAGTACGCCCTGAGCACGTTGCCGAAGAGGCTGTGTTTGGTATGCGGGGACGTGGCCTCTGGGTACCACTACGGCGTGGCGTCATGTGAGGCCTGCAAAGCGTTCTTCAAGAGAACCATCCAAGGTGTGTGTCGTGGTGAGGTTTACCTGTTGGCATAACAGACTGTATCCTCTGACTGTATTGTAACAAGGTGACAGGCTTTACATTTGGAGCACTTAAATCATGTTAAATGTGAGGTCTGTTCTGTGACACTCACTGCTATTAACCTCCACCCAGGGGCGTAGCACTACATTCTGGACCCTGTATGAAGGCATTCTCTCAGGGCCCCTTTCTGCCTCCATAGCTATTCATTCTATTTATGGGCCCTCCACACATGAGGGCCCACAAATTCTTTTCTAGTATTCCTTGAAATGCTTTCATTTAGCTTTCAACCATAAGAGCACTGTCAGTTAAACTAGTTAAAACTATGAAGGTACCATAAATAGTTCAGGTACTAATAATGAATTTTATTTTATCACAGTCGATATAAAGATTCTCTCATTTTTAAAAAAATATCTTGTATTTGTGACGTCATACATTCTGTAGAGAAACAGGATTATTTAATCATTTTCTTCACTGTAAATTGACGGTTTTTCCGTTCTTCCATAAAGGTAACATTGAATACAGCTGTCCAGCATCGAATGAGTGTGAGATAACCAAGAGGCGCAGAAAGGCTTGTCAAGCATGCCGCTTCACCAAGTGCCTCAAAGTAGGCATGCTGAAAGAGGGTGAGTGTTCACGGTCTGCAGAAGCTCTGCAGCCACTCTTTGCTATTGTGTCTTACGGGTCTTTTTCAAATGTGTGATCTGCTTGTTCTGTGTTTTCCCGATGCAGGAGTTCGTCTTGACAGGGTCAGAGGTGGAAGGCAGAAGTACAAAAGACGCCCAGAAGTGGAGAATGCAACATACCAGAGTGCCCCTCTACCACTGACAAAGGAGAGTGAAAAAGGTGTTGTTTATATTCCCTTCTTGTCATCGGTGTTTTGTTCTCCAACCGGCAGCATAGCGTCGTACAATTTGTAAAAAATGAGATGAAAAGTAACTGCTTTTATCAACTGTCTGTTGACTGCGTGCTGGCAAGCTGCATGTAGCTACCAACAGAAGCAATGTCCAGACAATTAACAACCCGGTAATCACACACAAACCAATCTAAGCTTGAGGTTGCCGGCAACAGTTCAGTTGGGACGTCCCCGCTGAGCTCTTCTGATTCAGAAGCAGAGCGAGAGAGAGAGAGAGAGAGAGAGTCCATCTGTTCAGAGTTGAACCTTTTTCATTCCTCCGACAGCTTTGGCTCGAGGCAGTATGTGTTTTGGGTTGTCCGTCCATCCGTCACCGTCCCATTCCTGTGAACGCAATATGTCAGGAACGCCCGGAGGGAACTTCTTCAAATTTGGCACAGACTTCCACTTGGACTCGAGAGAAAACTGATTAGATCTTGTGGGTCAGAGGTCAAAGCCACTGTGACCTCACGTCAGTCCCATTCTTGTGAATGCGATACCTCAGGAACGCCCAGAGGGAATCTCTTCAAATTTGCCACCAACGTCCACTTGGAGGAATTTAATTGATTTACAATTTGGTGGTCAAAGCTCACAGTGACCTAAAAAACATGTTTTTATCAAGCTAATTATTACAACTCAACACAAGTGTTTACCAGGATAAAATGATGTCATTTTGGACAGACGATAGATGTAAGCTGAAACTGAACTTGTTTGCAGAGGCATAAAACTATGAGGCAGTAATTTTATATCTTTTCTTTTACTTGAGGAGCTCAGAGTGTTCCCAAAAATGCGAGAAATGTCGGGTGGGTGAAACACGAGGTGCCCAGCGCATACAAGCAACACTTAGAAAACACTTTGTCCTTACTTTCTTTCTGTGCTAATTTGCACACGTTGTGGTGAACGAACTTGGAGCTCTTGATTCACATGCATCATATAGTGCAGTATATAGTTTAGTAAACACTAGTGCAGATCCTGTATATCTGTATGTCTATTAATGTACACTGCACTTTTTTTTGTATCTGTACATCACAGTAATCCCTCGTTTTGTGTCTGTTTTGTGACATAGGTTCCTCCAACATCATTGTGTCCCACCTTCTGGTGGCCGAGCCAGAAAAGTTGTTTGCCATGCCGGACCCTCTGCAGCCAGACACAGCCCAGCGCACGCTCACCACCCTCTGTGACCTTGCTGACCGGGAGCTGGTTGTCATCATTGGCTGGGCCAAACACATTCCCGGTAAGTGATGCTCAGAGTGTGAAAGAGGGGAGGGAGAGCATGGCAGCAGAAGTAGAGACGTACTCTCATCGGGCAGAAATATGCTTATTATTGTTGTTCAAATAGTTTTTATTGGTGAAAAACGATAAACACACTGCTGGGTTGACAGGTCATTGGTTTTCATATTTTCTTTCTCACATCAATCCTTCCGCCCACCCGACCCCTGCACAACTGCAACAACATGCATTACAGAAGAGAGAGAAAAATACATCCACATATATACACGTATAAATATTATATTATATAAAATCCAAATAAATAGATCCAAATAAAAATTGCTGCTTCAACCAGTTTATACTGAGCCATAGAGTTAAATATATTGATATCAATCAGGGGCGTGCCACAGGCCGATGATATTGTGTTGAAACATAAGCAATCAGTCAGGAGGGAGAACAGACCAGCCATTAAAATAGTAGACAAAGGGTTGCCACTTCTTTAGAAACTTAAAAAGGAACTCCCATAAGGATTGTTGAGGGGGCCCGAGAGAGGAATCAAACTCTGTATGCACGAAGTGAGGGACCTGAAGATAGCGCAACCGATTTAATTTGAATGTTGCAGATTAAATTTAAGACATCATGAGTCAGAGCTAGAAAGAATATCATCATAGAGGTCTTTGAAACAGCTGATAATCCTGACTATTATAAAGGGCCTGAACAGCCCAATGAATAGGTAAAACAAAATGTCTGCTGACAGTTCAACTGAACCGATGCAGTGCTTGACATTTAAACACCTCTCTCTCTCTCTCTCTCTCTCTCTCTCTCTCTCTGTCTCTGTCTCTGTCTATTCCTCTTTAGGCTTCCTGTCGCTGTCCCTAGCAGACCAGATGTCCGTGCTGCAGTCCGTGTGGCTGGAGGTGCTGGTGCTGGGTGTGGCGTACCGCTCGCTCGGCTGCGAGGACGAGGTGGTGTTCGCAGAGGATTTTGTCCTTGATGAGGAGATGTCCCGTGTCGCTGGACTGACGGAGCTCAATGCCGCAATCAGTCAACTTGCTCGCCGCTTCCGGGCACTAAACGTGGACCGAGAGGAATTTGTCATGCTTAAAGCCATCGCACTCACTAACTCAGGTACTTACCACTTGTGTTGTTGAACAGCTGTGCAGACAAATAGAAGCAACATTTACTTGCATCTCATAGAACAATCAATCGAAGGAGTACAGAACTGTTAGTTATGTTGTGGGTTTTCATATCACTGTGTTTTCTAGTTGTATTATTGATCATATAAGGGGGTCCTGCAGCCCTTCATAGTGGAGGCACCTTGCCTGAAATTCAAAGTAACTCAGCTCACGTCAGAGGAGATTATTACATCTTTCTGAAATTGAAGGCTCAGTGCTCACCACCTCCGCGAACACATTTCTTGGGAAACCTTGCACATGACTAAGTGGAATATTAATAACGTATATGAAAAACTACACTCAGTTTCCAGTTTATTAGGTACATGATTAGGTAGTTTATAGCTCGAGCTAATTGTCGTCATGAAGGTTTTATTGTTCAGGTTTTGCTGAAGCTGTTTTAGAGAGGTGTTCATTAAACTTTATGACCTGCAGTTTGTGGTGCTGCTAAATTGTATTATGTTACACAGAGAATTGTTTCCAATATTCAGAGTAACCCTCATTTATATAATCTCAGCATAACGCAGTGCAGTTCAACAGCACCACAAACCACAGCCATCAAAATGAACAATGAACAAAAATATAGTTCAATTAGTTTTAGCTGTGTGTCCCGAATAAACGTATGCTTTCCTGTCTTAATCATAGTGGCAGACACTTGAGAATTAATTTGGGCTTTAAAGCTACTATTTGATTGGTGCAATAAGAGTTCTTGTATTAGCGTTGTCTCCAGTTGTGGGATTGTATGTCCTTCCCTCTGTAAGTAGCCAAAGGCCCATGACAACATGAGAAAACTCTCGCATAGCCAGTGGTGGTGCAGTGAAGGTTTTTTTTTCAGTTCTTAGGCAATGACTGCTGCAAAATAAAAAAAGTCTTTAGCCTTTAGCAGGCAGATGTGCCAAAGCAGAACCATACAGGATAGAGCAGAGATGTGTGTAATAGTTGTTGTAAGGTCACTAGTTCCACCTTTTATGTCGTCTTCCCTGATAGTTTGACTCAAGATTACTGTCAACAGAAGATCCTGTAGCGTGCCCTGCTTGCACTACACATGCACTTGTTTGTTTTGTAAATAAAAGGCTCTCATTAGTTTTGTATTTGTGGTAAGTCACTGGGCAACACACACTTCTGTGGCAAAAGCTGAGCCCTACTCAATGCCTTACCATGTGCTCCCTTGCTGTTCTGTTAGACTCTGTTTACATCGAGGACACGGATGCTGTGCAGAAGCTGCGGGACCTCCTCCACCAGGCCCTGCTGGAGCTGGAATGTCAGCGGCGCCCGGACGAGTCCCAGCGGGCAGGACGCCTCCTTTTAACATTGCCTCTCCTCCGACAGACTGCTGGTCGTGCTCTTACCACCTTCTACAGCATCAAGACCCGCGGCGGCGTACCCATGCACAAACTATTCCTGGAGATGCTGGAAGCCATGATGGACTCTCCCTAGAGCAGAAAGCGGCAGTAAACAGGACGCAGAGAAAGACCCAATGGAGATCTAGTCTTCAAGACTGGATGAGTGGTTTGTGAGAAATGAACGATTTTATTAGAGAATTCATAGTGGGGGGAAATGGTCCTTTTTTTTCCCTTTTCGCATAGGCTATACATGAAGAAAGGAAAATAATATGAGAAAATAAAAAAGCTCATGCATTCATGTCCCAAAGTGGGCATTGGTTATTTGCAGAAAGACTTCCGTAAAAAGGCTCCAAGAGCGACTACATTTAACACGAACGCCAGAACGCTTCTCGGTTTCAACCGTTTTCATGGTGAGTTCCATCACAGCATTGACGTGCAGTTGCATAACCACTGAAGAAGAACATTTAGGTAGCCGAGAACAGACTGACATGTGGCTTTTGAACTTTTTAAAACATATGTACCAGGGGGGGGAAAGACAGATTAACACGCACATGGAGTGCTTGTATTTACTATAGATTAGTGTGCCGTTGTCGGCAAATTCATAGGAATTACTTGCAATATGTTAAAAGCAATATAACGACTCGATTGTTGTCTGTCACATTTGAAATGTGGATAAAAGGGTGGGACATCTAGTTATGTGTGTGTGTGTGTATATCCGTAGTTCTCCACTCTCAGAACCCCAAGTGCTGATTACTGAAACTCCCGCTGCTAGCAGAGGGAGTGGTTTGGGTCTGGGATGCCAGGGGAGTAGATTTAAAACACTAGCGAGACAAAAAAAAAAGAAGAAGAAAAAAAAAACACCAGCACTTTTGGGGTTAACTATCAGAGTTGAGAACCACTGATGTACGTAGTTGGTGCAGGATTCTTTATAAGCGGTTGTGCAGTTGATTTGTAGTCCAGGAGAAGTGCATATGAAGACTGTGTAGAGTGCTCTACTTGGAAGGTAATATATTCAGTGTTGGACGGAAGTCCTATTGGCACACAAACAACTGGCTTCCATGCAAGCAAGCAAGCGTGTGCGTCCGTGTGCAGTCGAAACCAATGAGCTACACTGAGATCAGGGAAGAACGCAACTCTTTGACAATAAAGCGCGAGCAACAGTAGTGGTCAGAAAAGAAATGCATATGCCTCATCTGCTTTTTTTTTGTATACAGTCCACCACTAGATCTAACCACTGTTTTCGACTTCAGCAGCTGTGCTGTTCAAAAAGAATTATCTGACCTATTTGATTCGTGGGCTACAACACTAATCCATACGATTGATAGGCCGTTGGTGAGATTTCGCTGCATTTTCCGCAGTCGTGAGGAGCGTTGCATAAAAGATCTCAGATTGTTCCAATGAGAGATCCCTCCTTTGTATATGTGCATCTGTTGAAATGAAACTTGCAAGTGTCCGTTATGGGCTCAGGACAACAAGGGGATGCAAAATATGCAACATCTTCCATTTTGGATGTTGAAACCTCGTCTGAAAACATGCTGAAAGTTCCGCAGGTTTGAGAACGTACAATAGAAATGACCATTATAGTAAGCTTCACACGCAATGCAAGGCTGCAGTATCTGATGTCAAAGTCAGATGGAATATTTAGCGGCCAACGGGCCGTTAATCGTTCAGCCATGTACAGTTCCATCCAAATAAACAGAAACATGCAATTTATAGTGGAAGACGATAAAGCCAGCAAATGTGATACAAATTCCCCATTACAATTATATCTGTGCAGCTTACAGTGCTCTGGAATTTAAAGACTTGAAACTTGCTTTTTCATATATTTTCCTTTCTAGGATTTAAGGGTATTTTATTTACATTGTGACACTGTTGTGGGTTTGGTATTGAAATGAAGCTTTCCATTCAGGATAATATAAATACATTTTTTTTTTTTTTTTTATGTAAGCAGTTGTGTATTTTCTGAATCTGATTGTCATTTTAGGGATCAATTTTACCTAGCTCTATAGATCTAGCGGCTTGGTGAGGCTACAGAGGGCTACCTCAGGAGGCAGAGCAAGCCAGACGGCCAAACAACTGTGGAGACAAATGTAATTCTTGATCTTTTGATTCAATTTGAGCATTGGGTTCATTGAATGTCTTTGCAGTTGTTAAAAAACACCCGAGGTCATTTATTTCTTTGTTTTCATACGGTATATGGCTCATTATTCATGCTTCACAGCTCACACGTTCCTGTTTTCTAGCAAACAAATAAATATAGATGCCTGGGTCGAAGTAGAGCTGTTAACGTTTCTTCATATTGACTCGGCCATTCACACAACGGAAGCTTTTTCGTTAGCGTACAAATATGTTTTAGGTACGGTGGGTTTCGGAGGGGGGGGAAGGCGGGGGTCATCTGCAGTGTCACTGTTAAAATGATACGGTCATTTGTAGTTTTAATAAATATGTGCGCATTAATATAAATGAGCAATACAATAAATTACCAAACCTCACACATTTCCTTGTATAGCCACAGTGTACATGTAACAATGCCAGTTATAATGAAAAATAGCTACTAAACGTTATATTATTTAGAAGTTCAAATCAATGTTTGTATTTTGAAAGACTATTTAAATGATTAAATTCTATTTTTTACTCAATTTACTGTTGTTTGTTGACACTGCTTTGTTTTTGCGTGTGATATTGGCTGTGAATTTCCGTGTGTAGGTTTTCTTTTTCTTTTCATTTCGATAAACCAGTTTGATGTCCTTGTCTAAACATGTCCACATAACAATCACTGTGAAAAAAGTGAGATCATCCACTGTCTGACGCAACGGGGAGTGGATTATTGTAGGTGCTTTGTGTTGTGTAATAAATGGACACACCACCACCACATATCATTGGTCTCATCTCTCCCTGTGTATGTTTATGGATGCGTGTTTGTGTGCATTAGACGAGGCCCCCATCACGGGGACCGTGTGATGAAGGCTGCTGTTGAAACTGTCAACTTCATGATTTGATGCATTTGGACCATTTGGACACACTGACCTGATGATGAGGGACAGTCCTTCAAAGATTGTACCCGAAAACGCTGGACAGACTTCAGATACAGCTCCTGAGCATGATAAACGAATACTGGAGAGTACAAATAATCCACAGATGGTAGTGTTTGATTGCATAATTGAACAGACTGCCGTTGGAAACAGTTTGCCTCCATGTGTTTGTGTATCCATTTTCTGCACCTCTGACTGCAGTTGTGTCGGTTTTCTGAAACCGCATTGGAAGCTTTGACCTTTGCGGCTGCATTAGCATGCATGTCATGTCTGTGTGTAGGATTGTTAAAGAGTGTGCTTGAGCTGAAGTATTGCAAAGGCTCAGAAGTAACTAGTTACTTTTTACATTAAAAAAACACATGATACACCTTCATTCATATGACATGATGCAGTACTACACTGCTAATCTTATCTACCTAGTAGTAAACAAGGTACCTTAAAATTGGCTACACTTTAACAAACCAATCAAAATGTGTTCTTTTACTCACAATGGATTATTTTTAGATATGATATTTCTACTTCTTATTATAAGCACTTGTATCAATTAGTCTAACAAATACTAGATTAGGCAAGTTCCTGCTGGCAGATGGCGCAGTAAATAAAGATTTAGGAGGCCCAGATCAGGAAGCTAGGTTAAGTCCCGAACAGACAAACTCTCTGTGGGACACTCGTGTGAGTAACAGTGAGGTAAAGTCGGAGTGACAGCCAGCCTGAGACGCGTCTGGGACGATAAACGCAGCACGGGACATTCACGCCAGCGGCTCAAAGAGCGAGCCACAATGCTTTCCATCACGAGCACCATCATCAAACGCACCAGTGTCCTCCAGCGCGTGAAGCTACTACACACGTCTCCTACTGTCAAAATGCCGATTCAGGTGAGAGTTGCATGCGTCGAGCTAACGTTGGCCGCGTGCGCCACATAAGTCTTAAAGAGAGAGGTGTCGTTTTATTTACTGTCGTAGAATGAACTAAACTACACGACTAGTCGCATATGCGTCGCCTTCTTGCCTGTAGCTCACCATGCTAGCTGTCCCTCTGAAACCCCGTCGCCATCACAATAATGAGCCAGGAGAGCTATACTTTGCTTGTTTGTTGACTCTAAACCGTGTCCGTCCTCTCGGCACTTTACCAGCAGCCTCATCGACACCTGCTGGAGCATTGCACGTAGCATTATGCAAACATTCAATGATTAACATCTAGCTGTCGTCTGGCTGCTCCAATGTCTATTTATACATCACGTTATTCAGTCGAAACCCGACACAGACCTGCGTAGTTAACTTAGTCTTAGTTTGTTTGTTTGTTATATTAGGTTAGGTTTTGTTGGCGTCAGTGAATGTATGTAAAAGCACACGTAACGTATTGTTATTCCCTAAGTCCTTGAGGAAGTTCATTTACAGCTAAACTGTGCCTGAGCTTCACAGCTGCAAATATTGTGACCTTACAAATACTGTTTAAATTAAATGCATTCAAGGGCATCCCTAAAGTAATATAAATATCGTTGAAAACTGTGTGTTAAAGTGTCGCTTATTAGTCGGTCGATGTTGGTGTTAATTTGAATTAAGGTATTCGGCCATTTTATCGAAACGCATGCGTCTATATTTCTGGTGATTTGTCGCCCTCTAGTGGCAATAAGTGTGCAAGTGTGCGCCTATTAAAATGTCTATCCTGTTCAGATTATTTACTCCATCATTTGCTAAACCCCCATGCTCATATCTTTCATTACATTTGTATAATTTGACAATGTGGATCTACTTTCTTGCATTCATGTGTACTTAATCCCCAACAGGTTGGTGAAAAGCTCCCGGCGGTGGAAGTCCATGAGGGCGAACCAGGAAATAAGGTGTCCATGGATCAGCTCTTCAAGGGGAAGAAGGGAGTCCTCTTTGCTGTACCTGGAGCTTTTACCCCTGGTTGTTCCAAGGTTGAGACCACGCTGTCGTCTCTTGTTATCTGTGTCTTGCTGTGCACGATCATCTTTGCAATCAGCTGACGTTGTGTGTGTCTTGTTGCTTTCAGACTCACCTCCCAGGTTTTGTGCAGCAGGCTGAGGACTTGAAGAGTAAAGGTGTGCAGGAGGTCGCTTGCATTTCTGTCAACGATGCATTTGTCATGGCTGCCTGGGGAAAGGAGCATGGGACAGAGGGCAAGGTATGGAATGTCATTTTTGGTGCATTTTGGAAATCATAGCTAATGGCACACAACTGAGCTGTGAGCTTATTGCTACTCTCTTCTGCAGGTTCGAATGCTGGCTGATTCTACTGGAGCTTTTACAAAGGTAAGACTAAATGTCTGGTGTGTGTGTATATATATATATATATATATCTCTGTTCTTTTTCCTATGACTGTGTACTCATCTGTCTTTGTCTTTCTGCCTCTTAGGCGGTTGACCTGCTACTTGACAGTGATCAGATTGTGCAGGCACTTGGGAACAAGCGATCCAAGAGGTATTGATCCTTTTGCCAATTTCAGTTTTCCAGTATCCGATTGATCACATCTCTAAAAAAAACCATTTTCTCCAATTAGTGCCAACGTAAACTCATGCCGTCTCAGAAATCATTCCCTCTTTACTGTCCTAGTGCACAGTATTAACTGTCCACAATTGTATTTGAGTGTCTGAGTTTGGAAGTTTAGATATAAAATAAATTCTGAAATAGAGCATGTGGACCTTGAACCAGAGGCCAATGCTAACATAACAGTATTTCTAGAATAATACTGAGAGAATTATCTTTCATTTATCTTATTTTATCATTAGTGCATTGTAGTCAGTGTCTGGCTTTTACTGGTACATTTGAAGTCCATAGCTACAAATCCTTGTGCACTTGATCCTGTGTTTCAGATATGCTATGCTGGTGGAAGATGGCGTTGTGAAGAAGATCAATGTGGAGCCTGATGGCACTGGACTGACCTGCAGCCTGGCGTCCAATGTTCTGTCTGTGCTGTAGGCGTATTTGGAGCTCATTAAACCACAACTGCAAACACAGAGTCACTGTAAAAGTTGCATTAACAAAGCCCAGTACCACCCTGTTCAATCTTTCTCCTTTTCCCAAAGACGGATGCAAAAGTCACATGCCAGTTATTAATGCGCACAACTATGACACGAATGGCAATCCAAGAGAACGGTGTTCCTCCTCTGTATACTGATACCTGTGAGTAAATAAAATTCCCCGTAAAAGCAATAATCATGTTTTTCTTCTATTGTTCATAGTGCAAGTTATTTGGTGTGTGTGTTATCAAAATGTCCCACAGCTGTGTTCTTCTTATGAATAATGAGGACAAAATGCCCAGTGTCATGTTTTCATGTCATAATAAACAGTACAAATAAATCACATTGGTCAGACAAGCACATTGTATGAACATGCCATATGAACAATATTTATAAAACAGAGTTTAATCCATCCTACACACTCATGCAACATCAGATTTTTGAAGCACATTGCTGTGATTGATGATAGAAATGTATGCATCACCTTCACCACATAACAAGGACTTTGCGTTGGCATCACGTATACTGAAATCCATTTTGACTCATTTTCAAATTTAATACATCTAACTTTAGAAGGATAATCACCAGTCTTTGATGTTATGTTTGTCGTAATTTTAAACAGAATTTAGACGATTGTATTAATCTGAATGTCACTGATTTAAATGGATTATTGATTTTTCTGTGGCTGGGAGAGGTATATGAAGAGTAATCCACTTAGAAGTCTTAATTTGTTTTCAATGTTCACACTATGCCAAAGTGGGGTGTGTAATGACACCATGATATAGATATACAGTAGAGCCTCAAATGGATAAAGTAGGTTACTCATTATTAGGTAGCTACTGTTATGATATAATACAATTTTCAAAGTTATTTTAATGACCCAATATAACATTCATCGTGACATAAGGCTGGATCGATGGTAAGCTACTTGTATATGATCATAAGTTGCTGCCTTGTTGAGAAGTGACAAAGCACGGCTGCTCTGTTTATCCTGTAAGTCAACGATCAGGGAACCACAGTACCCGGAACCATAAAGACGCAAGAAACGGGCGCATTGCATTGTGGTCGCCGGTGCCTAACGGAAACAGAAACCACACGACTCTCCAGCCAACAACGCAAATACTTAGCCAGGACGGGACAATAATTGGTAAGTTAATAATACTCCGCCACATTACACGTTGCTGATTGTCATTAGCTGAAACATGCCGCAAACAAAACGTAGCACCATACGACGACAGTTAAGAGTTATTATAAATGGCTACTGTGCAATGAATTTGGAGGCGCCTAAATTCTGAGCTAACTACGCTACTCTCACGCGTCACAGTGCTAACTTAACCGACAACGACACGCTGAGGATTATAACGTTTTAAATAAAAGACAACACCCCCTGGTAACAAGCTGCTGTGACTCGTGAGGAAATAAACGATAGCGCACTTTGAGTCTAGTGAACGTTAGCTCGTTGTGCTACAGTTGTTAGCACTGAAATGTAGTGCGCGCGCAAATCAACGGTGTGTGTGTACCCTGACCCGCATTGTTGCTATAACAATGATTGTAAACACGTTCGTGTTTATCCAGTGTGGAAGGTGTGTGTGAATACTATGCAAACATTCACATTATTTAAATATTGACCCAAATAGTAATTCATTCTGCAGCTCGCACGTTTGCCTGTTTCTTTTGTCAAAACAACAGGTTTTATTGCCTGATATGTCCATCAGCGATCTAACAATACTGTATTTAACACCAGGTCAGCCTCTCAAGTCAGTGCACACGGTGTATCCTGTAATGTTACAGCATACAGTGCAGTGAAAGTAATGACTTTAGCAGAAACATAACACTATTTTTAGCACAAACACGTCCCCTTCACGTACATTACCGTTTATTGGGTGAGCACCAAGACTCATTGCCCTGTTTAATCTTCTTTTAAATTAGGAGCATTACCCAGTATTGTCGTGACATGTGACATTTATAGTAAATGGAAGTTTCCTTCAGGATAGACCTTCCACTGGGGAAGATATCACGTGTCTGCTGATGTCTGTGGGTTGTTGGTGGTTAAATCAAATATATAAATGGCTACAACTACTACACTGTTAATTTGATTTGGGGGGGTGGGGGGGTGTATTTAAAAAATGTACTTTATGGGGTTGCATTCTCTGAAGCATGATTTTTACATTCTCTCTCTCTCTTTTGTGTTTCAGTTAAGTAGTTGGTGATCTTTGACCGCCTATAAGCAGCCATGTCGTCGACATCCCAAAAACATAAAGACTTTGTGGCCGAGCCCATGGGGGAGAAGCCTGTAGGGGCTCTTGCGGGCATCGGAGACGCACTCGGCGGAAGACTGGAGGAGAAAGGTTTTGATAAGGTAATGCAGATCTGATTTCTTTGCCTTTTTATCAAATGCACTGTCTCCAGAGGGTGCTCGTCGGTGCGGCGATAGTGGTATTGTCACAGTAACTGTATTTGGGTCTTGAAATCAGTTCAGAAAAATAATGAATGTAAACAAGAAATGCAGCAGATTATGAAATTCGGTGTTTGAGTGTGAACCAGTGTATGGTTGTGTTAACACCGTAGACAGGTTATCAAACTCACAGTTAGGTGGAACTCAAATCAAGCTGAACTTGATTAACAAGCTATTCAGCGTTCTCAGGAACATGGCTTCATCTTAAAATAGCAAACGATAACGCTTGCACTAAGTTCTATAAGGTGGGGTAAAAGTATCCTAATCCTTTTGTTTTCCTGTTATCCAGTAGGCTACCACAGACCTGTGGGTATCATTTAGACATTTCTGACTTTTTTGTGTGTGTGTGAATAGACCTGCTTAAGATCTATTCTCATTGTACTGTAAGTAGTGTCCAGCCATCCCTTCTCTACATAACAATGTCATTACTTTTGAAGTTGCGATCCAGCATCGGCTTCTTGACAAACGGGGCCGTCAATGTGGGAAATCCTGTGACGCATGCATCCCCGTCCTGATTAGATTCTCTGTTGTGTGTTCATCTCTCCCTTTCGCAGGCGTACGTCGTCCTCGGGCAGTTTCTTGTGCTAAAGAAAGATGAGGAGCTTTTCCGGGATTGGCTGAAGGACACTTGCAGAGCAAATGTGAAACAACAAGGTGACTGCTATGGCTGCCTTAAAGAATGGTGTGATGCCTTCTTATAGAGCCTTCAGCCATTGTTTTCTACTTCTGAAGTCCGAACTGTACATTAGCTCTTCAGTGATCTTGATTCAATTCAGCTACACCGTATATATGAACTGCCACTCTTCACACGAACGAGGTTCAGTTTATTTATTTTGAACTTCTTCAAATTTTCAGTGTATTTCTGAAATCCTTTGACCCCCTAAACAGATTTCACACATGCCCTCCTCCTGGTCTATCACTAGTGGGTCTAGACTAATACTGGCTCACTCTTTCTTCAAATTGACATCGTTATAAAGTTGGCTGGAGAATCACAACAACGTGCCAATTCTATCTCACCTACTCACCGTCAGTAGATCTTCTTATGGCAGTCTTTTAAACTTGTAATGGTAAAAGCCCGGGTGTAACTAATAACAATAATGGTGGCTCCTGTCCATTTGTGTCGACCAGTGAATCGTGTAACGCTGGGTTCAGAGGCGCTTCAGGCTGAAACTGTCCTGTTTGCGTGTTTGGGAAAAGGCTGCTCATGTGCATAATATTCAATTTGTCCTAGACCATTGAAATACTGCATGTACGTTCTATTAAAGGTTGAATTTTAAATGTATGGTTCATCCGTTGTTGGTCATGTACTGGGAATTTCAATGTCTTAAGCCGCACATGGCTACTTTGTTTTTATGTGTTTCAGTTGAGCACACACTTGTCTTTCTGTGTGAAGTAGTGATTTACCAGAACAATCCAGACTAATATTCTTACTCACCTTCAACTCTTGGGCTTCGTGCCCCGATTGCCTGTTTTTTAAAGCCATTGGAAAGTTGTACGCTGTCTTGTTTAAAATAGTTCATTGTAACACAGTTCAGCATCACCAACAATGTTTAAAAATGTGACTGTTTTATGTGACAAACTAAAACTAAACCTCAAAACCTATGTGACACTGGTATAAGCAAAGATGTAGATCTTTTTTTTATTTTATTACACACACTTTTAACTTTTGATCTTGCATATGAAGAAGCAGCGTGGCCAGACCCTATGGTCTGCTCAGAGCTTGTTTGAACCTCATGGAAAAGTATATAAATAAAGATGGAGATGAAACAAACTCAAAACACTGTCAAAAACGTGTCAGTCTATTGCTGATGAGCCGAATGTGGTATATGTCTACTAAGATGGAGGATACCGCTGAAGCATTTAGTACCTGCCGGAGAGTAAACGTACAACATGTGCAGATTGATGCAGCTTGTTGTGCGTGTGTGTGTGCGTGTGTGTGTGCTCAGAATCATATGACAGCCATCCAGGTCAAAAGAAATGACCGTGATTCAGTAAATCAATCGGCACCCTGTTTGTCCGTCAACAGTTAAGAAGCTGCGTCGTTGATATGCTGCAGTGTATGTTAGAATGTATTTAAAGCTTCAGTAGAAGATTAGACCTCATTTCTGTTTCAAATCAAAACCCCAACAAGAGGGAGACTAACCCATCCAATCTAAACAAAGGGAATCCACTGCTCTCTGTTTCCGGTGGCTTTAAGTGGAGTAAGAAGCACAAGTAGTATGTATTGTGTCACACCATCGAGCCTGATTTAGGTCAGGCCTTCATCACTGATCTTTTATATTTCCGTTGACTGTGTTTGTAAACATGAGATGCCTTAACGCGCGCCAGTATATGTGTTTCATTCAGTCCGGTGAGCTACTACCTGCAGTAGTGCATGTCCAGACTGTGTCACAGCACCGGCTGTTAGAGGATGTAACCGTTGTGTAGCAGCTTTTTGTTAACCTCTATTTGACTGTGTAAACTCTTTGGTTTTTATATTGCTCTCATCATTAAAGAATAAAGATATATAAAAGACAAGCATCAGATTTGGAAACATGTATTTATTTTTCTTATAATGTGTCCGTTTAAATTATTCCATTTTTATCAAATAAAATCACAAGTGAGAGAGAATCTTTGATAACAGGTTTTATTTCACTACATGATGTTCCATGATCTCTCTTTCACCAAAACTCCAAATGTATATATTTGCAGGATATTGACAACACGTTGGTTCATTGTTTTGAACCGGTCCAGAGCAGAGGATGCCACGGAGCTCATGAGACGAGACGCCCGAGGGAACTCCAAATGAGAGATAATTTGTTTTGTTTGTGTGGATCTGATTGAACAGAACTAAACCTTTGCCTGTACTGTAGATGGAGGAATAACCACAGACAAAGTGACACCTTTCAAATGAAAAAGTCATTCACATGAGTGAGCAGAGACGTGAGACTGAAGGACCCCTCTGCTCTGGAGAACCTCAGACCTGATGACGTACGCCATTCTTTAAAAGTACATTTTAACTGCTTGTATTTATCTTTTGCCTCAAAGAAATATGAAACTGTTCATTTCAATCAAATATCTGACTTAGCTTTAATGGCATGGATTATATGTCCTTAACCCCTGGAATGTTGTTAATATTTTAGGGGGGGGGGGGGTCAATTGAACTATAAAATCTTGATTTGACAGTGATCAGATGCTGAGAATCGTTGCTTACCTTTCACAGTAGCACCTACGCATACACATACACACCCACGCTACAGCAACAGCATAGAAATGAGCAAAATGCTAAAATCGTACTAAAACCTCGAACTACATTGAATCGATGATTATACTCCGGTCATAAACAGCTGTTGTCCTAAACTGCCAAAACAGGAAAGTGGATGAGGAATACAAAACATGTTGACGACAGATGGGACGTCGCTCTGAAGGACAAATTCAGCTGTTGGAGGGAGAATGAAGACCTCCGCCTGTAAGTAAAGCACGTCTAATCTGAAGAAGAGTGTTATTACCTCCGCCTACAAGTAATCACCACACGGGAAGTACTTCACCACCGGACATAGGCTTTGTTTTCTTCTTTCTTCTCACTTGCCAGATCTCAAATGTATAGACCGTTTTTGTGAGGAGAACTGACCGCCCTGACCTATCAGAGCAGCATCTGAGACATGTAGCACCACCACAACCCAAAGACCCAGTGTGGCAATTTAGCCTCCCAGTTAAACGAGTCTAATGCTGCAGAATCCATACGAGTCTGTTCCCATTAAGACACTCGATGATCAAATCTCTTCTTTTTGGCAGTTACCTGTAATATCGATGAGCATGAAATGTGTTGAACATTTAACAGATGATAGCTGTTTCTTACATTTATTGTTTTTCATAATGATAACTCTGACTCTTTTCTGATTGCTTTCAGGTTTTGTTTCAAGTTTTTTTTCTTCTTCTTCTTCCCCTCTAACACTGAGACGGACGTCAGCAGTTAAAGAATTTAGTTTGAGACATTTTGTAGTTGATTACGTGTACTGTACATCGGCAGCTTTTATGCAAGGTTACTATAGTACATTGATGTCTTATTCAGATCAGAAGTACATGTACACACTGTACATACATGTACATACTGTACAGTTGTACCGTCAATCACAACAATCCCTGATTGGTCTCAAAGAAGAGCGCAGAAGAATTTCTTCTCCCTGTAAGGGTTCTCTGAGGTGGGCACGGGGGTGATGAGCGGGTCGTCACAGGAGTGTGCGTCGCAGTACGCCATCAGGTCGGCGGCTGCCTTTGATACCTGGAGATGAGGATGCTCAGATTCAGGGCGGGTCATGAACATGAATGCATTATTCTCTCAGGATCTGGATTTAGAAATTAAAAAGTTCTCTAAACAGTTTATTGCGGGTCATACAGATTTGGCAGAGTTCATATAAAAGATCTGTTTTAAAACCCTCATGAAGATCAGTGGTGTGTTGTCTTGTAATCTCCCAGTTTTCATTTTATCCCCATCTTTTGTTCCTGTCTGAGGTCCACGCGTGTCATTATATACAGTGTGTAGTCGTAATAATATCTTAAAGTAAGGACACCATTTACAACCCCTCACCACATCATGTTACAGTCTTGGCTTTAAAGCCTTGGTCTCAATGTTTTAGTGTCTTTTATTGACGGCTCAGATTTGGCTAATGAAGATTAAACCTATTGTATCAAATGTTTCTCTACCAAAGCAGAGCATTTTCTTATGTCTGGATGAGAAAATGCAAATGGCTATACTACTATAAATAATACTAAACAGAATGAGCGAGTGAAATATCGATTCATTTGAAGAAAACCGGATGTTTGCAGTTACAAAGGTATCACAGTAGAGCAGAGAACACAGGCGTAATCGAGCATGAGCACAAACACAGGCAGTGACACAATACAGAATCAATAACAGTAGAGTTTGAGTGGAAAATATGGACATCAGTACATAACTAATTGGATTTACTTAGAAATGTAGCAGTTGTAGAAAATAAAAGTGTACAAAGAAAACATCTAGTTTTGCTTTATACATTTACAGAACATCTAAAACATGTTAAAGGTCCATATTAATTGCTTGATATGTACTGGGTCTTGTAAAGTCTTGGAGTTAAGAGAAGGAAGCACGTCTTCCTCACTGCAAAAGATGCTTCATCGTTCTGAACACTGCTGGTTCAAACTTTCTTCTTTTTCCCTCATATATATATATATATATATATATATATATGTGTGGATCATTGTTTTTAACTAGGAAAGAAGCCTCTGCACGGTGTTTTTGATGCCATTAGGAACATGACAGAAGCCAATAACATTTGTAAACTCTCCACTCCATCTTTTTTTAACAATGTACTTGACTTGCTGTAACATAGGAACACTTCAGATTTCAGTGAAAAAGTAAAGCTTTTCTTACCTTTATCCTGCAAAAACTAGCCTCTATCTTCAGTTGCTCCACCAGCTTCCTGGCTTGGCCGACACTCATGCCGCTGTTCACTGGGGTGTCTCCTTTCATCCTGGCCACAAACGCAGCAACAGTTAAGCTTCATGGATGGAAATACCTTCTGTACATCTTTGCATTTGTTTGTTGAAGTGTTGGAATAAATAGTTCTCCTCTAGCCCTGCTTCTCCAGGAATGATTGATCCAAATATCCTAAATACTATTCGTCACTTTGACTATAATATTTCCTACTCACACACAGAGGGTTATTGATTGCAAAGTTAGCTTTTTCAATATGAGTGTAGGTGGTGGATCAAATGAAGTACACTCTATGTGATAACTAAGATCTTTAAGATAAATACAACGTACAATACTACGTCATATAATAAAAGCTGTACGCAACAATTATGATATGCATTGCTTGTTTATACATCTTGGCAGCCTTGGCTGCAGAGCAAGCAAGATAGCATGAAACAAGTCAGTTATTGAGTATAAATATCGATCAACATTGTGTCGTAAAATTGGCTCATCTGATACACCATTTCATCTTATAGTGCAACAAAAGCACATAGTACATTCTATCAAATGCAAAAGAAACATGTTAGCTGGGCCAAACGGTCAGATTCATTCACCATGGCCAACAGATGCTCGCACTAACCACACATCAAATGTAGAATGAAATAAGCACTGCAGCCATAGACATTTATGAAATTATGAATAAATGTGCAAATGACACAGATGTAAAAGGAATCAAGCAGGATGGATTGTCAACAGGGGGCAAAAAAGCAGCGCAGCAAAGGAGCGAATCTATTTGAACCATTCTGGACCTTTCTCCATTGTCTTTTTTCCTTCCATCTCCATCCACCCCCTTTTCTCCTTACCCGTATTGTAGTCCTCTTCAGGTGCAATCTTCCCCCCTCGTCTCTCTCTTTTTTCCTCCCTTTTTCTGCCTCTCTGTGACCCTCTGTAAGCTTTCGTTTGCTGGTATCAGTGTAGCCGGACCCCACCCCTCACTGACAACAGCCTGGATGGTACCCTGCTCTATACAGCCCAGTGCACTGCAATCCATCCACAATGAGCACTAGGTTTGTGGTGGATGGATAGGATCACCCCCTCGGCAGTCAGTGGTACCTGCCAGACAGAGGGAGGGGGGTGAAACCATTGGTGAGGGTTTTATTATGAGGGTGGATCGTACCATATCTGTGCCGAGGCAATTGGGGCCAACTGATATCTCTCAAGTTTCAATCTCTCAGAGGGAATAGGATGGTCTGTGTGGTGTGTGGTTTTTGTTGTTAGTGCTAACATATTATATAAAGCTTGAGATGTGAACTCAAGTGACCTGACTCATTATGTGTCTCTCTGCCTTTTGTGATGCCTTCCCTCTCCTCTGTTGCTATGGGGACTGCTACAGTCTGGTTTAGTGGTTTACATCACTGTCAAAATTGTGAAAATCTTGCGGGTATTCACTGTGTATGTGATAGCATACAGATGAGAAGAATACCTGATTTCTTGAATGCTTTACTAACACAAAGAAAATGAATTGTCTTTGAGGGATAAGCAGAGTCGACGTCTTTTCGTCAGATACTCTTATGACGCTCTCAGACCAAAGACCCTGTAGAGGAGAGAGCTGCATGAGCATTACGCCTCAACAGCTCTGTCTCGGTCGTAACGCTATTTGAGTGAATATAAATCATTTGTACAACTGTAACTGTCAAATAGAGATTGTTTTTACAAAAGTACATCGCACTTATTGTGATATCTATCTACATCGTGGAGATTCAGTCTCGAAAACTGTAAGACGCCATCTTTGCTAGGCCAGCGTTTCCTTAATGGCGCTGTGAGCATGTCCCTTGCTTGTGTTTTTTCGATAGTGACCTCTCTCTTTATTGTACTATCTCTGAGAGCGACGAGGCAGTTTCTCGTTCTTGCTTGTTTGACCTTAGTGCTTGCCGTCGTACAGTTGTGGCTTTGTATTTAGTGGTGGGTTTTATTGAGAACATTTGACAAACTTTTACAAATCAAGCAACGTTTTTTGCTTTATTTTCATTTTGAGGAATTAAACATAATCTTATAATAAATACAGTTATAATAATGTAACAAGAAGAGTTTATTAAAATCACGACAAGGTGTTTGGTGAATCCAGTAAACATATCTAAATTAGAGATAAACCTTTGATTATTATTTTCTTTCTTTCATTTCTTTCATTTCTATTTTACTTTTTCGTGGATGTAGCTGATCTTAACACAGTTTAGAAGTTATTAATGGTGCTATCCAGTAATACTGTTTGTTAGAGATTGATTGTAACTCCTGTGAATTTTACTAAAAGATGAAAAACATGTAATTTATTTGTGCAAATGAAAAAAAAAATTTCCAGCATGATGTAAAGATCAGAGAGCAAAGCGCTGCACACACACACTGTCCATACTCTGCTTGATCTCAACATGTTTTCTTTTTATTGTGTTGAACTGACCGATTTCAATCTTGATCACCTTGCCAGTGACTGCAGATGAACTTCTTGATGGCAGAGTGAACAGCAGTATAATATATGGATTCATAAATTATGGCCGCAGTTTGAGGACTCCATCTGCTGGATGGTGCTGGCAGGTTTGACGGCATCACTGATCTGCGAAGACCACATTCACAACAAGCCTGCTCCCTTATGGACCAGCTGGGAGATATGGGAACCCCCCAGCTTCTTCTAAGGTACATAGTGAAATCTAATTATTAATAGTAACTTGGTTTACAGAAAGAGCAGACAATGATACAAGATAGTTCAATTTACAGAACATTTAAGGAAGGTCATCAAGTATGAATCCCATGAGACTCAAGGGAACCGTACCTTCTTCTGGAGCAAATCTCAAGTGATGATTAGCAGGTGTCAAAAACAGGATGCTCTGAAAAAGGGACTTTTTACAAATCAGTTGCAGTTTGATGTTGAGGTAGAACGTCGTAGATTTTGTAGCAACTTGGAACCAAGTTGCACCTATGATACTTTGATAATGGTTCATAACCATAACCGTTCGTTGTCTATTTCACCTAAAGAACAGTCAAATATGATCATAAGAATCTATCAATTTATTGTATTTTACCCCGTATTTAGCATTTACACTCAGTATATAAACAATTAGTAAATGCTTTTAACAAACTATAATGTAGCTGCAAACAGATATAAAGTATTTTATTTCAAGTGTTTGTGAATGCATTTGTCAACAACTATATATCTCCTCTGATGAACAAACCAGTGGATACACATTTGATGAATGCCTAATAACACAATATAGCATATCTGTAATAATTTATAATGACATGTTGAGAGTTTGACAGAAAGAAAATCTAACTCAAGGTCCACTTAGTAGCTTTTCTGGAGCTTTCAACCGCATCTTAAAGTCCTCTTCGTGATAGTTTGCTCTATTGTCACAGTTAAAACTAGTTGACAGTTCTGGAAAAAGAAAGAATGTAAGTCTCTTAAATTTGGTTATTGATACATTAGTGAAACTTCTTAAGAAACATCATTTCAGATGATTACGAATATGTTTTATTTGTCATTCATTTGTTTTTAGTACATTGTGGATGCTTCATGGATTATAGTTGTTGACATTATTAATAGCCTATTAAAAACATCTTTATTTCTGCATACAACTAGGCTACAGTGTGTTATAAACCTTTATATACTGCTATATTGTGACTTGCAGAAAGGTAAATGCTCTCCATCTGTACATAGTATCTCAGTTTCTAAATGAACTGACAGCAACAGAATAATCATGATTTATCCTGTGGCTGTTTGAATAGCAGCTATCAACTGTCACTCGCTTTCAGTATTGTTTTTTTAGGACATTTCTTTCATGCATTCTTCTGCTGAGCAGGTTGATCTACTGCAGCAATTTATAAACTGGTTTCAGGGAACACATGTAGTTTAAACCCACATTCATTAATTCAGCAGGGACTGCCAGAGACCAGTTTTAATCCTTGTGATTAATTTTTTTGGTCCTGGCACACGCTCTGAGGAACAGTGGCAGCAGGCACAAATCAGGACATGACTGCCAGGCTCGCGTCTAAAACACTCCCCAGATGGTCCACGAGACCTCCTGTTTCTTCTCTGCAGGTCTGGTGTAATTAGTGTGGGTGCATGCCATCCAGCAAATAAGTCATTTCATAATGATGACAATAATATCACGGTTAAAAGTGTAAATGGTAAAACAAATGAGCTTTGGAACCCTCTTTATTATATTGTTAAAAGAAAGGTCAACTCTACATGTCTTTCCAAAATAAGAGTGCAAAATGCTTTATACATCAATCCAGTGATGTTTTCAACAAACAAAACCAGTTTGAATCATTAACTCACTTGTATGTTTAATTATCTATTATGCTATAAATATTACAATTAATTAACACTTAGAGCTATGTCTATGTCTTTTTCCTTAATTAATAATCCTAATTAAGTTGAAGTTAATTACTGTCATGGCACACTGGAGACCTCAACGCTGAGGAACAGCCTCACTTGATTTCTCGCTGACTTGATTCAAAAAAAGAAAAGCTTTATTCTGTGACGCAGATACAAATCTAAACATTTTGGTAAATTTGACAGACTTTAGTGACTAGAAAGTTTGATTTGTCTCGTACAGTAAATGGAGAACGAGACCGTGAAGCTCTCTTGTTATCCTCCTGTTTAACGCTGTCGGATTATCACTGCCCTCTCGATCAAACTGCTGCTTTAAATATGACTTGCGTGACCCGGTTAACACGTTTGTGACATTTTGATTGCAATCCATGCAGCGGATAGTGCAGTTCTCAGCCTCGAGGTTGATGTCAATACATATTGGACCGATGTCGATTTTCATTTCAACCCATTTGGGCCATTGATTCCTTGATTGGCTTTCAGACACTGAAATGCTGGACGGGTTTCAAGCTCAATGGTAAAGGTGTTGATATTGAAGCACAAAATGCATGATGCATTATGCGTGTGACTCTGAGCGTTAATGACTGACGACCAGAGGGCTTTTCACAGCTGCTGCATCTCAATATTGTCCAGAATCGAACCACAGTAAAACGTCCACTACGATGACCAATCATTCAGGAGTGGCTGATGAGCTCTTCTGTAAACGACTATGCGTTGATTGTTCAGTAAACGGATGATGACAGACACATTTCTTTTAAATAAATGAAATGAAGAAATGATTTACACCATACGCTGTGTTAGAGATGAAAAGTGAAGGGATCACCAAAGTTATTACAGTTCATCCTGAGGGGAACATGAACGTCTGTGCCAAACTTTAATTGCAATCCATCCAATAGTTGTTTCATTTCACACAAAACCACAAATGTGAACCTCAGTGTGGCGCTAGAGGAAAAAGTCAGGGGATCAACAGAGTATGCATTGTTAATCCTCTGAGGACCATGAATGTCTGTACAAACTGTCATGGTAATCCATCCAATAGTTGTTGAGATAATTAAATCTGGACCAAAGTGGTGGATCGATACAGGCAGAGCGACATTGCCGTCCCTCGAGCAACGCCCCTAGCATGGCTAAAAATGAGAGGAATAAACAGGAAAACTGGAGATTACCACTTGCACTGGGATTTTCAAATAAGAGATTGAGGAGTCATTATGAAATACAAGTATGGTCCTCACAGTTGCATGCAGTCAGTACGGTCCTGCCTCTCACTGCTCATGCTTTTTATTCACAGTAATTATTGACAGGCAGTGAGTTTGCTTTAACCTCTCTCACTGATCGATCCGCCCCGGGTGCTCAATCACACAGCTGTGAATCCAAAAGCAGCTCTTATGTCATGATGGGCAAAGCAGATCTGGGTGGGGTGATCATCTGAATCATCAATTGCAACTGGCCGTTTGTATTGACGGCAATGTAACTGCTCAATACTTTCCAAATAGACACTCCTGACTTCATTCAAAGAGTGCTGGTGATCTGTCGGCAGAGCTAGCGCCGGCCTATCACGGTGCAATGCGTTCATTGGCTGTTTGAGTTCACCAAAGCTTTCAGTGCACTCAGGAAGACGACATGATTAAAAACAAAAGATTCTCAGGAATGATTATTTTCTCAGGTTGTTTTTTTAATGAAAAGAGCCAGTTCCAGTGTGTCTACTAGAAATGAACATGGAGAACAACGTCACAAACCAGCCAGCAGGTTCTGTACTGCACACTTTAGGATGCTACTATGGTCATTTTATTTTATTTTTTTTATCATATTCAGCTATAACCAACAACAAAAAAAAAAGACAAGACAGCAATTAAATCACTTGGTGGGAAAGCTTCACTCATGTAATCAAGGCAGGGACCAGATTAATCAGAGCTGCTGCTAATCAAACATGGAAGACATGGAAGAGAAAGTTCATGTGTGAACTGAGTTTATCCAGAGAGCGCCTCCTCAAACTTCTTTATGCAGCTCGTGTTTCCATGTATTGCACAACTGTTCTGCCTGGCTGGGAGTTTGACGTCATGCCAACAAAGTATAGTCACATCCAAACCGTAATCAATTTCCACACACATCACTTTTCTTGTCATCTACATCCTTGTAACTCCATGGGGTAGATGCTGCTGCTGTCTAAATGAAGAGCTTCTAGACCTCATTCTTCTCTGGGAGGTCATGCATGGAAGGCCTGTGTATATTTGAGATAATAATCTTGACACTGGCTGACTTGCTACAGATTCTCTGAATTGTATTTCAGTATAACTCCACTTGCTGTTTTGCATATTATTTAGTGCTACACAATGATTTAAAGATGCCAGTTTTGGGGCTTTTATGTCTGAGATCGACTCTAGATTCTCAAAGCCCAAGTACGATTAGAATACATTTTGTTGTATAGGGAGGCAAATTAAACTAGGTCCAAACATATTCTAAATGCAGTTGTTCACAAGCTTTAACTTCAGCTAGTTAACCTCAAAGGCAAACATATCAAATACAAAATATCCTAATTCACCTTTCTCTAGACAATGGATGTGGGTTTATTATTATTCTGTATTCCTGAAATTAGGCAAATTGTAATTGTAAGCCATTTCTATTTGAAGTACTTCACATCACATCATACAATGAGATCAATATACATGTGCTGTAGACCGTAGATGCTACTGGATTAAACAGTTTCTTTTGCCGCTCACACCAAAGAATTACTGTAAAAAACCTTGACAAGCAGTTTTACCTTAATGAACGCAAATCAAGTGAAATCTTGCAACTGACACATATGCAGGTCGTATCACAATAATGTTACCATGAGCTGTAAAACTCACAATGACAGCTCTAACGCAGCTTTTGTACATGTTTAAGATGTGTGTTAGTCTAGAAAATGGAAAATAAAGTGTGTACAGCCATGCTGGCGGGCTTAAGCTCTGCTGTGCTTTGAGCTAAATGCTAATGTCAGCATCCTAACATGCCCACAGTTATAATGCCAGCATGTTGATGCTTAGCAGGTATATATTTAACATCTTGATTCAGTTTAGTTTAAATGGCACGCGATACAAATGTGCATTTTGTCAACATTTCAGTTGCAGGATTAATGTTTGAACTCAACAGCTGCAACTGAAGTTAAAAATAAAACTATGACCAAACCGAGCCAACGTTTCTCACAGAATGAACACTGTTGCAAAAAAAAGCAACATCACAGTTTTATTGACCACAGTGAGCGATGACATGGGCTTTTAGAAATGCTTCACTGCTACATTTTACTCTCTTTTCTGTCTGTCATGCATTTGAAGGAAGACCAACAGGAGCGGCTACAGATCCTATTGTTGTGCACACAGTCACTCTGAGATTAACACCGAGGCGGCGCAATAATAAAGCCCGGGTTGAATTGGAACAATGTCAGCAGGGCCTCCGTATTCAAGCCCACTTTGCAACGGTCACCTTTAGCAATATTCACCACTTTGCATCGGCTAAATGTGACGTACAAAATAAAAGTCCTTGTGATATAGCAGCATTGTATTAGTCACAGTGCACCTCAAAGAATTATGAAGAGTATAGTCGGTACATGGAGGTACAAACATTGTCTAAATACAAGGACCAGTTACTACAATATGAAAATATTACATTTGCTTAAGAGAAACAATCCATCATGAAAAGGAAGAGCATCACAGGTTAGATCACATGAGTTTTTGGGTCTCTGGAGGCGGCGGGGTGAAACAGCACAGCATTACAATGATAGTCGTACCTGAAGAGTTCTTACCCCCGTTAGGAAGGGAGGAGGTGATCTGCTTTTTTTTCTTCTCATCATCATCAGTCTTATGAATCAATAGCCTTGAATTCAATATTTGGTACAGGAAATGACACGATGTTTAAAAATGAGCAATAAAGTACAAAGAGGAATATTCAAGTCCCCATAAATAAGCAATGCACGGATATACGTACAATGTTCTCAACAGCTTATCATACAGACTGTAACAACTTTCCTCTTTTCAAATGCAAAACACAAACAGAAGTTTTCTTTTTTTGCACACACTGACACTCACAGAGACACTGGCCCTTCAGTTTGTATGACTTAAAAGAGAAAATGTTCGTGAGCCTTCGATGCGTTTCTTGAGTACAAACGTCTGAGGTCAGCACTGACTCAACTGCACAGCAAGTCCATACAGCCCGGAATTAAATAAATTGCTTCGACAGCCATTTTGCATATAAAGTCCGTATAAAACTCAAGGAGCAATAGCAACAGGCCCTCTTCAAAGGTAAATACTACGCCTACTGTGAGCTGAGCTGGAGAGACTGGAGGAGGGAACAGCATGTTTGGTTGAAGTCTCTCCAGCTGAAATAAAGGCGAGAGGTAAAAACAGGAATGCGGTATGTTGACCCACGTTTGCTGAGGTCTGATAACAGTGACACTGTAGTACTGCAACGCATAGCACGGCTCAAGATCCTTATTGACGCTGCAGAGTTGGAAGATGGCATTCTGTCCAAACAGCCTTTCATACAAAACAAAGATTCATGTAAAAAAAAGAAAAGAAAATAAACTGTAAATACACAGTTACAGTAAGTTTGTATACCCAACACGATGAAGCAGTTTGACTGTAGAAAAATATATAGCCTATATCAAAGTCACTTTGACAGAAAATAAATCCAACAAGCAAAATTCAGGATCATTTTTCAAAGTCATAAATATGATGACAACACGGGAGGACCAGATTACACGAGGCTAAACCGAAGGCATTTTGGTTGTAGAAACTTGGAACAGGGTATTTTGCTCAAATCTGGAAAAAGGGGCAACTGGAATTTGGTTAAAATATTTAAGGAATTAACAACAAATACGTGTGAACTCTTAATTCAGGTGTAAACGTTTGTGTTTAGTCGCGTACACTCAGATTTGGACTTGTCCGGGTGTTTATGGACACACAAGGTAGACCTTCCCCCTTTAACCCTAATGTGTTGTCAAGTGAGTTTTAAACCATAATAGATGTGTGCTGAGCCCCTTAGACTATCCTGAGTGCCCGGGTGTCAGACTGCACAACCATTTATTTCCTCTGTCTAAGAGAAAAGAACAGAAATAAATATAATAATATAATAATTGTCCCCTCTTCCTTCACCTGAATCTTTCTGTCATGTCTGACAATTGATGATATCAAAACAATTATAATTTCATCTACAAATGCTTAAGTCATAAAGTACTGTATACATCAACAGCAGTTTATTTATGTGTATGGCATTAGTTTAGAAAATGTGCAAAATAATTCTCATCCTTTGCTACCAGATTAGAAAACATCAGTTATCCACGAATCACTGATTCTTCCCAAATAGTGAATCAACTGATATAATATGGAGTTTTAACAGGCGGCTATGATGCTTTAAAAAGCTGATTAAACTGCAGATTGTATAATATTGTTTCACACCATTTACAGCTCTATATTTAAGTCTCAATCTGTACTGGCTTTGTATATTATAGTTGATTTTTAGAGCTAGTGTTTTGTTACTGTTTTATAATAACACGATTTTAAACTCAAATTTTTCATATCTTCCTATGTTCCAGAGATGTTTTGTTTTAACCGTAAAGCAGAAAATTGAGCGCGCAGGTAATGTGTATTGAATTGAATAGGACTCAGGCCTGACCTCAAACAATACAGTGAATCAACCTTCTCTAATCAAACTAAAGCCTTCATAATAAAAGCAATGCATAGTCACGAGGGACACAGTTAAGATGTTCAGTAAGGACAATAAGGCAATAGAACAGATAGGGAGTAATGAATATTAACCAATCAGCTATCAGACATCACCATCTCTAAAAAACAGTGATGTTTTTTATTAATTCCTTCACAAAGGTATTAAAATAATTAAATATAAAGTAGGTTTGGCTGATTGTTCATGGTGTAGGTAACAGTTTCTAAATCGGTTCTTGGTTGTCCCTTACTGGTACTGTGGGAAATAACACTTGTAATCTGCCGCAGGATGTCAAATGAAATCAAATATCGGAAATCTAAGGTTACAAAATAAAAGCTTATGCTTTCAAGCAGTTTTTTCAGCTTAACACATAATACATAGTTTGTCTCTATGTTCCCGACCAGACAGATTAAGCAGGATGTTAATTGTGGCCTCTTGTTACTGTGTTGTCTCCAAAAAAATCAAACTATCATGTGCTTTTTAAAAATATTTTCCCAATGAATTAACCATAAAATAAATACTGCACAGCTGGAGAAGGTCTGTTGTTTTTAAAGCACAATATTACAGCAGGACAGTACCTGCCAACACACACCTCCGGTCGAATATACTGTAAATCATAGTGTGCATAAATAAATCTCTGGAAGTACTGTTGAGTTGAGGTTTAAGCTCTGCAGTATGTGTTTATAATGAGCTTATTTCAGTGTATTAACCCATGTATTAAATGTAATTTTTAGTCACACAGATTACTACAGTTATGTTGTGTGTTGTATAACTCTAACCCTGCGAGTGCACAGTATTATTTCACACTTGCAATACTTTTTGTTTTTGCTAATATGCAGGCTGCTTCACTCAACTAAAACCATTCTTACACTTTTCCATGAGCTGTTTGTCCCTTTTTGCGATAAGTTTCCTAGGTTAATGCTGCTCACGTCCCTACTCAGTCCATACCGCAATATTGCACAGTTTCCAAATAGAACAAATATACATGATAATATTAACCAAAAACAGTGACTGCGGTCTGTGTCAGGAATTCTTCTCATCTTTGTCGCAATTCAGTTAGTGATAATGAAACAAATGGATGGAAAGTAAAGTGTGTATTAATAACCTTGTTGCTACATGTGGTGGAAACATCAGAGTGGTGTTGCAGATGATGTTGTACATTACCAGTGAACCTTTTCCATGTTTGCATATCCGTTCAGCATGCATTTATGATTAACGGCAACACAGTCATTGTATTTCTGTTTGTGGCTGTGAATGTAAACGATGGGAACAAAAAGGAAGAGGCGTCCGAAAGAAAAAGAAATTAGATATCTGACAGTGATGTTAGGTCTATACAAAATATTGGCACATTATCTTATAAACAGTATACTGGATGATGATCGTGTTGTCTAAGTGCTACTACTTAAACAAATGAAGCATCCAGTCTTTTGTCTCATGTTTCACAGTATTAAAAGTGCACTAACTGCCAAACCGCACCATTTTCTTCCGATTGTAATATTTGTCATCACGCCGCTCTTCTAAAATGTGCTGCACTCTTTCGATGCCGCTCATCAATGCCGCTTTGTTACCGGCAGTAGCCTTACGCGCTTCCTGACCTTCCTCACACCTGCGTCTCCACACCGTTAAGCTTAGGCATCAGGATACGAGGAGTCACGCCGGAGTTGAGGTCCCTCTCGAACTCCAAAAGCTGGCCCATGAAGTTTAGATTCGGGGACACCACCGGGCGACGACTCCGCACATATTTGTAGGCATCTGTCATTGTCATGAGGGTGTGCTTCATAAGGTAGGCGATGACAATGGTTGCAGAACGGGACACGCCTGCCTGGCAGTGTACCAACACTCCCTGTCCACTCTGATATGCCTCCTCTGTTGAGGAGAACAACAAAACAGATTAAGGACCAAACAGAAACAGAAAGAAGTTAAAACCGGCTCAACGTCGCATGCTGTGAATATAGAAAATATTATCACTGTTTCATCAAAGGGAAGATTTGTCGACCCCATCTCTATCTGAGTAATGAATATAGTGTGAAAACACGCCTGCTTTTTTTTGTTATCTGTCTCTAGGGCGCAGCTGCAAAATCGGTTGTTCTTCTGAATACAGTGACATGACAGTGACGTTGCTGGAGGCAAGAAAGAAACACAGAGTGCTACTTCAGCTTTGGTAGCTTTGGTAGCTGTGGGGCGCAATGCCACTCAAACACTGCCTTGTTCTCTTCGCTTGTGTTTTGTTTCCAGCAGCGAACATGTCATCCCAAAATATGAGTGCGGAGGATGTTATTGACGATGATTTTTACAGCCTACATCATTTTACGGTGTTTTGGCTGACTCAGATATTATGATGAGCTTACAAGCCATTTATTGTCTCAGTTTGTCTGTCTTAACGAACTATTGATGTTCAAATTTGTTTAGATTGAAGATCAATGCAGTCTCTATCTTCTAAATGAACTCACAAAAACAACCAAATGTCTCTCACCAATGAACTCAAAAACCTCCTCAAAGTATTGTCGAAGGTTTTGCTTGCTGTTATCGGTGGCTGGCAGCCTTTTGTAGCGCAGTCCAGAGTTGACGTGGTAGAGGGGCAGGTGTGTGGTCACGTTGACCACGAAGCCGATGTTGAGGCGCAGCAGCAGGTCCAGGTCCTGGGCGTCTCTCTCGTTCCCCAGAAACAGGAAGGGCAGGATGGGACTGACCACGGCGTTCTCCGCATCAGGAGTCATCGCGGTCTCATCGGACAGAGAAGCCGGCAAAGAAGAGGACAGCGGCAGAGAAAGGTGGACTGGAAGATGACGAGACAAAGAGAAAGTGCGTAGAACATTTATTCTGCGGTCTGTGCTGCCACGGAGCAAGAAATGACAAAAATAAGACTTAAAGTGACTAAATCAACAATGAAATCACTGATTCAAAACTGGGTCAAATTAGTCAGAACGCTAATTATCAGTATTATTTGGCCATAAAAGAGGTCTGCTCATTAGCACTTTGATTATTTCATAACTTAGATAAAAATAACTTGCGGAGATCAAGACAAGCTAGATGTTCCCATATGTGGGTGAATCCTTTGAAAAACAGCAGATTATTCAACACCTCAAGGAGGAACGGGCTAAGAGTCATGACAGCATATGCCAAACTCAGACAGGTTGCACATCTCTAACTAAAAACTAACTGATTGCAGTGAAAAATGTGTTACTTCATAGATATTATGAATATTTTACCACTTTCACTTAGGTGAATTGTAAGATATTCTTACTTCTGCTGTTTTCCTCATCTTGCTCTCTGTTCAGGGAGTTGAGGGCCAGGTGAAGGGACTGAGCTGTCGGCAGGGAATGTCCTCCCTCCCTGTCTCTCTGCCAGGGCCTGGGTTTGATGAGTGTGCTCGGGGTGGACGTTGGAGGGGAAAAGTTAACAGGTGACGGTGGAGAGGCAGAGCGGGGAGAGGGGGAGCGTGGATATGCTGCATCTCCGTCCTGCCCCGTTTCTACATCTTCTGCTTTATTCAAGAGCCTCTTCAGTGAGTTCTGGCCTTCGTCACACCCAGATCCTGACCTGCGGCCCATAAAATCAAAAGCAGCCATTTTCCCCTGCTGAAGCCGCCGTCGACCCGCACGGTCTGTAAACTGAGACTGCGCGTATTCCTGGAGGTTCTGACAGTCCAGGACGGCAAGACCTGTTCCGTTACTGCCATTTTGGACCTGGGTTGCACAGGTCTTCCTCACTCCTACTCCCACCCCGGCACAGTGATTCTTTTGGGCTTTAGAATGGGTCATCTTCTTGGCCAGTTCTTCGGGCCAGATAGTACGCACGCTGTAGTCGTCGTCATCGGCTTGGAACATACCCATCTGATGAGCTGCTCCAACACCTCTACCTGGGGGTTTGCCTCTGCGAGGGTTAAATGTCACCACAATGGGGTCGCTGCTACAGTAGCTGCAGGTGGAGCTGCCCGCCTGAGAGGCTTTGGGGTTGCAGCCTGTGACGCAGCTCTGGATCGCCCGGAGAGGGGCCGAGGAGGACAGCGGGGTGCAGGGCAGGCATCCCCCGACCAGTTTTTTGCGAAGGATAGCAGGACTCTCAAAGTTTCTGGCCTCACCAGAGCAGGAGGCACAGCGGAGAGGTTTGAACAGGTTTGCTCGGCAGTCAGACACAGTGCTATTAGAAGAGGAGGTGTTGGAGGTGGAGGTGGTGGAGAGACACCCACCCAGATTTCTCAGGCCCATGTCTTTGCCTCCTTTCTTCACTGCTCCGGCATTATGAACACAGGAGAATGAGGTGGAAGAGCTTCCTCCACCTCCTTGGCAGTTGGCAGAGTGTCCCTTACACCCTCTGCATCTTACCAACCTCCAGCAGCCACAACTGAATGGGTGGGTGCAGTCGATGGTGCAGGTATGGTCAGGGCTCGGGAACCCTCCGGCGTGGGAGGAGCAGGGGGAGAGGGGTAGACCATGAAGAATGTGAGGGCGGAGATCCCTGGTGCGGGACGTGTGCGGCTGGCTGAGTTGCTGAAATGGGCCTGGGACATGGGTGGGTTGGGAGGGAGGGGATGACGGATAGTTTGAATTTAGAATGGCGGCATGGGGCACAGGGACGGAATTTTGGTGGTAGGGCAGACTGTGGCTATTATGGCTTTGATGGGCAGTTCCCAGTTTGGAATTCTTCTTGTGACCTAGAGAGGGAAATTCCTGGTCACTTCTGTTAAGAAAACTAGTGTTTTCCTTTTCACTGCGCAACCTCGGCTGCTGCGCCTGAGCTGGGACGAATTGTAGGTTGCCTCCGGGGGAAGACGACAGCTGACTATGGCGACTTCGCTGTGACTTGTGTTCGGCGCCACCTGGCCTCCCTGCAGTTCCAGTACTTTTCTCACATTGTGCTTGATCCAACTGTGAAGAGACACATTTCCCTCGGCCACCTTTTACAATTCCGCTGCGCCCTAACGAGTTGCTGATTCCTCCTCCCCGTCCTCCTTTGTCCACCGTCACCCTGATATCAATAGTATGTGTATGGGAGGGCAGCCGTGGGGCGAGAGTTACTGTGCCATTGCTATGGCAGTGGCTAGGGATGTGTCTGACACCTGCTGGGACGACAGGTTGATCGCTCTTGAATTTCTGCACACGACAGGGTCTGCGCTTGCATTCCAGAGTCAGAGGTTTACACGAGGGTGCATAGAAATGGGCCTGCGAAGAGTGGAGATGAGGATGGTGTCCATTGGAAGAGGCTGATATCTGAGAGGAGTGCTGCGGGATGGTTTGTGGGGAACCTTCACACAGGGTTATGTTTTTAGGGCGCTGAATGACCACTATACGCTCATCAAGAGGGAGGGGAGGCATCTGGGTTTATGCAAAGCTGTCCAATGACGAGGGAGAGAGAGACAGAAAGAGAGCAGTCAGGAAATGACTGCAATTTGACAAAGCATGGAAATGTGGGGCGCACTTTACATTCCATCATTTTAGACACAAACAGCACAAGCTGATGCAAAATTCCTTTGCATCAGCTTGCTTTGCAGCAATGAAATATTGATATGATACAGGGCATGATAATGAGCATAGATTTTCTATTGATATAGTATACCACAAATCCACCACAAGAATGACAAAACACTGATTTTTACGTTTTGCATATAAATCTTACTAATCTCTCCTCTCTATCTACAAAACACACCAAGAACAAATACAAAACCAACAACCAATACTGTTGCATGTCAGGTTTTTTCATTAACATGTCGCACATATTTCCTTTTACATTTGCTGCAAATGAAAGGAGAAGTTGCATAAAGAGAAAACCCACTGAGGTGCATGTTTGATTTGAATGGATAACATTGTAATGATTATGTTTCCCAAAAATTCATTTCAACATGCACATCACAGTCTTTTACCTGCTTATAACAGGGCCACTTGCCAGACATTTAATGCTCATCTATATTTGTAGGACTTTGACGTTCAAATGTAAACTGTTTCCCAGTGACATCATTACCATTTAGGACATAAAAATGCAAATCCAAAGGTGCAGGAGTGTGTACCTGTTTGCTTTTAGCAGAAAATAATCCCAGCTAATCCTGATGGCAGTGAGGCTTCTTAAAAGCTCAGTCACAAAAGCTGCACCAACTGAGCTGCATCCCTCCGATGAGTCCTCATTCTTAACGAGACGCATTCAGTTGCATGAAATAATAAGCCAAGCCAAGTCATGGCAGATGGTAAAAATAGCTTCATATACTGTAAACATAGCTGGACTGTATGTTCACTGCCCTCGATGTAGAGGTTATGAACAACAATCCTGTGTATGTGAATGCTTCTGTGACGTGTACATTTTATGTTCATGCACTACTTACAATTGATAAAAATCAACTAGCACAGCTGTCTTTGCACAGACAAACAACACTGTGACTCTCAAAGTTAGCTAAAGGCTCAGTGGGATTCTTCACTTTAAAGACTGTTGAATGCTGAAGAGCCATGCGATTACCTGAAATGAAACATTTCCTGCTCCCAGCCATCTGGCCTGTGCATTCTACCCCCGGAATAAACTTAACTGAATTTTTTGGGACAATTAGAGATGAGCATTTGTCCAGGTCGTGGTATAAACAGAAGGTCATCACGTACACATCAATACAACTCAGCTGGAGAGAAAGCTTTCTCACCGTGACACGGCAAAAAGAGATTAACTGAATGTAGTTTATAAATATGCACTTTGTAATAGAATACATACGGAAGATTTTTTTGTTTCATTATGATTAATATGATTAATAACAGGTACAGGACTTTGGACTCTACAATTTTATACTAATTCGGTACATTCATTATAAGGCTGCTCTGAAGATGAAAAAGTATTGCCGTTAAAGTAAAAATCCACCCTCTGATACACACACACTGTTAAATACAATCAATCTGAAGACGTTCACTGCACCCAGGAGTTTTTTGGTTGATGAAGTACTTTAAAATTAGTTTTTGCCACACTAGCTGTAGCCTATGCTAGTTTGTTTTCAATGTTAGCATTGAGTTCAAAGCACAGCTAGGGCAAACAAAGTACAGAGTTCTGTTTGAAGGACAGCAAGACAAAAGATCTGCGTTTTACTGCGGACATAACAAGTGTTTGCAGTTTGTTTGGCATTCTAGTCTGTTGAGGCTATTTGTATCTCTGCCTTGTGTTTGATGGATTTCTCCCCATGAGATTGTAAGAAGTTGGTGATGAGTCTAGAAAGAAGCACTTGCTCTTTGATTGTGATGGGCTGATACCAAAACCTGAGGTTTTACCTTCGATGTTTTAGATCAGTTACCATTTTACTGAATTTAAAGGGTCGGTTCACATTATAAAAGGACATATTTTAACCATGTAAGGGATGGCAATGTTGTCGGTCCGCCCACCACTTTGGTCCAGACTGAAGTGCCTCTATAACTAATTGATGGATTGCCATGACATTTTGTACAAACATTTGTGTCCCTTCAGGATGAATTGCAGTATTTTTGATGATCCCTTAACTTTTCATTTAGTGCCATCATCAGCTCAATAGTAGCTTTATAGTTCAATATTTTGGTTTATGAACAAAGACCTGCATAACTAATATCAGTCTCAGCTGTACTTTGTTAGCAAAATGTTAGCATGCTAATACGCGAGACTAAGATGGCGAACATAGTAACCAGTAGTAACATGCTTAACATCAGCATGTCAGCATTGACATTGTGAGGACGTTAGCACGCTGCCATTAGCATTCAGCTCAGAGCACAGCTGTGCCTAAATACTTCCAAATAGAGTCGCTAGCATGGCTATAGACCCTTAGTCCTCTTTTTTTCTCAAATTGAATTGTCAGTTCACATTACAAAACACGTTTTCATGCACTAGCATTGGGATATAGAAATTTCAGAGATGGATATCTCAAAACCTCTACAACTAAAATCAATATGCAAGGCTAAATACCACTAGAGTAAGTGAGAAACTATATTGTTGTGTCATTTAGATAAAGCCACTCTTTAAACTCCACAGTAGAGGAGGTGGAGATTTACCTACCACATAGCATTGTTCAGATTTGGCCACCAAACAACATGCTAGCCTGCAATTGCAACGTACATCAAATATAGCTGTTTTTAAACAGTGTTTGTTATGGTGGATTTTCATTTTAACCACAAGCCCTTCAGGCCATATTTAGTGAGAATATCTCAGGGAATGGAAGACTAAAAAGTTAAAAGAAGGATTGGGAAAACCAGATACTGAAAACAACACTGGCTGACAGAAACAATGTGGGTCGAGAGAAGATACAGGGGGACAGATTATAACGTGACACTGTAAACCACAGACTACAGGGGAGGAAGGAACATGTCAGAAATAATCTGGGGATGCCTTCAGTCCCAACACAACACAGATACCAACCCATGGAAAAAGCAAACCACGCTCCAGTGTCCCCATGCTTATAGTCTGGTGATGGTATCCTCGTCTTTTTTCCCTTTTTCAGCCTTGCCTGTGGTGGAGGGGGTGGGGGTTACATTGACCCAGTTTTATCATGGTGGAAGTCACTATCACTCTGATCACTTTGCTCTCGCACACTGTAAACTGCAGGCTGGCTAGTGGCCTTTTCACTCACTCATAGTCACAGCTTCAGCAGACAGTAAGGGCCACACAGAGAGATGGAAAATATTAAAACAAAGGGATGCCTCTTGAAATTCCGCTGCCACATGTTGACATGAGCAAAAATAAAACATAATGAACGACAGAGAAGCATTACTCTGAAATGATTACCCCATATTATGGGCTAATAACTGTGACGACTAAAAAGTGTCGGCAGCATTACTACATACAGTCAAATCTGCAACAGGATTTAGGAACAGGAAAACAAACAGACAACCATTACAATGATTTGCTTCTCAGACAAATAATCTTAGAAATCTTCATATCTTGTTTTGTGTGTGGTACATTTATTAATGATGCTTCAAATGCAATGTGAAAGGCTTATGAAGTGCATCAAATGCTTTTGTTTTACTTTGCATTTTTCATGTGTTTGCCTGTGCTGGGAGTTCAAATCTCTACTTTTTCTCTGCTACAGTTATTATTTACTTTTCAGATTAAGACTGACAGTCTGGTTGGGGAACCTTGTCTCGTTAGCAGTACCACCAGAGAGACAATTCCCTTCTGATCTTCTCCATTCAAATCATACAGTATTCCTTTCTGTCCCATTGATTATGTCACAATTTGTTTTTGTGACCCTAGGTTGGGAAATCACTAGACTTAACCTAACTGTAGTCCTTTATAAAGTAATAAAAAACAGTTCTACCTCGACCAGCTACAACAGTTAAATGCTACATATAGTACACATTGGTGCATCAGTATCTATCAAACAATCTAATATATCACACATAGTCACGAGGGACATTTTTCTGTAGAATGAGTAACTTTTGTTTTGATACTGAAGATACTGGTTTAAGACAATTCAAATGTTGACGGAACAAGACAAACACTGTTGAGAATTCAAATATCTTTTCATCTCTGTGCATTTGTTCACTGGACCTGAGGGCAGCTAGAATAAAACTGCAAAATGGTGTGAGCGCTGTTGATTAAAAGGTTAATTAAAATGGTGTTTAATCAACTGTGTTCATGTGAAATCCCTTTCCAACACATAGTTAGAATCTGATAAAAGGCTATAAGCTACTTACTCTGCCAACATATATGCTGAGTGCCATTTGCAGTGATTGTTTTTCGAAAATTGCCTCAATCTGCTTCACTTTACAATTACAGCCAAACAGTACAAAGCTGGGGTGGCAGCCATCCGACAGCTCAACAACAGCGAGCAACAGAGGAACTGAGTTTGACTCCGGGGCTGTCCGACAATCTGTGATGTATAACTGTAATACTGTAGACATATGGCCAGGCTACAACTCAGCACAATAAGGAACTCCTAAACCTGTGTGTGTGTTTGCACTCACTGGTGTCACAGCTGAGTAGCAAGTCACAGCTGAGTAGCAAGTATACACTTGCTACTCTGACTGCAGCAATATTCTACATCAGACAGCTCATATCAGTATGTGAGATTGCATAATGTGTCTACCAGGCATAATTCACATCAGAAGTTTACAGTAAAGTGTGAATAAGTCATGAGTTCCTTTCAGAAGAACTGAGACATAACAGCCACTGAGCATCCTCTAAAAGAAAGTTCTAACAGAGTTAGCTACTTAGGCTGAGTAACCAAAAATGTCACAGGATGGCTCAAGGAGTGGAGAGGAAAATGTATGCGCGTGATTAGGTGTGCCTTCATATTTAAGGGAAAAGGCTAACGTATGCTAAGCTTGGCAATCACGTTAGCTGCCTCAGAATTCGAGCACATGAAAGTGAAAAAGCAAAGTAATTCAGATAAAAGGAAATGTTTGAAAAAAAAAAAGAAGAAGAGTGCCACTCAGTTCCTGTTAGCGGGAACTGCATGAGCCTGCGGGGGAGATCATGACGCCGTCCCTCGCCTCACTGCTACCCCACCAGCAGAATAAAGATAACAGCTTTATAGTCACAGGCATAAGCCAGAGAGAGGAGAGCGGTACACATGCTAATGTGTTTCCAGATGATTTAACTCTTTCCCAAGCACCTGAGCAAAACCTGCAATATCATGAATAGTTATAATTAGCTTGCTTAGCGCCCCTGAACTGTGTAATATTTCATAAAACAAAATTAAATCAGAGCTGGTGTTATTTTATGTGTTGAGTACCATATATAGTCATTAATCTTGTCTTGAAAAGATAAAAAAGGAACAGAACACAGCGTGTACTGTTGAAATGATGCAGCCTCACATCGGACAGGAGGACAGCGCATGACTTATGGTGAAGAATCGCACAGTGCACCACAGTAGTCAGGTACAGTGTAGATTTAGGGATACACAGTGCGTCTCCAGCTGCAGAGGCGGAGAAGTGAGTGTTTTCGAGGACAAGCTGTTGAGGGGGCTGATGTTTTGGGGAACAGATGGTTGTCTGGCTGTGCAAGATTGATGAGGATCGTTCCGTTCCCTCTCCCCGCCCTGGCTTAATGCAGCACCTTCATCAAAAAGACACCTAACAGCCAAACACCCACGCAGCAGAGTGGACAACACCAGAGCAAAAAACCCGGCAATAATGTGAGGGTGTGCAGCTCAATTATGGGCTTGTGAAATTGCTTGAGTGCGGCAGAACAAGATTATTTTTCATCAAAGTAAGAAAAAAAAAGGGAAAAAAAGAGAAACGGCTCTTGAGATAGTGGATGGCAGGAAAATTAGTCATCAGTTACTTGTTTCCAGAGGCTGATGAGCAGGCCGTTTCTGTCAGAGGACAATCCACAGCTTCATATTTTTGCTTGTGTTCGGCACAAAATGACAGGTCCACTCCTCTCTTTACATGTTCACACACAGAACCAAACTGACAGATAGACACTGGGCACGAAGGGGAAAGGCACTTGTATGTTCACAATAAAAAAAAAAGACCTAACAGCATTGAGGGTCAGGCAGTCGGTGTCACAGATCCTACAGTGTATTCTATATCCACACACAGACTCAGCTGCTGTGGAGCTGCTGTTATACCTGAAATCAATGAACAAGTTCAATCATGAAACAGGTTGTTGGGGAGACGACCGCCGTGTCAACATGTGAAGTGTAAAAAAAAGTGCCTTGATGGATTTGTGCTGTCAGCAAACTGACAAGGGTTACTGACCAGATATGCTGCACAGCTAAGCTAACAAGTGTCTCAGGTGTCGCTGGCCTCTAGCCACTGTAACCTTGTCTCCCTTCAGCAGCCAAAGCAGTTGTGGAACCGTAATGAAACCAATAACACTTAAAATGTATGCCAAACTGCTGAATTAAAGTAATAAACTCTATTACATAACTTCATGGGCTAAATAATGCAATTACACAATGCAATGCACAGTGCAGTTAAACGTTTTTGTTTTGTATGGATTAAAGCTACAGTTTGTAACTTAAATATAAATAACATTTTGTCATATTTGTCAAACTGTCACTATATCCTGTGAAGTACATGAGACAGATGATCTGTGAAAAGATTCTGGTTCGTCTGCCTCCTTTTAGCGCTCCGAACGGCATTTGCAAGATTCCGCCTCGTCCGAATGAAAACGACCAATCAAGAGTCGAGGAGTCTCTAGCGCAGCTGTCAATCACTGCGCTGTGAAGCTCCTGAACCGTCTCGATCAAACCGTCAAAGTAGACAGATTTGAAATAAGTTTAAGGTGGTGGCACGTACAAACAAAGTGAAGTTAACGTTACGTTGCCAGAACAAGTGGAGTGGGACAATAGGAAAAAAAGGACTAAATTAAATTAAATTAAAGGACAAAAGGATAAATCCGGGTTGTATGTTGACTCACAGTAATTATGACTCGCACTCTTATCAGGCTTAGGTCACACATCTAATGATGTAAGATTTTTTTGGGACAAAGGAAAATGACTTGCAACTTGAATCCCTGCTGTATGTGATGACTTGGTTGTGACCCAGATGCCCAAATGATAGCGTGTTTACTCAACAATGCCATGATAACGGTACAATAATGACACACAAGGATGAGCCTTGTGTTGATTAGTAAGCATTCTTAAAATGTTGCCTCATGTCTAAAACACAGGTGCTATTCATTCATTGCTTCTGATTCCACATCTCAACTTTGTATTATTCCTAAATGACTTGAAAAGACAAATAAATCTTTACTGCTAATCTGTGTTAGCATGTTGCTAAATTTGCCTTTTTCCCTGTAAACAGATTTGTTTCACTGTCTCATCAGAACTCACACCACTACAGGCTACTGAGGGGAAGTCAGAATAATTACATCACTTAATCTCCACAGTCAGCGGACAGAGAGTGATGGAAGCAACTGCACGAACTGGCCAATCAGTGGGCAGCGTGATCGGGAACATCGAGCTATCCCTCATTTGCCTCCTCTATTCAGTCAAAACTGGTTTAACACTGAGGCTAGTACCTGACTTTGAGGACAGACAGTGTCATAATCCCCACATCCAAGGCCAAGCTATTGTTATTTTTATTACATTATTTTATAGGAGATAAAATGCGATCGGTGGCACTTTGGCTGCAGAGCAATATGTTTTCAGGGTGGCCCAGATTTCCTGCCTGTGCCCTAATTTATACATATTGAAAGAAATCACTCAATCAAATATTTGAATCAAAGAGCAAACCAGTGCTAATCAGTTACAGACAGCACCAACAGCCCAGTGATTCAAATAGGCTACTGCGTGCCTGCACAAAGTCATGGCACACTGTGATGTTAAAAGTCATTCAATTGAATAAGACATCCACAAAAATGACTGAATCCTAAAATAGAATACCAAGAATAGAAAGTGACAAAAGCAGCTTGGAGAAAGGATTTGTGGTTGGTCGGGGTTTGAGCTCTGTCACATGTAGATAAGGAGAGCAGTAATGTGCTTTGAATATATTTAAAAATCTTTGAAGAATTAAAAAAAGCACACTGTCATGGTTACTGACTGCTGTGTAATCAACTGACATTGGAAATCCAGATCTGAACACCACAAAAATGTAGTGTTATGCTTGTGCCAAGGCGTTTCTGTCCACCAAATGTCCCTCCAAACTGTAATTTTCTGACATGATGGATCTTTGCAAACAAACAAATATTCAGATAATAGGCTGAGACAACAGCCGAACAAACGTGGTCTACTGTTACACGCTGAAAGCCTCCGTGTGCTCTGCAATTGATCGTTTTTTGTTTCAGAGTGTATTTTGATCTGAACCGGGGAAGGAGTTTCTGCTTTGTAAGAATCCAGGAACTTGTTGGATCGAGCAAGCACACGTCCAGCGAGTCCCCAAAACATATGGATCCCGGCAGGCCACCAAAAACGATCTGACAATTCTATTCAACAGCAACATCTGTTAGCTGCAGTGTGGTAACAACAGTCTGTTTATTCTTCCCCCTCTGGAAATAAAGCAAGATCATCTTCATATCCTCGAAGGAAACCTCAAAGAAAGTAAAAGTGTGCACGAAAACATTAATAACACAGGAAACCCTGAGGCAGGACCATCATTTAGAAGAAGGGACGCTGAATGAAATTATCATTATTAATGGTGGGAGTGATTCTAAGGTTAAATGGATCATTTTAATTTTGAGCTCCCAGGCCACACAGAACTTATCTTCAATTGTGCGCTCCACAAATAATCCATCCACTGTCTACCTGTTCGTTCCTATTCAGAGTCACCAAAGATGATCCCAGCATGCACTGGGTAAAAGGCCGCCAGTCCATCTCATCTGTAAGCAGTTTAGAGTTTGTTCTCTACCTGAACTGAGTGTCTATAGCATGTGGGAGTAGGCTGGAGCAAACTAGAGCACAAACAATCAATCCGCAACTATTTTGAGAAGCAATCATGAAAAATTACAAACATTTTAAAAGTTCTTAAATGTTAAGATTCGCTTTGGACAAAAAAAAAAGGACATTCTTCACATTTTTCTAAAGTTCTAATTAATCAAGATGATAATCCTTAGTTGCAACCCTAATATCAACTCCTCACCGAGAAGACCAGGGCTTACAACTTCATATTGTTCGGTGACAACGCTGTTCATTGAGCCGCCATGCCGTTGCCTTAACGCCACACAATCATTTTTGGCAAAATCTTTGCCACTGTGTTCGTTCTTGGTAGGAATCTTAAAGTAAAGTCCACAGCTGTGCATTTCAGAAATATATGTCATAAATAGCTTCTAAATACTGTCAGGGCCATTCAGTTCCTCTCCCTGAACAATCCCTAAGTTTCATTGTAAATAGATTGTTGACTAAGAAATGTTGAATTAATTAGTGTTTTTTTTTACCTTTGCATTCATGTAGAATGTAAGATCTGAATATACACTGCATCTTTCCAGAGAGTTTCGAAGTCGATTTAATTAATGTTCCATTGAAGCATCACACCGTCACCGTGGTTTTAAAATGGGGAAAGCAGTGAGTCACCTTGACAGTCTCTTTTGTTCAGGCCAGAAAGCCAAAAATCGGAACTAAAAGCAGCTCCAAACTGCGAGCTGGAGGGTTGGATGATTAGTTTAAACTACACACCTCAAGTGACCCTGTCATGCTACAGAGCCGTATTAACGTCAGTAACATTGGTTAATGCTGGTTTAAGTTTTGATTTGGTTTGCATGTCCTTCCACTGCCTGGTCTTCCTACGAACTGCAGTGACTCTTATGTGTCTTGCTTGTCAAGTGTGTGTGTCCGCTCCTTCATCCCTAACACATCCCTTTTACTTACACTATCTTTCAGTTCTGCTTGATTTGTGCACCACTGGCAATGCTGACGGAGACGAGAGCCTCCACTATGAAATGCATGTCAATAAATCACTTGCTGATGCTATTTATAATAATGTGCTCACATGCTGCACATCTCTCCTGCCCTGCCTCTCATCCGCTAGTTGTGGCTTCTCATCAGCAAAACCGCCAGCAGAAATAAACCAGCTATTAATATTTACATTCTTCCTCTGCATTGTTGTTCATAGGCCAGCAATGGAAAATCTATTAGTTCCTGTTCATACAGTCGCTAGATGGCGCACTGCCTAGTTTCTCAGTATTTTTAACGGGATCTTCGCTGCACATTCTTTGAACCTTTTTACCATGATGACAAACAAAGCTGATGTGGGCGACAGGGCCCGGGCCAGCAGGCCCGTACGGTCACTTACTCACTCCGACCAAGTGTGGATGTGTATAATTATGGTCCATTTGTTGTTCCATACAACACATGTTCACATGGCTGCAGTTCTCCTTCTGCCATAAATAATACACGCTCATTACGGAGAAACAATCACAACTGCTGACCGCCTTCCAGCAGCGGCGATCAACACGAGGATGCATTGCGTGGTTTGAACATGTGGCGTCAATTTGACGGCGAATTAAAAAATACATCGAGACACTGAGGAGGCGCCTGGTTCTGTGCCGTGAGCTAAAGCGGACCCACACGTAGTGCTGTGACAGCCGCGGCACTCTCACGGGCTGCAAGGCCGACCGGACCGACCACCGCGATAAGTAACGTTACTATAAAAAAAAACAAAAAACAGAAGCATCACTTACATCAAGCGTGGCAGTCCCGAAGTGTTTTCATCATATATGCGCAGCGGAATGAGAGATCCTCATGTCGGACGGGGCTCGAGTAGCACGACCCGCTGCGTTGGTTTGATCCAGATGTGTAACACCTTCCCTGCCTGCTCGTTTGCTCATGTATTTAAAAAAAAAAAAATGAAAATGAAAAAAAATGAGATTGAGCTTGAATAGAAGATGCTCAGCTCTGCCAGACTTGAGATAAATAAGATGCATAAATACATGTAATCAGGGGTGCTTGGCGAACTCAGCTGGCGTCACGTCTGAGCGTGTGTCACTCTGAGCTGCGGTGCGTGTGTGAGGAGACACTGACGGGGAGGTGGGCTCTATTGTCTCTACTGTGGATGACATCATCCCAGACCAATGGCGAAACACACGAGATGAAGGGCTCAGGGGCGAGCACGCAGCACGTGCGGAGCTGGTGGAGGAGCAGGAGGGGGTGTTGTTGAACCGACAACTTGCATATCTTGAAGATATCCGAAAGTGTATGACAGAGCAACTCAGTACTGTACTCGAGTAAATTTGAGGTACTTTGTGTATTTATATATTCTTTATACTTCCACTACATTACTTTTCTCAGGGAAGTATAGCCTCTTGTACTTTTTATTCCACTACATGTACTTAACAGCAGTTTAATTAATCTTTCCAAAAGTGATAAAAGCAGTAAAGTACAGAGTATTGTGCTGATATGTATAGAATAAACATTATATATACTGTATGAACAGTATGAACAGCAGTGTGATATAAATACGCAAAAATATATACAGTATGGACAAAAAAGATATACTCTGCAGTATATGTAGTGGTAATTGTGAGATACAGATATAGCTGGGTTTGATATGGATACAGTGTATAAATATAGGATGGACAGTGGTGGGTATATGTGAAAGTATATGAGAGTCATAGTGCAAACAATATAGTTTATAGGCTAATATATAGGCTATATTTTATAGGATAATATTCACAGATGGGCATTTTTCTGCATTACGAAGACTTTTACTTTTGATAAATATTATTTATTTATTTGGTGACATTTTAAATGCATGACTTGTAATGGATGCTTTATATGGCAGTATTACTATTACTTAATTAACATAATGATAACAAGATGCAGACAAATAAAATAGATTTATCATTTTTTTATGAAGATATCGTTAATACAGTAATATATATTACCATTTTGAGTTCTGCTTTAAAAAACATTAGCACGTTACACATTTTATTTTGATAATATTAATGGGTGCATTGAACAGAAACAAATCCACATTTCTTTCCTCATAAAGGACACAGATGTCATGTTGACCAGAAAATAATTGTATCATCTGAAATAGTAGAATAGAGACTCATTTGAGCAGTTAAGACCATTTTGGTGTTCACTGGTGCCAATAAAGACAGCAAGCAGAGATATTTAGCCATGCATGCCAGAAGTGACAAATCTGAATTTAATAGGTTTGGCTATTGGTTTTAACAACCTTCGCCGTGCGTAGTCAGCAAGAGCCCCTGGTAGATGGCCATCTGTTGTTTGATCATCTTAAAGTCCGGGTAAAGTAAAGTCTGAATTATTTTTGTTAAGATTTGTTTGAGAAATTGTTATACGTGTTAGAAAAGAATTGCTGAAAACATGCAAAAAGACTGTGAACTATATAGTACTTCAGTGTGGAGTTAGACTGTTCACCATTGTGTTCCGGATGTTTTGGGCAGACCTGCAACTGGAGCTATCCTTATCATAACCCCAGTATATTGCATCAGCGGTTCTGCACAAATTCCTGTTACAACACCTACTTGCCACAGCCTACAGTTTGCTAGTTGGCAGCGGTGTATACTGGCCATTTGGTATACTAGGACAAATCCAGGTGGATCGTCCAAAAATACATACGTTTTCATTGGTTGTCCGTCACTGTCTGTCTCCTGACCGGCCTTCTCTGTGTGCATGACATTCGGGGTGCACATGAGCGTGCTGCATGTGTGTTCCAGTTAAACTTGTGCTCACGTCATAGGCTTGTTGTGGCTGTTAAATGATGTTTTGAGGGTCACAACCCACGCCAACAAGTTTCTCTATGAGAATATGATAATGTCGTATATACTGTACAAATGTAATCAACCCTCACCCATGATTGGGAGTGGTTTCAGAGCCCTTAGTGGACACACCCCTAGTGTTTCGGAGCAGAGAATGCTGCTTATTTTTTCATGATTACCTAATTTGATATACTTGCTGATTTATTTTTAATCATTCAAATTTGGCTGGGTTGTTAATTACTCAGAAAAACATATTTATTTTTGCTTTACCCAGACTTTCAATTCCAACCATTCAGGGTCTAGACCGGGGTTTGTTTTTCACATATATGGACGTGCATCTATCTCTTGTGGCCTTCAAAGACCTTTTGTGGCTTTAGAAGCTCCATTAAAGATTCTCATAGATTCTGTTTCAGTTCGATAAAGACATCACCAACTGTTGCCAAACAGCAATTTGTCTCAAACAGTCTGCCAACCAGCCGGCAATGTGCCCACTTGCAGCCTTGGAAAAAGGCCGTGGTTCAGTGTCTCACAAGACGTACAAGCTTGCTCAGGATTAGAGGAATTATAACTGAGCAGTGGTTAAACCTTACCCGGTCTGCCCTACTATAGCTACATTTGAGTTGTGCATTTGTACTGTAACTTCATCCTCCACAGAGAGAATCAGAGCCTGCCCTTCTTGTATTACTGCTACAAATACTACTACTTCTTGACGCATTGATCCACTTGTCTCCCCCAGCCAACACTGGAGACACTTCACCGACCGGACTAAATTGAGGCCCATTCACAGCTGTGACTGTAACTTGTAAATGAAAGTCTTTCAGATTCCCAAATTAACAGCATTTCACATACCAGTGGATAATTACGGGATGGGTTTGCACCTGCTGTACTTTATTATCACATTACATTGTGAATTAGATAAGTGCACGTTCCAAAAACATCTGTAGACCTCTGAATGTGTCACATTAAACACTGCAGTGATGCCCGTAAGCAAGTAGAAAATACTCATGATCACATAAAGTAACCGGAAAATATGTATTCTGTCTTTGTAACCAATTCTCTGTTACTGAAATGATCTAACATTCCCTCAAGAATTGTATCTTGTCCTGACGTGTCTTGTACAGTGATTTCATTTCATTGTGAGAGGTTAGTCGCATACTTATTCATTTCAGAGCAGCAGTAATGGAAGGACAGTGATGAATTTCAATATGCCTCTCTAACCGCTTCTTATCTGTTCAGGAAGTTAGCTCACGATATGCGGCCAAAGTTCTCTTCACTCATCCGGTCCCAGGAGGAGTAGGTGACACCTTCTTTAAGCCTATTGAATTAGCAACAGGGGCCTTGTATTAAAGATGTTCAATTATGATCTGTGCTAAATACTAACTAGATATATGAAGGAAAAAGTAAATGAAAAGGTGATTGTCACCTGTGTAAAACCTGAACCTTTCCCGAACCGTAAAGATATATTTTTGGAAAATATGCTCATTTGCTTTCTTGCAGAGAGATAGGAGCTTGATGGTAGCATATAACATTATGCTAACGGCTGGTTAGACTGAAAACAGTTAGCTTGACTCTGTTCAAAGGTTATAAAATTAGCCCATCACCTCCAGAGTTCTTTAAATCTGTACAGTCTCAATGCCAAGCTAAGCTAAGCTAACTAGCTGCTGGCTAATAGCTCTATATAACCGTACAGATATGAGAGTGGTATTGATCCTCTTATTGTATCTAACTCGCGGCAAGAAAGCAAATAATCATATTGCACAAAATGTGAAACTATGCAGTTGAGTTGAGTAGCATCAACTATTTGTTTTCCACTGACATTAGGACTGTCACCATATCAAATTTTCATTACATACTTAATGTGACCAAAATAATTTACGATAACGATATTATTGCAACATCTATAGCAAATTAAATAAAAATCATAATAAAAATCATAATGCTATCAGTCCAATTCATCTTTAACTTTCATTTCTGCGTTTTACTCTTTTTGGAAAAATAACTACACTCAAAATACGAGTGTAGGGAGGTGGAGAGAGAGTCCATAACCATTACAGATATAACATGATTAAAGAGTTGCTGGATTATTTACACAATATTATCATATGTGTTAATCAACATATCAATATTTCCTTTTTAAATATCATTGTTATTGTCAATACCAATATATCACAACACCTCTAACTGACATTATCTCCTTTTTAAGCTTGTTAGCCTTTACATATCCAGCAGACAGAGAAACAAAAGCTTCATTTGGAGTTCTGTTTCTAGCCACCTGGTGGATGTAAGTCCAATATTCACTCTCCATTTAGCTCTGTTTTTAGCTTCCACTGACTCCTGAAGGAAATATCTGTCCCTTTAGCTAATAAATGCTAAACTATGTTTATCATATCTGTCATCTGGTGCTGGGCAGTAAGTTAATCAGAGCACATTCAATGAAAACAGCTCCCTACTACTGCTGGAAACAACACTGATGAGTACAGTAAAGCTAGAAAATTAAGTGTTGTGTTGAGGGAAAAAGTCGTCACTACAAGTGAGACCTTTCACAGTAAACATAGTCATTCGTCGTTTTTTTGATATCAACATATTCATTAGTGCAGCTTTAACTAAACTCTGTTCATAGATTTGGGAGATCACTGACACAAGAGAAAACGAGAGGATTTAGGATCAATAAAGTATCACATAACCTTTTTTGCCAGTTCTTTATTGGGCACTGTCTTTACCCGCTTCTTCCTTCTCAGTGGGCTAGAGCATATCCCAGCATGCCCTTTGCAGCAAGTACGAAACCATTCCAGGCTCAGCGTGTGCACGCATATTAAGTCCTCGGCTCATTTCCTGCTCAATACTGTCGAATGGTAGAGCTGGAAAATACGGATGACAGATAATAATCTAATGATTGTTGGCCTTGATGAAATAGTGAGAGGTTTTTTAAACAGGACAATAATGTAGAGCGTAGACCATTACATCAGACTTTACTCTCCTTCAAATTATTTTCTGTAATATGTTGTTGCTGTTGAGCATCAGGACAAACAATCATGTTGAAACCTAAACCTACAATCCCCCAACAGAACTCAGAAGATCAAAGACAAAGCTCATCAGCTCACATTTCTGTTGACTGTGGTAATAAATGATAGTCATCTAAATATGTATTTCAGTATTCCTATTTTATGTTACTTTATTCTTAAATTCCCCTGCATTCAGAGGGAGATGTTTAAATGTATGCGACATTTAGCTTCTTGTCATGTTAAGACTTAATAAGCCTATACAATGCATTAAGGATTAAATCAGTGGTCCCCAGCTGTTTTGGTTTGTGACCCTCTCAGATGTTTCATTTAATAATTGTTTATTTATCACAAAAAAAGAGAAAAAAGTGAATCAAATTAGAGAATTTCGTTTTTTCTTCTTTCCAACCCTCATTGATTATCGCACGAACCCTCAAATTTATCTTCTGCCCCTTCTGAGGGTCTGACCTCTAGTTCGGGAACCACAGGACTAAACTATGAAACTGTTTATAACCTTATTAAAGCTAGCTCCACCTCGACCAAGGTAGTAAAATTCTGCATGCTTATGACTTGGTGCATGAACAATCTGATGATGCAATAATATATCACTGACAGCGCCCATTGTTCTGCAGAATTAAGCTGCCAGTATACTCGTCGGAACTGCTTGTCAGATGGTTAAATAGCTTCGGGCGCCCCTACCACACCCCGCCTCTTTCCAAAATCCATTTAACACATTCACTTTTGATACTTATAGTACATTTTGCTGATAATACGTCTGTCCTTTGACCAATGTATGGCTGCAGGATCTTTACTTGTAATGGAATAGGTTTGCATGGTGTACTGGTACTTTTACTGAAGTTAAGGTGTTGTTTTGACTGTGGTGATTTATAAGGCTTTACTTTGATTTGTTGCACTGCGTTTTATTATATTGCCAGAAAATCCTGTTTTGTCTGCTCGGACAACAATCCAGCTGGTTTTGTAATAACTCACTTTAACAAAAGAGTTAATGTTCTGATTCATTCTAAATCTAAATAGGGTAACGTTGGTGAGTTGTTTAACTCGGTGTGTTTGGGTTGTTTGGTTATCGACCTAATCGTGAAAGACAGAGTATTCATTGATTGAAGATGTGAAATGAAGACAACAAGGAGTTTTACAGCATCATAAATGAGCAACATTTATTTCCACTTTTTGTACATTAAACGTGCATATCAATAAAAGTAAAATTGATCATATAAATACCTTTGCTGTAATACTGTTACAATAAATATGGCTCTACAGATTCTAGGTTGAATAAAAACAAACTTTAATATCAACTGCTGTGCAACACAAGGAGACACTTTTAAGGAAATACTCTCCATGTCTTTGCTTTTAGCACATTGTTTCATCCCAGATGATGGACCTGTTCTGTGATTGTGCAATTATTAAGGTCTAGTTACTCTTCCTAGACTCATTTGACCCTTTGCTCTCTGCTGTGCTTTTTCTAAACTGAATTTGAAAAATGTTCACAGTGTCAGCGTGACAGATACGAAAACTGATGTCCATCTCATATCCGTACTCAGGCTGCGCTTGTGCAAACAATGACAAAATAGTGCCATGCCTTTCGCCAATTTGTGCTGGAGAGCAGAGGTGCACGCACACACACACCATACACACACGCAAACAATTCTATATGTGCTCAAAGAATTTATACTTCATAGACAATTTTAAGACTTATGTTGTAAAAAAAAGGCATTTTTAAACCCTGGCTATGTCAAACATGATACTGAAAAAGCTTTGTGGGAAAGGGGACCAGGCAGTGAAGAGATTATGATACAGCTGTGATTCACATGTACAGGAACACATCAACACATCAACAGCCATATCAGAATATTACATACAGTACTTTAAAATAGATTACCAAGAAACTCTTAATAAGATCACGTGCAAAAGTAAACAAACCTACTCTTTCACAAAACTCCCACGCACAATGTTCATCGTTTACATGATATACAATGAATAATTAATGTTTAGATAGAGTAATAAATATCAACACACAAATATGTCACTTCAGCCTCAGTAATGGCTTTCATTTTATGTCAATTTAACGTCATCCCATGCACTTTTAACTTTCCATTTAATAACACCCTTAGAAATATACTACTCTAATCTTGTGCTTTCTTAACACTTAAAAACCCAAGTGATAGAAGGTTTGATGCGATTTATGCCGATAGCAGTGGTTAGATAAATGTTCAGTGGAACATAGCAGTTCAAAAAAAAGGAAAAAAAGTCAAGAAAAGGTTTATTTTCAGTGGCTAAAGCTATACTTCACAGCATAGTGGGTGGTAGCAAAGTTCCAAAGTCCAAAGATTCAAAGTCAATCAAATATTGCGCGGTATCAATAATAACTAATGATACAAATAGTTATAAACCTTTGTGAAAATAGACAAAAACAGAGAAAAAACACGTTCAATAGACTGTAAAAACAAGGAGAGGAGCCGTGTCTGTGTGTCTCCCTCTGTCTCAGAAGCTAGGCATATGGCAGTAAGCCTCCAGGGAGGACAACAGGATGTAGATGAACCAGAGGGAGAGGAACATGAAGAAGGTGAGGATCTTGGGTGTCCGTGGGCCCCCAAGCTCTCCGCCTGCCACGCTGGGACGCCGGCGGTAGAGCAGCACCATCACACACACCAGCGCCATGATGGTGAAGACGGTGACGGAAAAGGCCAGGGAGCCTGGGTCCACCTTGAACACCTCTCCTTTGCTCTTCCAGTAAACGGCAGCGATGGTCCACGCCACCCCGATGCCCAGGAACACATTCACTGCATTGCTGCCCGTCACGTTGCCGATGGAGGCGTCGGCGTATTGGTCCTGTATGGCAGCCGCTTTACTTGCAAATGTGTCTGTGAATGAAAGAGAGATATGAATGAAGCATAAAGAAAGAAATAGAGATTAGTGGTGTGCACAGACTCTGACAGGGACCCTCCCTTAAACCCTCAACTACCAGGACAAATATTACAGGTATTATGAAATTCAATAACTCATGGGGCACAAAGTGATTCAGTTCATTTAAAATAAGCCAAGAGATATGGAGCATAAAACTTTATCTTTGTGGTAGAAAGTTGGTATGCGATAGTGTGGTAGAGAGAGAGAGAGATTCACAGGATAACTAAGCTGAAAACATGAAGGAGTGTGTGGGGCTAACTGACCTGTCAATGCCTAATTTTCATATTCTTGTTTGTGCCTCGCTGTGGCAGTGTTGAGGACAATGGGGATACAATTAGGCAGCACAGACGGATTAAGAAGTGAAACCGGCTTTGTCTTTGTTTACAACTTGTTAATGTTCAAGACAGGGGCTCAGGAGAGAATTACTCTGACAGCACAGGCGGAGGCAGGGGTTACACAAGTTTTCCCAGGCAGCTGCTTCTACTGCACGCACAAACCCCAAGAGGAAACCCAGGACAAGTCTACCGTTAGAGCTGTTAGAAACCACACACGCCCACCTGGAACAGAGGTGCCTAGGGCCACGAACACCACAGCGGTGACTGAATCTTTGAGACCGACGGTGCAGCCGAAATGAGAGGCCAAGTCCCCGGTCACAGCCGTCAGAGCGCCGATGAGGGAAATGGACACGATGAAACAGGCCCAGCCGTTCCAGTACTCAGTGGGTGGGACAAAAGCGAAGAGGACTTTCCAGAAAACTGTCAGGAAGTGCATAATGTAATCAAAGCAGGAGGGCAAACGCTCCTCCCCGCTCTCTTCCTCGTCATCGTCACCTGGCAGAGAAAGAATAGATGCGTGAAGGCCTGCAAAATACATACCAAGACCTGCTGCCTTCTCTTTTGACAGACTCTCTGAAGACCGTATCCTGCAGTGTAGTAAACTGAATCAGGTACCCACCCCCACCACATTTAAGCCATTTGACGAATGTGTGGGAGCTAACCCTTTGAATCATTACATAAAATCTGTAAATATAGCTACGACTTTATATGCCTATGTTGTAAAAATATGGGTGACTTCAACCACAGAGAGACAGAATGAAACCGAGACAAAGGAGCGTATTAACAGAATGACACTGATCTGGTGTCTACAGCTTTTAGCCTAAATGCTGTGTGCGCTAGTGCAGACCTAAAAGGATCACAAAGCCAAGTGAATGGCTTTTGAAAGAGCAAAATAAAAAGGGTTCAACACAACACATTCATATACATAAATACTTCAGACCCATTAATTGTCCAGGGAGAGCTGGCAAGTTTAGTTTTTATGTTGAGCCACACAAGGAATTCTCCACATCATGCATTTTTAATAAAATGTCTGGGTTAAAAGGGAGAAGCAAATAAGTACGTAATTGCTAAAATATATTAAAACAGGCTTTGTTTTTGTAATCTCTTTCATTCATTATCCAGTAAATTAGGCCTTTCTTTAAAATCGGCCAAACTGGAGCCTTTGGGATTTTCTGAAACAAGTATCTAAAAGAGACATCACAACAGTGAGGCCGGTAAGAAGCAGCTGGTGGGCCGGATCCAGCCTGCAGAGTCAATCTTCCACGGGTCCGGTCTCACAGGGATGAACAGATGAGACATTTCACAAAGCTGCGACTCACCTGCACTGACAGTGACAGCGCTAACAAACTGCTCCCTCCAGCTGCTGCTTCCCACCACCAGAGCCAGGTTCGTCTTCTTAATCAGCTTGTCGACTGTGCTCTGTCGACGGCCACGAGGACAAAGAAAGCAAAAGGACAGGTTGTTAGTAGCCATCTCTTTACAGTCAAGCAGTGCAGTATCAATATAATCTTAATCTTAACTGTCATATGAGACAAGGGACGCTGATGCGGTAAATTAAGGTGCAATTAACCAAGTCACTCTTCCCACTGCGGTGCACAGTGAGTCACCAAAAGAGATGCAGGGGAGCAAGAAACTCCACTATCCCCCAGAAAAAAGGTACATCGCCAGCATAAAGCTGTGCAGAAAGTAGAGCCGTTAGTATCAGCACATGAAACTCAAGCTTCTAAGTATAAGTGCAATATCATGTTACAGCTTGAATCTGGTCTTAAAGGGGAACACCACCAATTGTATACATGAAGATCAGTTTACCTTTTTCAAGATGACTGCTCAAAAACTGTTGGAAAATGGCTCTGAGAGGAGCTTTTTAAAGTCTGAGAAGATGACCCTAAAGATGTCATGGTGGTGTCATCAGGGGACAGCCGTGGTGGAAGGCCTTATATGTTTTTGGGTTGTCCTGTGCATCTGTCCATTTGTCCGGACATATGTACAATTATCGTGAACTCAATATCTCAGGAACGCCGAGAGGAAATTTCTTCAAAAAGGATGACCCGATTAGAATTTGGTGAGCGAATGTCATTCAAAGGCCATAACTCAAGAAATCATATGCTAATTATGACAATTTTGCCCAAATGTCTAATAGGATAAAATGATGAAATGATGACATTTTGGACAGACAAGGATGTAAACTGCAACTTGACATACAACCATGAGGCGGTAATTCTTGTTTGAGTTTTTAAGTCAGGATATCTTGGGCTCTGCTGCATCAAGTTTGAGCATTTATCTTTTAATCCCAAAACCTCTAACGTTATGGCAGTGCAATACACAATTGATGGAGAAGCTCTTTGAATGCTGCATTACGTTTAAAATTATACTTTTTTCTCAACTTGTTTGACTATTCAAGCTGGATGAAATGATGAGTGACATTAGTCATTAGTTACATGTACTTCACCAATTATTTATTACCCCTGCCAAGTTAGATGAAATACGAATACCTAACAGTCATACCCCAAAATATTGTGACATAACAGATATTGCTGTAAGAGTCAGAAATATTAATGTTTTATTTTGGCACCACGCCCCAGCTCTAACTGTGTTGCAGTATGAAACACATGAACAAACTACTGAACAAGGTCAGGATGGACAGAAAAGAGAGAATTAAGAGAGAATTATGAGCTCTGTGTCTTCAACATTTTTAAATTGAAGGCTGTGACTGCCTCTCTGATGTCCAAAGAACTGCTTTGATGGATATTCAGTCGGAGGAGAACAAACCAAATATTGGCATTCATCAGTCCACAGCAGCTTGTTAGAAGTATTGAATTACGCAAACATCAGTGTGATAGGTGAGTAGGGCTCTGACGTAAATAAAAAGCTGTTTATTTGAAGTTACCTTGAATTCATAGGACTCCTCAATTACCACTTCCAGCTTAGTGTGCTCGCCCAGACAGGGGCAGCCCATCTTTGACACGTCCTCCGGTCCCACTGCTGTCTTGTTATCATTGGTGTCTCCTGCGCCAGAGAGACAGGTGTGTAAACTATCAGCCAGTACTTCCCACATCGGGGATTTGCTACAATATGAGATACCGTAAAGCAAACCCGGTGTGGTTGGATGAGAATTAAGCATACTAAGGATCACATGTGACATTAGGATGAGTGTTGTGCTGTGAATGGAACAAGTGCTGCCTGATTCATTTCAGGTAGTTTAACAAAAAACATCTTACTATATTCCATTTTAGTTTTTGATCATTCCTAAAATGCTCTTTGTTTGTATGCATCCAAGAAGTGATTATTTCGTTGATGTGGCATTGTTGACTTCATGTTTTGAGGATCTTGTGGTGGTCATGTGCATGCTGGTACTACAATCAATATCACAAAGTTGATGGGAAAAACGTTTGATGGGGGATATTAGCAACATTCAAATGACAACATACCATATCTGAAATAAATTGTGTTTCTATTTTCTTTTGCAATGTTGTCAGCCATTACAACACATTTACAAAATAGGATTAATGTGCAACTGTGTAAGGCATTTCAAAAAATGAACACATTATGAATAACTCCTTTGTGCCTTATAGCTCTAACTTTCATCAAACTACTTGAACCCAAGCTGTTTTAAAGAGCAACAACTAAACCTTGAGTCCTCCAGCATAAAGCATGGCCATGAAATGCACCAAAGGGACTAAAGAGATCACACCGTAGAGTTTTCCCAGAGTCAAGAGGAATTTGCATCAATGAATATAAACTGCTCTAGCCCAAGAATTTAAATTGAATATAAACGACAGGGGACGTGAAATAATATTTAGTCCAGCCATAAAAATGATGAGGAAAATCCCTGCTCTGCAGCTCACCGTGTCTCTGTCCCACATCCAGCAGGATGGGCTCCTCCAACACAATTGTGAAAGTCTTGTTCTTCTCGTACTCCTCGTCGTCGATGACCTTCACGTTCAGCATCTTCCTGAAAGCAGACGGGTCAAGGAACAAGGAAAGGATGGAGCCAAACAGAGATGCGTGATTTAATTAATTAGCGTTATTTAGGAAACATCAGCAGCATTTAATATGCGTTAACCCGCAGTTTGCAGTTGTTACTGAAATAAAAAATATAAAAAATATTCCAGTCATCTACTAAGAGTAGTTTCTAATGCTAAGCCCATGCTTTTGTACGTATACAAACTGTGTAAACTGCCTACACAATGAATTGTGAAACATAGATAAGAAGATGGAAGCTGGAGATTTGTTACAAATTAACAAATATCCTGTAGTCCAGAACACTATGTAAAACATGAATATATATACAGTATATATGTATATATATATATATTTCCCAGCACCCCACAAGAGGGCGGACTCCTTCTACACCATTAATTCCATTAGAGCGAAAGAGAAACATAGCGAGATAGCTCACACCCCTCCCACACACTTCAAGCTATAAGTCATCGGAAATTGGATTATTATCTCGTTCTCAGTGGAAATCAAGCACCACCGATGTAGGAATCCATGCAGGTTCAGGCAAACTCTAAAGACATATTTAGAAATACAGCTGTTTTACTGTTAAATCTGAGTGCTACGAAAACACGTAAGGATGTGGTGTCAAACTGTGGCCGACATATTCGCCTCAGCCCGCTTCATTCTCCTACACTGTCACAGTGAGTCTTTCTCTCCCTCTCCCTCCATCTCCCTAATGATATGTGGGTGGCTGTCTATTTCTGTCTACTCATGTACACTCAGAATTCGACAACACGCTGGTAGAGCCTTTTGCTTGCGGAAGAGAAGAAGTTTATTTTAAACACGAGTGATACGTCATCTGCAGTCTAATGTCAAGGAAAGTCATGCCAGTGGGAGCAAAGGGAATCGCAGTATAGCCTAAAGTCCTTACAATGGAAAATGAAAATAGTTGATCTTTTGAACAAGATGTTATTTCAAGTGCGATATGTACAGGGACACAGTAAGTTTATCTTAGAAAAGCCTTCAAATAAAATGTGGATCAGTTGTTATGGACTGTATTCACGCAGCAGTCGTTTTTATATAATACCACTTTAGGCAGATGCTGTTTGTCCTTAAGTGTATGAAGATGTGAAGGATATAACAGGCAGGGATCAAACAATCATTAACACTTTGCAGACCTCTCTCAAAAATACAAGCTAGAAATGAAAGGCTGTCACAAAGCAGCAGGGAAGTTGGTTCACATACTGCATTAGGCTGATTAGGTGGCAATTTATACCTCAACCTATGCCAGAGTCTAATAGCAGGGTTTATAATAACACAAAAAGTGAACAAAATTACTGCATTCGGTTTGGATTTTTGGTTCTGTATCAATTCTGAATGTGCCAGAACTCTAAACCCGCTACCTAATATAGCTCGTGGAAAACCGGCAATCAAGAAACCAAACTAACTGAAAAAGTATTACATGTTAAAGTAATACAACCCAGTGGAGCTTTGTTAAAGTATGTGGCTCCCATGTCTCTGAAGTAGGTTCAAATTAAAAATAAGTATATGTTCACAGTGTAGAAAAAAGTTTGTCTTGCGGTCTGGCCTTGCAAGGTTTCCAGAAACTGACCGATGTAGCGAGCTAGTAGCAAGTAGGCTAATAAACTAGCTAAAGGAACAGGTCAACATTTTGGGAAATTTGCTTTCTCACTGACAGATGAGAAGTTCCGTACCAATCTTGTGTCTTTACTCTAATATATAAAGCTGCAGTTGCAGTTTGTTAGCTTAGCACAAAGACTGTAAACTCTATGAAATTGTTCCGTCTCGTGGTATCTCAGCAAGTTAGCGTATTTCCCAAAAATATCTTTCTATCCTTTGAAATCGGTGGTGGATGCTTGAGATGCTTCTTGTCCGACAGTCTTCCTTGGAGTTTGAAGTGGTCAGTGTAAGAATCAGGTTAAAATGGTAAAGCTCATCCCAGTTCTGCTTCCTAAACCCTGAATCTCTGCATGTCGATGTGCGCTCTCGTTACAACAGGCACAGTTGGAATCTATCTAGACTCTATTTAGAATCTGTTACCTACTGCAAATCACACTTCACAGTTTATCATCTCAGTACTTGGGATAGTTTCTAAAAAGCCATATTGGGAAACATACCCTGCTATTGTATCTGTCACACACAACTGTGAAGGATGTCAGGACCGTGTTGTTTGAGCTCTGGAGTCTGTTTCACCTTAAACAAAACAATCTGTACTGCATGTGTGGAAAGTCGGACTGGCTGTTTTTATGAATACCATACGAATGTAGAAGGCTCAGTGTTTATTTCTTTGATTTTATTTCTTTGTTTTGTTTGTGCATTAGGTCGCTGGACTATCCTGAGCGGAGGGGAAACCAGCAGGGGTCCTATGAGGATATGGCTTTGCAGTTGAGACTTTCACCTCTGAAAATCGGCAGCGGTGTGAACCGCTCCTCCACATAGTGCGTTGGTTTGGTTAGGATGCTCCAGTTTCCTCCCACAGCCAAAAGACATATACAGAAAGTCATGAGGACTGGAGTCTCCAAACTGCCCACAGGTATATGAGTGTGAGTGATTGTATGCCTCCATGTTCACCCTTGGAGTGTATCTCTGCTTTCTGCACTCTGCATGTTGGGATAGGCCTCCTGAGAGACCTGACAAAAAGGACGCCAGTAGGGAGAATGAGCGAATGCAGAAATGCATGATAGTATTTCAAACGCCTACGACTGAACAGGTGCACTGTCATTTAGTTGAAGAATCATGATTCAAACCAATATGTCAGCATGTGTCTGCCTTGCTGAAGTGTCCTTGAGCAAGTTACTGGACCTCTCCCAGCTCCAGAGAGACTGCATTATAGCTGAATATGAACACAAAGCAGCAGCACCGGGAAGAAATGTGTTTCTCATATCTGCAGCATTATATTGTCTCCACTTTAAGATGTTGTTGGGTTATTATGCACAGGATATTTATACTGAAACAAAAGATTATTGACATTGATAATGATATACGACTCTTATCATAACTTGAACTTGTGCAGCAACATAATTGAGAAGGGCTGCTAAATGATATCTGAACTACTGAGCGAGGACAATTTCAACATATAACACAACAAGACTAAAGCTGCCAGCTATGTCATTCAGAACTGCTGAAATGTGCGCCCCCATATTTCAAATTGCTTAATGCGCCTCCTCCTGCTCTATGACGGCCCGCTTTTAACTCCGTCTAGAGTGTAGCTTTTTCGAGAACTATAAACACTATTGGGCTTGTTCAGACTGCCACCTCAAATCGTTGTTTTTTTTGTTGGTATATCCAGATTGTATCCAGTTTATAGACATTATAAAATATGGATGTAGTCTCTGTGACGTCACCAGCTTTCTGAAAAGCGTGTGTTGCCATCTTGGGCAGTGACGACACAGCCTCACTCTAAAAATAGGCAAAGAGGTGGATCGTCTGGGAGCTGAAGCGTACTGGTATGGCACCCACCTGTCGCCCAAAGTGGCGACACCCTCAATTAAGCCTAATCTCAAAGGAGCCATACACGACATTCGGTGTATTATTATAGCAGCAAACAACTATTTGCAAAGATATAGTGGAGTCATTTCCACTCCAGCAAAGAGTGAAGTCGCTTCACTCTCCCTATGTGTGTGTGATTATCCGAGCTTCTCCTTGCTTTGTTGACGGCAGGACGTGCTTTTAGTGCATGTGAGCGTGACCCGCTTGTCTTGGCTCACCGCCGCAACTCTGCACTCCTTTGATATGGCAGTTACAGACGATAACATGACCCTGTACCCTGCCTCCGCTGCTCCACTTTTGTGTGTTTGTCAGGAAGTGCAGAACGATATTGATGCTGACTACGTTAAGCGTGAGAAATAAAGAATATCAGAGTCCTGATTTTCCTTTTCAGAAGTGATCTCCTCACATCTCTTTCATCTAAGCTTATATAACTGCCCCCGTTATCCACCTCAGCCTCAACTAGTGTGTAGTGCCACACATTTTGAGGCGCTAACAAAAACAGATACAAGAGGAAGCTACACATCAAGCATCAAAGGGTCTTAGCAGATCTTCCTCTAATCCATAAACACAGAATGTAAAACGGTTCAGCCTGTTTATTTTCGCTGAGAGGTTTGTGTCTGTATCATAATCTATTTACTGCAGTGCAGAATTTAGATGGTAAATTATTATTTAACTGCACGCCCGGATTTTAAACCGTTCCTCCTGGCTCCACTCCAGAAGCTTAAAAACTAGCCTTCCTCCTCTTTCGCTCCTCTGCATGCTCAAACATCGACCGGGACTGGCATATGTATACAGAAAGACACACAAAGCAAGATGCACTGTAACACACACACACACACACACACACACACACACACACAGAGCTGCCTGGAGGCCTGCTGCCGAGTGTCAGCTCTTTGTCCTGAACGTCCAGGGAAACACTTGGGTGAGAAAAGCCAGCTTTGTTTGAAGGATGAACTTTGGCAGCCTGCTGAGCAGTGAGATATAGGAAGATATCAATTTAACACGGAGCATTTGCAAGCTTTTCTGCACAAATACACGGACGGATACTAAAAGACAAAATCCTTTTAAAGTGATGCAGTTTCACCTGCATCTTTTAACAGGACTGACGGAACGCTCCGAATTAAACAACCTCATGAAATATTCAGTGCGACTTGGAGATCTGAGAAGCATAAAGCAGGAACAAAATGTGGTAATGTACAAGACTTAGGTCCTTAAAAATCTGTTCAACAGGGGAACTTTGGCTCAATTGTTAAATACACTGATGAATATCTTTATGTGGCAAATAGAGATGTATGTTGCCTTTCTTTCTTCTAACCTTCTTAGGTCTTTAGATTCAGAATACAGCTGGCTAAAAAGATAAGTAAGCTGCTGTGATTTGACCCAATTGGACCGGGCAATTCTGACTCAAGCTCTGAGCCAGACCTTTTTACCTATGATCAGAGGGCCCCTGCATTCGCCTTTAAGTCCTTATTTGTCATTCAAAGGCGCACGGGAGCAGTGGAGAAAAGCTTTGGCATTTCCCCATTGCTTTTGGGTTTTCTGTCCTGCTCTGCTGGATCCTGCTCTCCACAGTCCTTCCTCTCCTGCTGCACGGCGGCTGTCGAGAGAAGCATGACTCCAGATGATATGAAGTGCGCAGATGCTTGTGTCACTGTCAGCTTGCTACAGTTAGATGAACAGATGAACAGGCTCTGTAGGTGAGGATTTTTATCTAATGCTCAGTCGCCATTTGAATGCAGATACAGGCTGCCAGCTTCTAATTTTCATGCTATGCACTACTGTCTCATTAACCACAGCTTCTGTTGCCGCCTGCACTGTGTGGAGAACTTGTGGGACTCCTTTAACCCCTCTTCACTCTCTTTAATTGCTTTTGATGCTCAAGAAGCTCTTTTTAGTTCCCCTTTGGAGCGACATTTGGTTTGATGTGGGTTTAAAGTGGATTCAGCGCGCAGGCTCTAACACTCTTAAAAAGACACAGAAAAATGCACAAAACATGCAGGTACATGTGCACAAGCAAACTGACAAACACACAGACAGATATATAATAAAATCTCACCTTTTTTGCGAGGCAAAAAATACAAATAGAGAGAGATCTGCATTCTCTTTGACACAGCGTATTCACCTGCCTTTCCTCCCACTCAGCCGACCTACACAATACACCTACACACGAGCCCTGAAATTCTCCTCACACAGACGGAATCATCTGACACATTTTGTTCCTTTGTTTTGTCCTTTTTGGTGTGCTGTAAATCATTTTGATGTGATGAGCTTGATACAGTTCAGTTCTTTTTGAACTAAAAACAAAAACAAAAAACACTGCTGTGGATAATTGCCAGCTCCTTTGCTCATCACATCATAAAACAAACACAAGTGTACTCGTCATGCTGCCAAACCCTCCACACGACGTTGAAGAGAAAAAGCTGGAAAAACATCACACTTTCACCTCTCTCTGTACTCTTCCTGCCTGCTCTTTTTATACGCTTCTCTGCTGGTGCATCCACGAATCCTTTTGTTGAACATATCACACAGGTCTCCTTGCATACACCTGTTTCAGTAGCTGCTAAACCCTCATCCCCTCCTCTCTGTTGTGCATTCACCTGCCTGATTTTCTTTCCTCTGCTCTCTCGCTAACATGTACTTCCTTTGTTTTCTGCACAGAAATCCTGTGTTAATTCATTCATTGAAGGCTGCTTCTATGCTTCTTCTTCTTCTTCTTCTTCTTCTTCTTCTTCTTCATTTCCCCTTTTACATCATCTCCATTGTTTCATTATCTGTCTCACAATTATATCCTCTTATCCTCCCACGTCCTTGCTCTGAAAGATCTAAACTTCTGAGTGCCAACATATCTATGACTCATAAAAATAGTCCTTTTATCCTTTACCAGAATAGATCATTTACAGTAATCTAGCAGGACTGTTTAACATGTCAACGTGGGGGCTGTGATGTTTGATAAAGTGATGAGAAGCAGCAACAAGTCATCACATCAAAGAAGAAAAGGAACAATTGTCACTCACATGGTCTCATCGTTCTGAAACTCCAGCTTGCCGGACACCTCATCGTAGTCCTCCCCGGCCTTGGCGGTGCCCTCGGCGGTGTGGTAGGGCACCGCCACCTTCCCCCTCGCCCCGGACGTCCGGTGAACCTTCACCTGCATGTTGCCGATGCTCTCGCTGACCCTCATGGAGTTGCTCTCGAACGTAAAAATACCAGCGTGGTCGTCATCATAGATGGTAACCGTGGCGGTGGGAGCGCTGCCCAGGGCTGCCTTTGGAGGAACATGGGAGATGCCCACCGTGCTGTTGCTGGAGGTGATGGAGCTTGGCTCCAGGACGGAGACCTCAGCCCGGTGCGCGATACGTGGATTACTCAGACGCACGTAGAAGTGCTCGTCCTCTTCAAAAATATCATCATCAATAACGCCAACAGTGAACTCTTTTGTTGTCTCGCCAGGCTTGAAGACCAAAGTGCCCTCAGCAAACTCGTAGTCTGAGCCGGCATTGGCAGTCGCATCCTCAGTACGGTAGTCCACCTGAGTGGCACAAGCAAAGAAGAAAGTTTAGCATCTGGAGTCTTAATAAAATGCTGAATTATTAATATATCTTATGCCTCAAGCAATTGAATTTGATTTTAAATTGAGCTTTTACAATCATTACTTCTTATTACCTTCACAGTGCAGCCACTCTCTCCTCCATGTCGGGTCACTGACAGCTTCAGTGAGCCACAGTTCTCAAAGCACTGGTAGTGAGAGGTTTCAAACTGCAGGTAGATGGTGTTGGGATCTTCCTCTTGCCCAGTGGCCTCATGACAGCTCACCACCTTCCTGGCCTGGTCGGCGGCGTGCTTTTTCAGGATGTTCCCGGCTCCGATCATCATGCGCGTGGCTTGAATGCGATAGAAGGCCCGGCTCTTCTGTTGATGGACCAGCACTTGGTAGTTGGCCATCTCAATCAGCTGCTCCATGTCCTTCTCCGGGTGCCTTTGTTTTAAGTCTTTTAGAGTGCGAGCCATATCCCGTCGGGCCTCATCCTCTTGAACTTGCTCCGCACTCATCCCTCCACCTTCCTCCACCCCTTCCAGCATTCCATCCAGAGCCTCTTTGGGGTGAGTGTGGGAGTTCACACCCGGGCCGTCCATCTCCAAGTCCATTTTCGTGAACATGGCATCTCCCTCGGACTCAATGATAATGCCACGGGTCTTGTCGGCACGATACCGCTTGTGGACGTACTTGTAGAAAAGCAGGCGCCGGTCTGCTATCCAGGCTTGCAGCACACAGAGAGGGAAGAAGAGGAAGGTGAGGACGGCCTCCCAGACCTCCACCTCTCCGGGGGAGACCACAGAGAGAATGAGATACAGCCAGATGTAGGCGAACACGCTCCAGGCAGCAGTGACAAAAAACACCCGCAGGTGCTTTACCTTGCGAGTTTCATTTTCTGGCACCACATAGACACAGATAGCGATGATAATGAACATGTTGAATGCGGCGCTGCCCACAATCGTGCTGGGACCCAGAGACCCAGCCTCAAAATTATGACCGACCACTTCAATGACGGAAAGCAGGATCTCTGGTGCAGATGAGCCCAGCGCCATCAGAGTCAGGTTGGATACGGTCTCATTCCAGATGCGGACAGTGGTTGTCGTTGTCTCACCGTTGGGCTTCTTAATCGTGATCTCCTTTTCCTGAGAGGTGATTACTTCGATAGAAGACATGAAGCGGTCTGCGATAATGGACATGCCCAGGAACATGTATATTAGGGCTGCAAAGTAAACAATGGCGCGTGCCACCTTGTCACCCACCGCAGGGTTTTGGGGGTTCCACATGGGCAGCACCACGCCCTCGGAGCAGTTATCACTATTGGAGCAGTTGCCCGGTGTGCTGTCAGTGTCTTCATGGCTGGCGCTGCCCTGGGAGAAATGAGTGACTCCTGGGAGCAGAACCAGCAGAAAGGAGATAAACATACACGGCGTGAAAGTGGGAGTGAAATTCAGGATACTCTTGTGGAGAGACATCGCAGCGTGATGATGCTTGCAGTCTTCTGATGCCGGAGTTCAATCCACGTCACATGTGAAGGTCTATCCAAATGTCTGAAAGACAGAAGAGTAAGATATTTGCGTGTAGGATGAGATTGTCACATTCCCTGCGTCAGATGTTCACCACTCAGGGTTCTATTCCTCCTATAACCTGGACAAGCATCACAGAAGTACTCACAGTCATACCCTTTTGTATGCAAATGACGTGGGATCCAACAGATTCGTTGGTTCGAGTTTGGAAAGCCAGAAATATTGGCACCTACTAATCATTGAGTCATTGGTATTGAACTACCCTGTCCAACACCCACATACATAATGTGGTCATTCGGTGCTAAGCAGCGGTAGAAATGTTACCCTCTGCACCTGTAGTATTGAGGGAAAAAGTGACTCAGTCCACCATGTATTGTCAAGTTAGAGGGGATTCTAAAAATAATCTTCACTGACAGCATAACAAGGAAAGAGCAGTTGTTCTTAGGCAGCATCCCATACCTACCGATAAAGATATTATACGATTATTCAAAGGAGAAACAATCCTGATCTCTGATGGAAGCCTCTCAACTCTACTCTGCAATATATTGTTTAATGCTACAATTTTAGCAAACACCATTTTTTTTGTATTTTGCATAAGCCATTTAAACTATGTCAGGGGACAACTTAAAATAATTTCACAGTGGTTCTCTTGGCAGCAGAGTGGCCATAAACAGCTGGAGTGAACAATTCAGGGAGTACAGCCTCAACGCTCAATGCAGGATTAACATATGCATCGATGTGAACAGAGGAAAGGAGAGGGGGAAACAGCCCAGGAATGTAATCTGGTGCTTCCTAATTAAAATTTCAAGACTATCTCCATCTCAAAAATAGGTTGCCTACCTACAGCAGAAGAGATTCGACAATGCTTTATGTACAGCACATGCTCTCATTGACATGCAGCAGAGAGTAGCTGCAATCTCCACTCTGACCTGCATAACTGGAGTGCACGTTTTCCATCAAGGCAACATTTCAGGGCGAAGCAGCGCAGCAGAGATGCAGTAATTAAGTTGTCTTTTTGTTTTGTTTGTTGCCTTATAAATAAAAGATAAACAAATGATGTTTGTGCAACAACAGAATTATGTTACAACTCAACATGTCTGTCTGCTGATCAGATAGAGTGAAACGTCAGCTAATTCAGCACCATGGACAGCGACTCACGCAACAATCAGGAGCAACACAGTGAAACAAGAAACACATGATCCTCAGTCTAGTTTACAAAGAATGTTTCCTAATTATTGAACAAAGACATTTCAGAAATTCCTGGATACTGGCAATATATATATATATATATATATATATATATATATATATATATATATATATATATATATATATATATATATATATATATATATATAACATTAGAGGCAAGAGTACAAGATTGTGTACTTTCATCATTGATTCCTTCCTATAACACAATATAATACTGCTTTCCTCTGGCACACAACCCTGCACAAATTTTGAGTGGGTGATGTTTCTATGGTAAAAGCAAGCTTGCCTAACTGGTTGTTATACAGGAATAAAACAGTACAATAGGAACAAAAGGTGTCTACATTTCTTTCTTCCATCCTATTGGTGCCATACACAGTTCATCAATATGCATTCCTCTCTGAAATCACCAGGTAACAACAAGCTAACAAGGTCCAGAAACATAGAGATACTCTGTCTTGTTTCCCTGAAGAATCCAGGATTTATTGGTCAACGCAACTACCAAGCACACAGTCTTTCCACCTTACATTGATAATTTGAGTCTCACCAAAGACATTTAATAGATTCCAAACACCCTGCTGGATCTCTACCAGCACAGAACTACAATTCTCTGCAGATATTCAACATTCATTTATTGATTAACCACCTCAGTGCACGTTTTATACCACTGAAACGCCCAGCAAGATGCCACTTTTCCATTTCATTAAGTTTCTCATTTAACTTTTAACAATTCCAAAATTATCCAAATCTGAAAAAAAAAGCCCCTGACCCAATTCAAATGATGATGATTTGATCCTCAAACGTGTTCCTGTTTGCTAAGCAGAGGTCTCAGGTTGGCAAGTAAACACTTGTACATAATGAGTCACACTTTGATGCCAGCACTCGTTTTGTGAGAGATGGTGTTTTCTTTTTTTTCTTCGTCAAATGGTGGCAGTCTCAATTTGTAATGAGACTCCTGATAAATGTCATTTCTACTATCTTGGGAATGAAAAGTCATGAAAAAGCAAACAGTAAGAAAATGAAGCAGAAACAATGTGTAAACGGAAAAAAAAGCAAACTGACTCTTAGCAGACAACATGAATTCATTGAGCAGGTGTTGAACAAGAACATAATCAATTAACAGAAAGCTACGCAAAAAATATATAAAACATGTAGCCTACCATTGATTTGCATGAAGCTACTGTATGAGCTTTAGGGCTCACCATAGTGGAGACAACCCAAGATGCTCATGCAGGAATATATTTAATGTTTCTGTATCTCCTATTTTTAATATTCTAAGAACTGCATTACTCACCTGCCTACAGTTGTCGGTGAGTCAGCTCAGTGTGGAAGTTGTGGCCTCAGGAGATAAACTTATCTTTGATATCGCTCTGTGGAAAGACAGGTTATCTTGAATTAAGAAATTGTAGAGAGAGTATTATAATCACCATGAAAACGAGCCTGAACGAGGATTCCACATTAGAGAGTTTTAAGAAGCTTATTAAAAGCCAGGTGGGCCAGTAGATTTAGCAACTGGAGTAGAAACACAAATTGTAACAGACAATTCAAAATGTTCAATTACAGATGGGTTCTGAAACGACAAGCTTAATGGACACTACTAATGCAAGAACAAAATCCGATTATCCCGTCCGTGCGCTGTACACGAGGGACAAATAAGACTGGTCCATTTGGTGCGCACAGCAGTGTCCCAGAGATACTCACCGAAAGCCCCGAATCTCATCTGGACCCTGGTCTCAGCGTGGCTACCCTGCACCAGTTCTACAGAGGAAGATACCCCGTGTGCCATCCACACAGCAGGCTGGTGTAATGGTGTTGGCTTGTTGCGCTGGTGTCTTTGACGCGTTGCTTTCCACGGTGCTTCTTCGCTATTTTTTCTTCTGACAGGTACCCTACCTCAGCAAACTTAACACTGCCGGATTAGTTGCTTTTATCAAATCCCCCTCGCTCCTGCGCGGCGACACCTTCCGCGAACCTAAGTCATTTTTCAAAAAACACAATACGTTTTCAGTTTGATCCTGTCCAGGCTAACGTTACGTGCAATTGTTGATGCGTACCATAATACATTGAAATGACTGACTCTATCCTCATTCGTCCCGCTTGTAACAGTCAGAAATTCTTCCAAACAGTCAATTTATAAAAGGCTTTCAAGGATGATCTTTTCTCGGAAAAATAAACTGAGTGAAAAAAAAATCCCCCTTGCTTTTCTGTCTGAGCTGGAGAACGCAAAGAACCAAACTGCACATGAGAGTAGGCGTGAATGAATGGTGAAGGATTGAGAGGACGCAAACAGCACACGGAACAGGACAAGATGGATATCAAGCAGAGGGATGGTGGCAGGCAAGAAAGAAGAAGAGTGTGGTGTTATGCAAATGGGAGTCTTGTCTTACTCTTCTTGCGGTGGGCAGCATTGGCACAAGAAACGATGAGCGAGAAGGAAGAGCAGTAACACTGCAGAAACAGGGGAGGAGACGTTCAGAAACAGCACCACACGCACGGCTGGTCCTCCCGACTGCGCATCAGGAGTCCAGAATGAATGACCATTTCACTCCTGAATTGTCATTATTTGATCATTTTCGTGATCAGCTGAAAAGCTAAAGATCTGATATTCGAGTCAACGACTCAGAAATCCCAGATGTTGCTGCTTCTAGGTCTGTTGAGTGTTGGCGGTTTTTGTTGTAATATGAGTGGTTATACACAGTCGTAGTAGAGAGAGAAAAAAAACACATAATCTGAATTTACCCTGACTTCTTGATACATACTATAAAACTGGTAGAATAACACGATCTATCATTTAGAGAAAAAACAAATAGAACTAAACTTGACTTTAAAGAAAAGAGAGAGAAGGAGAGAAGAAGGAGGCTTCAGCAGCTTTAGCATTCATGTTGTTTATTACACACCAGCAAAACAAGATGACTGTGTGCGTGAGACAACTTTGCCATCCTGATCCTTACCACTGGCGGAGCAAAATAATATGTAAAGTTTGGCCTTTTCGTGGTGCCAGAGAAAAAAACGACACCAATTTAAAACATAAAGGTCAGTCTACGGATCATATGGAGTACTACTCAGGCTATAAAGACAGTTAACAGTATAACGTCAGACAAAATAACCCAGATGATGTCATTGTGATGTCAACTGAGGTCAACTGTACACTAAAATAAGAGCGCTGTTTGAAGAAACAGAGTGATCTATATCTATATGAGTTAATGAACGGGTATCAATATGTATAATGCAAAATAGTGGCTCTACGCAGGAGCTTGTTGTCAGTGTGGATGACAGTGATTATGATGAGACAATGAGACTAACAATATTCCTATATAGTCAGAAAACACAGGCAATAACTAAGGTTAGCAATTAGTGAAAATGTAACCTAGTTCGCTTTGCTTAACATTTTGAGTGCTATGGGAGCTCGGAGTGACTTTAAGAACACACCCTTAGACTTCTACAACTTTGACAGAAACAATACTGTGATAGTCTAGGCATGACATTTAAAAGCTCATTTAACAGACAGCGAAAGTCTAATAGGTGCAATTCAGTTGCATTATGGGAATTGTAGAAATGTTTTTGGAGTTTGGAGCTAAAGGTCAGGATTTCGCTGCCTTTGCTGCACAGATGTTGACCATTATTTTTCAAATGTATCTTTATTTCTTGAGTCCGTTAACTTTATGGAAATGTAATTCTAAATCTCTGGATCACCTTTTAATTAATCCAAAAAAGTATTAATATTGTCAGAATTGGCTAAACCTTTATTATCTGTATACTGGCTCCTTATAATGCTAACAGCTAAACGTCTAAAGGTATTTGAACATTCATATTTACAATTAGGGCTGTATCAAATTTTCACCACATCAATATCGTGGCCAAAATAATTCACAACACCAATATCATGGCAATATCTTGCCAATCAATAATTAGAAAAAAATATATAATGCTATCGTTGAAATCCTTTGTTCATTGTGTGTTTTGTCACATTCTCGCAGAGGAATTACACTCAAAATACAGGTGTAGGGAGGTGAAGAGAGAATATGTTGCCATAAGTATACAATGGAATGATTTAAGAAGACACAACAATATCAAATGTGCATTATTAACATAATATCAATATTTAATTTCTTGAAATACCACGGTTATCATCAATTCGGATATATTGCGACACCCCTACACTTAGCTTGCACGCATTTAGTAAATGACATGTAGCATATTATGCTCACATGCTTTGTTTACAGTCCTTTCAAACATGTTCAGTCATTCACTGAAATATTAGACAAGTGGCAATTTGGACCTGATGGTGATTACCACCATCATTAGCATAAATCCACCGGGTACTATGAATGTCCGTATGGCATCCACCAGTTGATGACTTAGAAAACTGCTGACTGACAGTACAAAAGTGTCATCCTTGGAGCTACACTGCTAGCAAAGCTAAAAATATAGCTTTCATTTGGATGGAATTAATTTAGTTTTTATTGGTGGATGATTGCCTGCAATATTCGAATGGAGGCTGTGGATTACCCACCTGAAGCGATGATTATGGCAAACCTGGGAGAGAAATAAAAGAGATTAGACTGAGATCTGGAGAACAGAAAACGCCGGGGGAGGGGAAACACCCCAAACGGCATGAGGAGGTGCAGCACACTGGAATCTTCTTTCCTGCAAAGAGGACTCGCTTTAAAATCACACAATGAAGCGTGGACATGTTTGTACTTTTACCCGTGTAGATGCTTAACTTAGTGTGTTCATTCCAACACATCTTGTGCAACAGATACGTGCCCAATACGGTCATACATATGTCGTCTCCCCTCTTGAGCATATTTTCTGCAACAATTAGAGAATAGAGAACCTATAAAGGTGGGGTTGTTAATCATCTTCAAAACTATTTTGCTCTGTCTACCTGCCTGCCTGCCTGCACACATTCTGCTGGTGCACTCATTGCGCGTCACCGGATTCTTCCACAAGCTGCTAGCTTGACAGCTCTGAGTACTAACAATAGCTATGTTCGTTGTTTATGTTTCATAATAATCATTTTGGGGCAGTGGCTTTGGAGGGAGGCCTGAAGGGAGGGCCTGTCAGTGTTGGTGACTTTCTCGCTAGATTTAGCTACTTTGGAAGCTTTCATTGGAAAAGAGTTGGCAACACTGGGCTGGGTTTTTCGGCTGTAAAATTTAAAAAACATCTAGCGAACTCTTGCTAGTTTCTCAAGATTACCAACCCTAGCTTTAATGTCAAGGGATTGACCCTCCCATTTGTGTTGCAAATGTATGAGTCACAGCCTAAAGAAAAATGTAATTCCACACACAATAAATACAGAGACACATACCCAAATATATTTAATCAGATTAAATATGTGTATGAAAAAGAACACATGAAGTGATCTTTTAAATGAAAATGAACATTGACATTCCCTTAGAACTACTGAATGGGGGCAGATTCTGATGTAAGATGAGAGGAGGAGGTGCTGCTCAGTGTAACCATGATACTGGAAGGTGCTTCCCTGGATGCAAACAAACGATCACATTCTCCAATGTGTTCACATTAGCAGATACGTCTGTCACAGGCAAGTCAGCTGCAACAATGTCACTATTCCATCTTCCATATTTCACTGACACTGTCACCATGGACAGGACCTCAGACCTCCTTTAACACTGAGAGAAATATTATGGTATGTGTAAACATCCACTCAATGGCCACTTTAGTTTATAGCTTTTAAGGTTAAGATTTGGTGACATTGTCGGTAATATCTAAACTCAATGCTATGTTTATTATTCAGGTCATAGTTAATGGTGGTGTTGTACTGAATTACATTATTTATGAAGCGGCTCAAATGTTTCGTCTTCTAAACTTGCATTCATGAGGGGTGCAGAATATTAGAAAACACCTCAGAATATAATGCAGGCGAATACAACACCATTAATGACTTTGACCACAATGCTAAAACGTATACATTAGATATCGCCTCTACAGCAGCATCAACTAAAACGTAACGTGTGGGTTTCTGTGGCTGAAATAGAGTTGGAGGCCATTCACCCTCTGTAACTTAGGTGCTTAGAGACTGAGGAACATAATTCTGGATTCGGCTATTACTGCATTTTACAACTTACGGGACATAATGATGGCTATTAAACTGTTTGCTCTAGGAGGTTGACTTACCTCAAAATAAAACGGTCCTCTTTATACAGACACTGTTTATCCGAAATAGGCAGCAGAGAAACCGAAGCGCTATCTAGTGTCTCTTTTGCTTCTACACTCTTTGCCGGAGGTCGCTGCCTGGTTTTGACCGAGGGTCTGTCAAAATTCAAAAGTCTAAATAGTTGTAGGTGAGGAGAACGATGGGGGTAGTGAGAAAAGGCGAACAAGACTCTACGAGATACGTTACACCCGGCCACACTGCGTACGTGAGCAACCAAGAGCTGTGGAGAAGAGGACACACACAAATTAAAGTTCATTTGGATGATACAGAAACCCATATTTGACTTAAGTTTAGTCAAGCTAACATCAATAAGTTGCACGGTAAGCTGAAGAAGATAGGACTCATGTTCGCAGCTATGTGTTGGCACATTGTTCTTCTAGCTGTACTCGCTAGCCTTAAATCACCTGCTCATCAATCTGTGTGTGTCTATGTGGGTACGTGTCATATCTCAAGAACTCTTCATTCAATTTGCTTATTACTTGGTGGGTGTATTGGGCGCGTGGTGCAATTTGGACACACGACACGCTCAATGTTAATAAACTTTGAATAAACAAGCGAACTGCGTTCCATGCAGCAGCCGGTGCGGGGCTTCAGGGCTCAGTGGACCGAGTCGAGGGTGTCGTTTGCAATGGGTCAATCACTTTTGCTGCTGGATATACTAACTTTATAACCAAACTCTTCCTCACTTAGCTGGGGTCAACGAGCGATGAGCAAGCAGCACTTCTGGGGGCCAAGCAATCGGCCCACTCCAAGCAGCCAAGCGTTCCTCACAGGTGCGCTTTCCGAACGGCCACCATTCCAAACAGGCACGTCCCCCGGACAACGCTGCAAGCAGGAATACCGGAAGTCAAGCCGCACCCTGTATGGGCACAGCACTGGTATATGTATAGTTTTGTTTCGTTAGTTAGCATTTCATTTTCAAGTGTGTCGTTTTCATTAGGTGTACTCAGAGACCTGACCACTATATTATGTTTTCTTTTTCTACATTTTATTTTTACGGTGCTCTGGCCATTGACTCCAGCATTTCGATGCAGTTTGTTAGGTTACTCATTGCATCAAAGTCTACGAAATGTTATTGATAAAACTTTCGTTAGCGATATGCAATAAGTGTTTGCCTACGACTTCTCTTCAGAGTATTTTCTATCTTATCTTTGCTTTATTCTCAAGTTACTTATCTTTCTCTTAAGACACTATTTTATAAGAATCCGAAGGCCAGAATTTGTGGAAGCATGGCCTTCCAAACTGTCTTTCCGTGGGTCAAACCCATTAGGCAGAGAGTACTGCTTGGTCAGGTGGTGTTATGTTGACCTTGACCTTTGACCTTCTGTGTAAGTAAGTAAGACAACGACATGAGGATTTATGAGAAGTTAAAGCACACATTTCAGAATCTTAGAGACTGAATCCAGAGATATAACTCAACAAGTAACAGTGGCAACAGGTGGCTGGACGACAACACGGCCCTTTTTCATTCTTCCCTCACAGATATTTCTGTATGACAGAAGTGTATCCTTATTGCAAAGAAAATCCTCAAATTGCTCATAACTTCAAAAAATGCAAATGCGGATATCCGTTGTTATCCTCTTTGACAACATGTCAAACTGTTTCCCCTTTCAATGTCTTTGTTTTCTTAATTGGGCGACTGCGGCTCAGTGGCAGAGCAGGGTCGTCCATGCTCCGCTAGACCACGTCAACGTGTCCTTGGGCAAGACACTGAACACCAAATTGCTCCCGCAGGCTGTTCCTGCGGTGTATGAATGATCAGATAGTTCTCATGGGGCAGATATAGACTAGAAAAGTGCCATACAAGTACAGTCCATTTGCCATTTACCATTTTAATATGTATTAGATTGGTAACAGCGCCCATCTGGTGGGATGGAAACTTCAGTATCTGTGAAAAGAAGCTGTGCCTTTCTTTTGTCAGGTGTAGTGAGGTTCACTGTTGTTTAGAGCGGGACAGCTCCTGGAATATATTTAGTTGAACGCACACAACACATTGTTATAATATGGTATGTGAATTCATCCAGACTCAGTATAGTTTTCACTGTGTTTCATGCTTTATTATCAAATATTGTTTCAACTAATGATACCTTTTGCCAAAGAGAAATGATCGCTAAACAGCAGCTAACCTCTATAAAAACATGGAGATGTCTTCTACACAGGGCCCGCAGAGCGCCGTCCAGTTGGCATTAAGTTACAAAAGGTGGAGAACCCTTGATCCTGGCGGTATTGAAAGAGCACAACACATTTCATTTCTGCTCAAAGGCTGAAAAGCAACAGTCCCCGATTTGTTTTTGTTGCTATAGTAACCATTCCGCTGCTATGTATCCATGGAGGTTCTTACAGTCGTGCTGAGCTTCTCTTTGGCAGACATTTGTGCATTTGTTTTTTTCTTGGAATCATTTTGTTAAAAAATGGAATAGTGTTCAGTAAACCGGTTGCTGTATTGCCACTCTACATCATTCTGTGAGTGTTTTCTATGTTGTCTTCCAGCTTCAAGGTCAATAAAAAACATACGTGGCATCCTTGTTGCCACGAGGTCACAATAAACACACTCGTCTTCGTTTGTGTCTTTGTTGTTCCTCAGCAAACCAAAATGGCATCATCTTCAAACCTGTGGGCTGTTTACTTCATTGCTTTTACAGATACAAACAAATCCTGTTGGACAAGAAACTCCGGGAGCTTCTTGGCTGGAAACATCTGTGCACAATTAACCTCAGTATCCAGCTTCTTAACCGCAACATTAAGCTCTTTGACATTGTAAACTTGTCAGTGAAGTGCTGTAAATTAAAATGTGTGGTTTTAATACCCCCCCTTGGATGCGTTGTTGGTTTACTTAGATTTATTTTCATTGTTAAAGTGATCCATATGTTCCACACAGCAATAGTGTTATTGCAGTTCAATAAGGATGCTTTCCTCTCAAATGAATTAGCACGGATGCCTCGAAGCCTCACTGCGCAGCAAATAAAGTCATTGGCGGAATTTAGAATTCTGCCTTGAGAGTGAGTCATTTGAAAATCAATACTGCTGTTAGACGCCTAATATGACCATCTGTTGCTGCTTCTGCTGCTCCTATGTTGCCATCTTGTGGACAATTTTAAAATGTGTTAGTCTTCATTTTGCACCAATACACTAATGAAAATGTTATTGGAATTGCACATGCAGATTTTAACAGGTGTGTAAAATGATTTTTACAGCCTCAGACTTCACTGCAACAGTCAAAAGAAATGACAAAAGTCCAACTGTGAACATATTTAACAAATAGGAAGAATTTCTTTTTGAAGTAATGCAGATGGTTGTTGATGTTAACTGTGTTGAACCAGCCATTTGTCAGTGATGCAGCAGTGAACAGAACAAGCTAATGTTAGACTTGTGATAATAGGATGAATAATCGTACTTTGACATAAACATTATCATGATTTTGAGATTTGCACATTTGGCTTAAAGGCTGAAAAGCTGTGTTCCATTCACCTTATCATAAAGAGCGGCAGTAACATTTCATTTAGTACTTTTACTCACATATAAACCACTTTAATTTCTCCCCATATGTCATATCTCATACCAGCTACCAGCTGTTTTGAATAAAGTAAAGTAAGAATTAAGTATTTCCATCACTGAAATATGATAAATGATATCATCATCAGTGTGTGTGTCTACCTGAACATTTCAGTTTGAACTATAAATAAAATAGAAATATCTTCACATCAGCCCACATTGCAGCATAATGTGTTCAGCAGATAATCCTGACATCAAGTATTTTGGGGTTTCACTCACAAGATTTCATATCATGCCTTTGCAGTGTGTCAGTGATGCAGTTACTCATCATCACCACTAGTGGACAGCCTAATGCCAGCGATGAGACCAGTGACACACCATCCTGCATTAACAAGAGGTTTATTTACTCTTTGTTATTACATAGTACATGATGCAATGCACTGAAGGTGTTCCACCCATATAAACAAACCAGTGTACACTCTTCAGCTATTTTTGCCTTAATCATGGTTCCGTCTGAGGTTGTTTCCACTTTCTTTATACACAGTCCATTGATCAATCATGTGACCAAAGGATCACTTTATATTTAAACACTGTCGCTCAAAGGTTTGTGGTCTTCAATAATGACTATTTCAACAGAGACAAAAGGAGTACAATTCAGACAAATGTATAGTTTACATATGAAATTGTTTTGGCCCCAAAAGAAGAAGCGATTAAAACTTCCGATTAGTCGGTTACATGATGAGGAGATTGTTGTTGTAACCATTTTGTCCCCTAAAACACCTTTTAGATTTATTATTTGTTTTCCAGGCCAGAAAGTGACCCTAGATCATTATTGAAGCACAACGGTCCTAAATATGTATGGAGCCGTTGGATTGAAGAGGTTTGAACTGTGATTTGTCAGTCTGTTATATTCCAGCTTGTTATAGGCATTGTTGTGAAACACTGACACTGAACGGGACCTTGTTCCTATTTAAATCTGCACACGTTTTGATGCTAAGTCTCCAGTTTATTTTACCAATAACTGTTGATTTGTTTTGTATTCTCATTCATTTGTTGCTCATATGGATGCGTGTCTCTTTCTGTGCTTTCACTTGTCAGTGTGGTTAAACCATTGTACAGCGTACCCATCGATCGTTTAAATGGTGGAATCTCAATTGCTCAACACAAAGCAACAAATTCCTTACTCTTTCAAATTCATTTTCAAAACATATTACTTTTTGTATGGCTGATTATCTTGATGACTTTTATGGCATACAATATGACATATACTATATGACATTTATATGACATTATACTATGACATATCACGCTACATACTTTTTATGACATTTTTGTGACAAACTATACTATGACTTTATAAAATGTTTTTTGGCATACGATACAATTACTTATATGACAGCTGTTTATGCTAAATATCCTCAGTACATATACCACCAGTGGTCCCCTGTGTGAAAGATCGTCTCTCTTTTTTGTACATATACTATCACTTTTTTCAATATATTATACAATGGCTTTTGTTTTTACATAAAATACTGTTATGTTTATTACATACAATAATATCACTTTTTTGACTTTTCTTGAATTCTTAAATACTTCGATACTACGCTATGGCTTTTCAATTATGTTTTTTGATGTACTGTTTTATGACACTTTTTGAAATACTGACTTTTTTTATGCCCTGTCAATAAAGTCCACTACGACAGTCATCGCCGTTTTTGACATGCTATACTTTGAATACTTTTTTTCAATAGCTCTTCTCATTAAATAGCTCTTCTCATCATCACCTACAAAGCTCTCCATAACATGAAGAGCATAACATAACACACTCCGATGCGTGCCCTCAGATCAGCAACCGCTAACCTCCTCACGCCCACCACTAGGACCGAGCACCTAACCTGGGGTGAAGGGGCCTTTTCTGGGGGGTTTTTAAAGCGCTTATTATTAAAAAAAAGATATTATTATTAAAATACCATGTGATTTTTGTTATGACTTGTTTTTCACATACTATATTTGGACTTTTTGGGACATGCTATACTATGACTTTTATGCCTTTTAAACATACTATATGACTTATTTAGCTTGTTTCAACAACTATACTGACTATATGCCTTTTTCTTCGACATACTTTGACTTTAACTTTTGATTTAACTGTACAGTGACTTTTTTCCACGTTCTGCACTATGAATTTGTTATCACTTTTCCCACGTACTTAACATTCAGGTTTTTTTTAGACAAACTATGCTGTGACTTTTAAAACAAACCAAACATACTATGAATTTTGTATGACTTTTCTTGACATACTATGACATTACTTTTCAAGGATCATTTATTGTCATTATGCAGAGGAATGCATAACAAAATTCACTTGACCATTTGTAACACAACAAACTAATGACAAACAATGCTAAACAAAAACAGTAGTGCATTCTGTAGGCAGATGAATTATTTTGACACACTATGACCGAAATTACTTTTATACACATTACTGTGACTTTTTGGACCGACTAAAATAGGATTTTTTAATTCAACATGCATTAATATTACTTTTTAAAGACTCTTTTCGACATAATATACTATGACTTTTCATGACCTTTTCAACATGCTATAGTATGATTTTTTGTGACTTTTTTCAGCGTACTATACTATTTTTTATTTTTACTTTTTTCGACATCTTATGACTTTTTCTGAAATTTGCTAGAATGTATCATGTGCATCTATGAGATTGTTAAAAGATCAATTTCCCAACTTTGAGGGAGCTGCTGCCAACCTGTCGAACCCCATAGATCCTTATTTATAAGAAGGCGTAAAGGCTACGACCACCAACTGTAAACTGTCTGTTTGCCATTTGGTACTGAGCAGGTAAAGTCAATGACCAGCAGGTGAGCATAGCAAAGCATTTAGCTGCTAAAGAGGCAGATATTTTTCTCAGAAGTTAGTGGAGAAGAAAACAGAACTAAAAGCAAGTGTCTGTTTTGGCCAAATGTGACATAAAAAAAGGCAATAACATGTCAGTATTGTGTTTACAGCTGGTGTACACTGCTCCCAAGTGGCCAAAAATAGTGTTTACAGGTGAAAACAAGAGGGTCTTGCTGTGGCCCTGGTTCTCAACCTTTTTCGTGTCAAGGACCAGTAAATTGATACACATTAGTCACAAACCATTTGAAAAAACAAAAACACATAGACAGTTGAGAAGATTACCGTGAAAGAAATGAAACCTATGATCAGATAAGTCATACTAATGACTCCTTCTCGTACTGGGCTCACTACTTTAGTGAATAAAAGAGTGAATTAACTATTTTCTGAAGACTCACTGGAATCCGGAGATCCACATAGTATTTAGTAGTCATTTGAAAGTTATAGACATAAAAAAAAATCATAAAAGGTCAAAGAAAATGTATAGTATAGTATATGATTAAAATGTCAGAAAAATATAAATGTCATAGTATAGTATGTCTTAAAAAGGTCATAATATAGTAAGTCACAAAAGATGTCCTAAAAACTAGTCCTAGCATAAAATGATTCAAATACAAAAATGTAACAAAAACTTTCTAAATTGTATGATAGAAATAGCAGAAAAAGTCATTCTATAGTATGTCGTAAAAATGTGACATTATGGCTGTCAGAACTATAATAGTATTGAATGGCACTAACAAGTTAGAAATGCTGTGGTAGAATAAGTCATAGTATGCCAGAAGAAGTAATATAGAAGTCATAATATAATATGTCGAAACATGCCATAATTTAATATGATGTAAAGAATTATAATTAAAAAAATCATAGTATAGTTTGTCACAAAGCAATGTCATAAAGAAGTCCTAGTGTATTGAAAAACTGTAATAGTTACATATGCTATGAAAAAGTAATATAAAAGTAATTTTATAGTATGTCATAACAAAGTCATAGTATAGTTTGTTGTGAAAAATGTTATTAAAAAGTCATAAAAGTCATAAATTGTAAACTGTTATGTCACAAAAAATGTCATAAAGACAACAAAGATGTCATGGCGTAGTATGTCATAAAAAATGTCAAGAAATTCCACGATTTGGTGATCTTTCAACTGATCTTTTGTACATTTTCAATAACTAGTAAACTTTCTCAGCCTAAACCGTAGTAATGTCAACACATTAATGCCACGTGACCTGAGGAAGAGGAAATGTTAGCCATAACTAACATAGATGAATTGTGAAATACCTTTACTATAAATGAAAAGTAATACTAGATAATATAATAAATTGTTGAAAAAATTCACAAAAAACAATGCATAAACGGTTGACATAGTTGGCTAAAATAATGAAAAATCTCAACATAATGTGTGGTCATCTCAGCTATGGGTGTCAGACATAAAGGATTTGGGAGCCACTGCATTACATCATCACATTGCCCCTGCCCCGACGTTCCATTTAACAGTGATAATGTGACCGTGGTGAAGTACTTTCACTAATGCCGTTTTGTGTTTGGTGTCTTTGTAATGCAGGTGATCCTCACAGACTTTGGTATTTGTCCAGATTAACATGGAGAATCTGTGACACTCTACTTTAACCGAAAGATGTGTCAGTCTTGTGCATTAGATGGCAACCATGGTTTATAAAGTCTGTTCAATCATCTGGAAAACAGAGAGAATTACCAAAAAATTGAAATTGTGCAATTTAATATATGTTGACTGAATAGCTAATAGTGCGGACAATTGAAAGAAATGACTGATTAAGAGCAACACCCTCTAAGAAACAGACTTACAGTACATTTCATGAAATGACGGATGACTGAAGGCTCCGGTGAAAGGGAATGACAGAGGGAGAGAGAGAGAGAGAGAGAGAGAGAGAGAGAGTGGCTGACAAAAGGAAAAATATTTGCAGCCTGCCCTGCCCCCTCATCACTCCCTGGGGAACAAGGGATTATGGAAATGTTTAAATGCAAGAGAGAGGGCGACTGACAGACAGAGAGGAAGAGGAGGAGGAGAGAGCGTAGAGAGAGAGAGAGAAAAGAGAGAGCAAATAAGAGGGAGGGAGACAGAGCGATGCTATTGGTTGACCGTTATAACATCAAGGGTGATAGAAATATTTCTCTCGCAGTCTAAGAAATAGAGGAAGAGACAGACAGAGACAGTAGACTCAGGAAACACATTCAGGTCTGTTTTCAAAAATCTCTGGAAGAGAGGATCAAAAAGAGGACTATAGAAAGGAAGAAAGAAAAGGAAATAAAGAGGGGGAGACCATAGAAAGGTGGACTAATTAACTCATGACTTCTGAGGGCGATGGAGATTTTTGCTTAAGAACAGAAGAGATTTCTAAATCAGAATAAATGAGACTCAACATGTAGATGTCCTGCAGGTTTCTGTTTAAAATTTCCTCTCCCCCCCCACCCAGAATTTAATAATTTATCCTGCGCATTAGCAGACAAATCTGAATGTTTTTGGAGAAATCTGAGGGATGCGTCTGAGAGAAAGATGCACAGCAGAGAATTCTGACATGGTGCCGACCCAAATTGACAGAGACGAGGAAAGAGTGGACTGTTCAGTGGCAGACACGTCTCCAGCCAGACACAGGTATTCTTTACTCGATATTAAGATTGGTCAAGATATTGAACCATCCTAACTCAAACTATTATCAATATTGTACTCTTGTATTTGTAAGTCCTCTTGGGTGTGTGATATTCGCATTGTAATGATAAATAGCTGTTTCATTTGAAAGCCAATTACAATATTTGCTCCCTCACTGATTCGTACTTATTATTTAATTATTTTATAATATATTATTTTATTGCAAAACCACCAGAATTTTGCTTTGTCAGAATATAACCGTCTTAACTGTCTTAATGTGCAAAGCAATAGCTTGTATCTTCAGCAAAATGTCAGATTCATGTGGTGGTGAATAAATAATTTCCCCCAAATTTTGTAATAAAATAAGTAATATACCAAAAGATTGCTCTGTAAATTATAACTCACAGATGATCTGCCAACTCTGGTTGTTTACAACTGTGTTAAATGTGATTTAGAAATATGCGTCATTAATGGTGTTCTTGATTCAGAGCAACAGATGAACTGAAAGCCATACAACAAACTACTGAACTATCACAAGCCATAACCATCAGAGACGATAATCCTCACTGTTATTAAAACACAGTGCTGCGCTTAGTATCGACAAGAATCCTGTGCTTCTGCTGTCAGCGCGTCAGTCGGACACTTTGTGGCTTGCGTTACTGTGAGAAAAAGAAATGTGTAGGCTTCGTCTAAAGAGAAACTACATGGAGGAGGAGGAGGAGACAGACATCTTGCCTGTCAGAGGCTGAAAAAAAAAAAGGAGCACCAGGCCAACGACGGACAACTGTGGCTGTGAAAAGACATATAAGTGCTTCCTAAATCAAAGCGAGGCAGGGGTCGTCCTGCTGTCACACGTACAAAAAGACAGACATGAGTGCAAGCAGGGAAGCCAAGATGACTATTGATTTTCACTGAAAACTGAGTGATCCACCCACCTGGAAGACACAGACTCCGCTCGCATCGGAGGGGGAAACAGACGTTAACCTCCACTAAAAGGAGGGAGAGCAATAGCCAGAGAGATAGAGAGCAGGGGACGCGTTCCCTCCTCTCTCTCTCGACCCATCCCGGCATCAAGATGGCAGGCTCAGCCATGGCATTCACCTTTGCGGCCTTCTGCTACATGCTCACCTTGGTGCTGTGCGCTGCTCTTATCTTCTTTGTCATATGGCAGGTGAGTAGCACTATGCACACTGGAGCCACTGCACACACACACACACACACACACACACACACTGAAACTAAAATAGGACACATGTAGGGCCTGTGAACGTCCACGCTCCATCCCACGCAGGCAGACAAACACATCCACCAACGCACCGCTGTGCAACACTGACAGGAACACGGCAAGCGCACGCCTCGCTCAGGTACTCTAGAAGTAATGGCATGCATAAATGTGTCAGCTGAGTCTCAGTCTAATTGTACCTGACTGACATTTTGAATTGTCGCTTAAAAGCCACCAAAGACCTCGCTGCAAAGTAATAATTGGTTGAAACAGAACAGACCACAGAGGAGATGCATGGGACCTAAAAAACACAGGCTGCGAAATGAGTTTGGGTTTTTCATCGATTTCCATTTCCTAAGTGACCTGCTTACATACTGGTTTATCGCCAGTATAATTAACCTGAGCTTGTCTGACCCTGACATATTTAACAAAAGGACAGATTCCAACCAGCTCCATCCCTTCACAGTACGGCAACCTAACTGACAATAAACAGTTCAGGTGTTCAGGCTTCAGCAAACTGCACAAAATGAGTACAGGGAGGCGGCAAAACACAATGATCGTAAATCCCACCGCCAGGCTGTTGTGAATCGGTCTGCCTGCGGCATTTTGAGTGGAATTTGCACAGATATTGCTGGGCACCGGTGCACTCTGGCTTGCTGGTTTACACGAGTGCAGACAGAACAAACACTAAAGCTCTGATCCCTCACCCTTAACACTGGGTCCACGGAGGCAGGAATAATGTGAAATACAAAACACATCATTATGAACACAAGACTTGAAATGACTAACGTAGCAATTGACTAAGTGGGTGAGACTGCATGTGAGTCAGTCAGTGTGTCTGTGTGTGAAAGAGACGGATCAGAAGCGCGTGTCTGGCTCAGCGTTCAGCCATGTGATTGAAACGCTTATCAAACTATGATTATATTCACCCCTTCCCCCAGTCTGCCTCCACCCACGGGTACAGCACCCCAATTCTATCTGGCTCTCAACCAATCAGAATGTTTGTTCACAGCTATAGTAACCATGGAGCCCACTGAGGGGCTCACCATGTTGCCATGGAAACTGCATCTGTTTACAACGGAGCTAAGTGTGAAGGAAGACGAGGGGGGAGCCTTCCAGACTCGTACGGGGGAAATTACCTCCAGGACTGTTACGATTTTAAACGGATCTGTTTTCATATTATCAGCCGTTGTTGACGCAAATCAGAGGCTCACTTATCGGCGAAAAATGTCTGCCTTTCACTGCTTCTCAATGAGCAGTCGAAGTTGAGCTTTGCTGTTTTAAAAGCTGAAATGATGATAAGCACAGCGGGTGGCCTTTACACCAAGAATTATTAGTATTTTTATAGAGCTATTAATCAGGGAGCTGGTGAGAAAGAAATAGTCATACTCACCTCACAGGGAGCAGATAGCAACCTGTCAGCCTAGCATATCCACCAATGACATTATCTGCTCTACAGTGACCTTTAGTTTGACTAAAGAGGACAAAAAAAACTAAATAGTTCCAGATTCTATACATATCGCGAGTAGACCATAATCCTCTTAAATACAAACTCAACAAAGCATATTTCTTAAGTCTTGCATTTTAAATATATCTACTTTTGCAAAACCTAACTTTGAATGTGAAGTGATTGTTTTAATCCTGCCAGATTATAATTAAATAAATGCATTTATCATTAGAAATTGGTTCTTTTGACAAGCTGTGTGTGTCTCAATGGATGTTCCACAGTTTCTAATGTAAACTTCATGATCAGGCTTAATTAAAAGAGACTCACGTATCATTTAAGAGGAGCTCCTTAAATAGTAAGAAACTGCATAATGCCACATGAATCGTATCAGAGCAGTGTAAAGGGAAAGCGCCAGGCTGTAAGTAATTATACATGTACACATTCACTATTTAATTCCCTTATGTGCTCGGGCAACGTGAATGCAGCGTGTGTGCGGTACAGTAAGCTGTTCTAGGTTAGTTATGACAGTATTGTACAAGAGGCTGAGACTTGAGTGTAGTGTTGAAAAGTTACCAATTATGTCTTTATTCAATAAACATATTACAGTGTGTGCATTCATTAGTGCTCTAAAAGTAATTACTTGAAAACAAACTAACATATCTGTTATTTTTCAGATCATTGCGTTTGATGAGCTTCGCACAGACTTCAAAAACCCCATTGATCAGAGCAATCCCACCAGAGCGGTAAGAACCCTGCTGTTTCCCTTCTTTCAAGAATCATCAAACGCTCGTGTGCGAACAGAAATCCCTTCTTTTCAGTTCCAAGAAGAACATTCAATTATCTGCACGTATATGCAAAGAACAAATTGAGGGTTTCCCTCCAAAGATGTTGCAGATGACCTTACATGTGTCAGTCTGCTTCTGAACTCTGCTCTGGAAATTTGTAATGTTGACTGAGTTTATAAAAAAATGTCCTTTCTAGAAAAAAACAACAGCACACTGCCATGAATGCCTGTAATCGTATTGGAAAAGCAATCACTCGTTTTATGTAAATGAGGGTTTTGTGTTTTTGAAATGAAATCTTTCAAATGTTTTATTCAGCTACATTTAGTCAACATCAAATATTTGTACTACTTTTAATAGAATTTCTACTATTCCAAGCTTCCATTTGTAGCATCTATATAGCATTTGCCTTGAACACTCATTTGTTTGCAGATTGAAGCAATCAACCTTTTTTAAAGACAGAGGCTTGTTTGCCTCATCAATTCAATGAAGACGCGGTTTATATAATGAGACGCTGTGCAGTCGCAACAATAAAAGAGCAGATACGAGGTTCCACCTCAGTGTACAAGACTAGACTTAAGTCACATTTGAAACTCTCTGTCTCAATCCTTTTTTGCAAAACCATAAAATTACATCACCATGAGTCAATAATGACTGCCATTATTAATTTAGCAAGTTGACAGCAGCTGTGAATGTCTTTTTCACAAGTTAACTAATGTTCTAGCAATCATGTGAACCTGCATCTGAACTGCAAAGATAGTGATGAGGAGTGGGAGAGGAAACTGTGAAAGCAGACTGTGGGAGTGTGGAGGCACGCCAGCTACAGGGGGGTGGACACAATAACTGCAACACCTGTAAAATATAATGCAACCCAAAACAGTAGCCCTGAAATAAATGCTGATGTGAATAATCACTTTCAAAGTGGATGTATTATCTTTCCTCTTAGGCAAAGATGGAGTGCTAACAAATAGTGAGCATTACAAGCTTCCTGGCAACAGGCAGGCAACGTATCAAGGCTACTTACCAAGGCTACGCCAGCCGTCTTTTTTAAATCTGTAACTAACAACCTATAATTGTCAGCATGTCAGATGTGTTCAGAAAGAACATGCTCCGCTAGGATGTGAGACTGCCAGTCCCTCGCAAAATCAATAAACTGCACAAACAGAAGAAGACATACATCTCAAACAGCCTTGGAAAAAAAACCAGTAATTACTTCTGTTAGCAGAGAGCACAGTGTTCACTCAACTGCCGTTATCTACAAAACAGACAAAAGCAGCAAATATTTGTAGAAAAAATAACTTACGAAACATCGTAACAGAAGAAACTAAACACGTGTTTTCAGGTTTATTTGTAAAGCCATCGCGGTTGTAAGAAACTCTGTTAAATGGTAAAATACAAAGGTCAAGCTCTTGACATTTCATTAATAAATTACAAGGCCGTTGTTCTCTACTCGATAAGATTTTAATTATTCTACTTGACAGCACTCGTTGTCCTGCATTTGTTTCATTTGTTCTGTATATTGTGAAATGTTACTGTCTTTGATTAGTTTTCCCTTATTGGAATAATTCAAAATTCCTAGTGAAGTGTATGACCTGACACTAATTAGGGTTTATGCTGTAAAATCTAAGCAGAGTTACTGCAGGACAACAATTTCAAGTGCAAGTACAAACCATAAACTGTGCAGTAGCGTAGCTCCCAGCTCGAGCACTGTGCTCTCTATGTTTTAAATCCCAGTGTCGCGGAAGGATGCACTGCACAAAGCAAGCAAAGGGAAGAAAATGACATAGACCAACACCAACAACTGCAAATAGACAGTGATGCTGTGTCTGGCTTGGAGGCCGGATGTTGTAGATTCAGGGCAAAATCCACTTTCAGATCACCGGGGGAGTTTGAATTTATGTCCACAGATTCATAAAATGTGCAGCCTGTGGCTTGGGCTAAAGGGAACGGACATCACAGAGGCCTCGATACTGGAAGCCATCATCCTGTAACTAGACAGATGCCTCAATGTGTCACAGAATTAGCACAAGAGTATTTCCAACTGAGGCTTCAGTGAATGCAGAGGCAACAAACACCAGTATGGTTTACACCTGCTAAACGTATCCACGATGATTATCTATTTGATTTTTTTTTTTTTTAAATTAAGCAAACCATTTAATTAACAATCCGTCTGCTAATTCCCTGACTATTGCTTGAACCCAGATTAATCTAGGTCGATGAACTACAGCAAAACATCTCATTTGTCTAATCAGTGAATTCACCCAAATAAAAGATCGCTCTAAGAGGCCACAAACCGCTGGCTGCTAAAAGACGGATGGTTTTCATTTGTAAAACTGATCATTGAGCCCTCACTCATGGCCCTCATGACTCAAACCTGTTAGCCTTGATGCAAACATGTCTGCACCCAACATCACTGTGCTTATTGCTTCAAGTGTAAATGTCTTTATGTGCTGATTTAAAAAAAATTCCTCTATTTATTTTCTTCGTACTTGGTTGCATTTAAATATATATATTTTAAAGTATGATAAATAGAGTTCAAGAGTTTGAAAAATGATTTTGTATTAATCATTTTTAGTTGAGTATCTTTTAGTGGCTGGGGTCGAGAGAAAATGAACATGTATTGTTCAGATTTTACAAAGCAATCTCTATGTATTTAAAAGCACTCACCAGGTCTATTTTCTGCATGTCTTATTTCTGCCTTGAGATATGTTTTCATGGATAGACTATTCATAATTAGTGAAGAGGAAATACGCAGACTGTTATTCAGACTTTCTTTGTATCCACAGAGGGAAAGGATTCTCAACATTGAAAGAATCTGCAACCTTCTCCGCAGAGTGAGTACTAGTTGTTCGTTACCTGTTGTTGGTGGAGGAATAAAACATACGGGCTTCAGACAACCATGACCATTTTCATTTCTAACCATTGTGAGGACCATGACGCACTCCGTTTCATTCCACATGTAGCCCATCTCCACAACCCAGCATCGCCGCTCTGCTTTCACACAGAGATGGAGAACAGTTAGACATTATGTGTGTGTGGTGATTTCAACACTTTCAGAAAGAGAATTCAATGTCCCTGATATGAAATGTGACATGCTCTGGAGGCCATTTTGAACATGCTTGTGCTGGAACATGTGTAACAGTATTAGGTACAACAGAGGACTTCAAATGAGGTCAAGTTATTAAATCAATAAAAAAACACAATACAAGAGGAGCTTTAGGGAAGGTAGCGTGCTAACTGTAACATTATTATCTTACAAGGTTAGCTCTGGGATCACAATTTGAACCATAATATATTTTTACATCAGTGTAAAGATGAATGTTTTTATGATTAAATTGAATGAACAGTCAGTTTAAAATGTCTGTCACAGGAATAGTGATTTTTTTTTTGGGGGGGGGGGGGTCCTGTTCTGATGAGAGGGTCCTGGGTCAGAGGATGTCGTATGTTGTACAGATTGTAAAAGCCCTCCGAGGCAAATTTGTGATTTTGGGCTATACAAATAAATTGAATTAAATTGAATTGAAAAATGTAATAGGTTCAAAAAGAGGAAAATGGTAATTGGAGGTTTACCAATATTTAGCTACTGATTCACATATATTTGCCATTGACTGATTGAGTTTAATTTATTGATTCATTATTTTCCACAGAGTAATTTAAATGCCACTAACTTATGTTGGGCAAATATCATTTCAAGTGTCTTTAACTGTTTAACTGTAAAGGAGGTACACTTAACATCTTCATCATGGATTTATTTAGGTAAAACATGGAACATGATGCAGTGTTACCTAATACATTTGTAAATAGAAAGGGGATCAATCTAGCCTGGTAATCAGATTCATTTACTTTTTTGTTTTCTCTTTATTGGTCATTCTGACAATGTGTTCATGCTTCCCAGCCCGGAGGGTTATTTTTCCCCAATCAATAAGTGGTCACATATCTGTCTCATAGACAATATTGTCAGTCAAAGGGAGACTGTAGGTTAATTGGAGCAGTTAAAAGGTTGCTGTGTCAACAAAAACTAATGCTGATTGTTGCTCTTTAAAGCAGCTAAAATCAACATTTTCATTTCCGCACCAATTAACAGCAACTATAGCTCATGAACATAGTGGGGCATTTAGCTGCTAGAGAGCCAGATATTTCCCTCTGGAGTTGGTGGAGACCAAAACCGAGGTAAAAGAAGATTAAATATTGGACTTACATCAATCAAGTGACCAAATGGCCGACTTCAAATGAATACAAATGTTGCTCTGTATCAGCTGGATGTGCGAACAATCGACTGTTTGCTAACAAGTTTGCTACAATAATTTAAAAGATTATAATATGTCACTGATTCTAAGGTCTGGAAGCAAGTTAGTTATCTGAGCAACCTGAACCATCTATGTCAAACTAGCCTACATCAATTTCTGCTAACTGCTAAAGCCAGTCTTCATGTATATGAAACTATATTTGCACTCGTAAAAGCAGCGAGCCATGAGTAACATTAACACCCTCTGTGTGAAAGTGTTTGCCTCGCAGTGTGATTCTGGTTTTGTAGATTGTAGTTAAATCACAACGTGCAACCCATGAGTGTTTCAGTGTTTTCCCAGCAGTTGTTGAAGTGTGATTACTGATTACTGTGGCTGTATGCAGACCTATAGCCTGACTCCCTGTGTCTGTTCCGGTTAGTTGGTGGTACCAGAGTACTCCATCCACGGGCTCTTCTGCCTGATGTTCATGTGTGCTGGAGAGTGGGTCACACTTGGCCTAAATATCCCGCTGCTCTTCTACCATCTGTGGAGGTACAGTCTCATAAAAGATGTGTTGACAAGCTTCTGGTGATCCAGCACCAGCGTGAGCCTAACTTCTCTTCTTTTTCAGGTTCCTTCATCGGCCAGCTGACGGGTCAGAGGTCATGTACGATCCCGTCAGTGTGATGAACGCAGACATTCTCAATTACTGCCAGAAGGAGTCCTGGTGTAAGATGGGCTTTTATCTGCTCTCTTTCTTCTATTATCTCTACAGGTCAGTTCAAATTCACAATCTTTTAAATGAAGAGTCGCTTCATTAGGTTTCATGTTTTATGAACTTATTGCAAAAAAGCAGCACAATTACTTTTTTCTCCCAATGTTTCCATCTGTTGCCACGTTCTATTTCCTGCGGAAGTATGGTCTACGCCTTGGTGAGCTTCTAACAGACAGGATATCTGGTGAAAATAAAAGGACGTATCTGTAAGAAAGACACAGAGGAACAAATGGGGACATAAACTCTTCCTCTCTCCATCCTTCCCATCACTGGTTTGGGTTTTCAACAGTCTAACCTTGGACAAAACAAGAAGACCATTCTGAGTGATAATGTGAATGTAAAGGCCTGAACTCGATAATACTGTTTCGTCCCAGATACTGCTGTTGGACGACTGGACAAAGTTTCTAAGGATTGAAACCGAAAGAGGACACCGCAGGTGTGTTGCCTTTGACCAATTGTACGAACTAACAATATATTTCTGAAGGGCTGGAGTTTTCCCATGCTGCTCTTACTGATCCAGTCGCTCAACTCACTGTGAATCTCCTAACACTTAGGGGCTGAAAAACAAAATAATATGTCTGTATTCGTTGATTCAAAATGTACTAAAAGCAGGATTGTTTTGGTATCAATCCGTATATTTACCAAGATGGCCACCTCTAATTTCAAACCACTGCTTTGATTGTTTTATAGGTATGTAAAACTATAACAAGCAAGTGAAAATGTACGGGAGAGATTTAAAGCACTGTATGAAATGCAGAGGGCCTGGCAGGGAGATAACAGACTGGTGTGTGCACTTTTAACCAAGATTGAGATAAAGCATAGACCAACACAACATCTCTTTATTGCCAGCCTCTGCCAAAAGTCAAATTTCCCACTGTAACAAAAACAAGGAATTAACCATAAGTTTGACTGTAAGGGTCAGCGCTTGTAACGTGTGTTCAAAGTAAGTATGTCCATTGCTGTAAGGACACATTTAATGCTACAACCTAGGTTCATGCTTTCCAAAGAGCTTCATGCTCAAGACATTTAATGCCAAACGTCTATGTCTGAAAAAACATTGTGCCAAATTAAAAGTCAATTAGGACGTGAAAAGAAAACATGATGATGCAGTATCCTAATCTACATGATCAGGCACTGTCGGGCATTGTCGTTATCTTCCTTTCTGTAACACACATTTCATTTTGGCAAAATGTTTTTTTCTTTCTTGAAGAAATAGACAAAAAAGCTTAGTTCTGTTGTATTTATAGTGGGCAGGGAGCGCCTTATCCCTATTTCCAGTTTAATCTTCATCTGCATTTATACTATAATCATTTTAGCTCAGCAACTTTTCTCTGATCCGAGGTAGAATATAGAAATCTTATGTACAAAAAGCAATTAAAAACAGCAAACTAGCAATGTGATATGATTAATAAGACATATCGATGCAGTGTTATTCAGTGTATGTAATAACAGTGTGTGGGACACAAGTGGCAGATGAGACAATAATGACTCTTTGACAATGTTTTAGTTATTTCAGGAGTGTGAGGACATTGACGTCATCTCAATACGTCTACACAATCGTACCGCTTCAGAAGAGACAGACGTAAGACGCTGATGTTGCTGATGACCGAGATTTGTAAACAGCAAAGCCATACCTCAGCTGGTGCTGCCTTTGCTATCACATGTTCATTAGTTTGATCTATTAGTAGATACGTGATGGTTCAAATGTGTGATTTTAACATCCTTAGAAAACAGAAACTCAAAGTGTGATGTTTGTCATACGCCAGCTCCACATGGAGTAAACGGTGGTGATGACACGTCTGTGGGTCTCAGTTATATATGTCTTATTGAAGCCAACTGAAGAAGTTTCTAATTATGTCAGAAAATGTACAACTAAAATTCCTACCTCATCATGAGCTGACATGATGATTCAACAGTGGTTGTGTCACTGATATTGGTACTGATACTGTTTTTTTTTTTCTGGAAAGTTAAATACAAAACAGAGACTTACTACACAAAAGATTTTGCTTTACATTTTGTGCGTGTAAGCATATTTACGACGGTTAAACTGCAACTGCATTTCAATTGGAAGCAACAATCGATACCAATATAAATTGGGCTATAGGATAAAGCTGCCATTGTTCTATTTTTTTAGTTGGTGTCAATAAATACCATGAAAAGACTAAAACCAACAATGTGTTCATATTTTTCGACTTCCCTTTTCTGGGGAGCCCCAAAACTATTTGTTTGGGGGGGGCAGAGATTCATGCCCCCCCCCCCCCCCAAAAAAAAGCCCAAATTCTGTCGGAATGTGAAACAAACCTACTTTTAAACATTATGATAAACTTGAATATCAACAGGTTTTTGGATGTGTGCAAATAACGCAACGTCGGCCCTTTTCAAGAAGGTGATGGAAGGAATGAAAGAGGGAGACTGTGTGTGCTCGGTTGCACTGGTTAATATAATCAGAGTACGCACGGTTGCACGTAAAGGAGAATATTTCAGGGATATTCATTTTCATTAGCCATGTAAACGGCTTACTAGGAATATCTCCTTTTTTGGAATATGGGCAAAAAACTGAATATTTTGTGCAGGTCAACATAGTCATTGATCTGATCTTAACAGTTAGATGTCACAGAGGAATAAGATGGATCAAGCTTTTGCTACGCAAAATCATCGTTGGTTTTGGTCTTTTCACAGGATTGTTGACAACAAGACAACAAATCTTTAAATAATCAAAACATGTTAAAAAACGCGATCATCGCTGTCAAAATGATGTTCAAAATGAATCTGTAGTAACTGCTTCACACAGTACATGTACTTTACCTTTTAAGACAAATGTTACAGAATAGCTTCACTGCAAAAGATGCTCAAGTTTAAAAAACATGTTGTGCTCGGTGCAGCAGCAGTAGTTGCATCATGAATGAATGAAATGCCACCAACTAAAAAACCTAATCTCTCACACACACACACACACACACACACACACACACCTGTCTATCCCAGTCTGTTTCATGTCACCTTGGTACCAATGAAAAGTTTCGAGGGAGCAACTCCTCATTTGAATTTCAACCAAATTACAGCAACAACATTGACTGAAGCAACTAATAGTCTGTCAGTGCTCCTGAAGACACACAGTAGACAATGTACTGTGCCAAACGATGCTCCCATGAAAGTAATCACAGGAGTCTGAAACCTCAAAACTCTGCCAACAATGTGAGTGTATGGACAATCACTAATAAAGCACAGGAACATGCGGAGAGGAGGAGAAAACAGCTCAGTTGAATGTCATTATGTAGTTGCTCTAAACAAAGCATTTTAGAAAACTGTATTTAAGTATATCTATTTGTATCTGTCTTTTATACATTTATCATCAATGTGCGCTACAGTAAATTTGGTGGATTACTTTATATTTATTAGGTTACACTATGATGTACAGGTAATAAACAGCGATTCTCATGCCGTATTCTAATAAAACAGTAATGCCAAAAAAGATCATCTGCAAGTGTCTTGCTTCCTGTCTGTTGAGGGTCAGTGTTTTTGCCATCTGTGAGGAGCTTTGCAGACATGATGCTCTGCCAACGCCAGAGATGTATAGGGGAAGAAATATAGAAATATATAACTCTGAGGATGATGTGGGCAATCTATGAGCGAGGATAGTCCTGCATTAGACGGAGTATAGGAGACCAACTGCCACATCGAAGAGCTGTTAAAAAGCAGCTGCATTCAGAAGTGGTCTCAGAGACATTCACCCAAGCTCTCAAAAAGCACCAAAATACTGAATTGCCCAAAAATGCCTCGCTGATGTGAAAAGAGCTTCCACTGGAGAGGCGGCAAAGAGAGGATGATAGCCTTTCATTACTGTCTGCGCCTCCAGAATACTAACGTATCAAATAATAGAGCACTGGATGCCTATTGGATCGCATAACAAAACTTACTTGACATTAGTACATCTACATGGCAAAAGATTACTGATGAAAATGTCACTGCAGCTATAGTACATTTAACATTTTCTGACATTTCTATGCTCAGCAAGAATATCTTTTTGTCTGGTTTGAAAAGGAAAACAGAGAGACAGAAGAAAGCGTTGGAGTATGTCTCTAAGCCGCCCCAGGAAGTCCTTTGTCGGGTCTGTAAGGTTTGCTGGGTTATCACTTTGTCTAAATAATGATTCAGACAGAAAACAGAGCAACAGCGAGGCTTCAAGCTGGCGTTTTCCCCTCTGTTTGAAAAGGACATATCATTCCCTGTCCATTTGCTGTCACCATGGAAACTACATTGTATTAGAGATTCCTGTTGACTCACTGCGAGGCTCTCACTCACAACACATACAAATACAATTGGTATTGGTAAAGTTGGTTCACATGCCCGCCGGCGCTGCTCTCCTGCACAATACAGTTTTTAAAATTCCTATTCCATCCGGTGCATATATAACAGGTTCATGTATGTACTCATGACGACCACAACCCCAAGGCTTCCATGCATGATACCTGTTTATCACAGGACACACACACACACACACAGAGCAACACACACAGAGCAACACACACTCACAACACATGCATCTGTTTCTCGTTCTGCCTGATTCCACGGTTCTCACTGCTTCACACTCCTCATCGCAGGCTCTTCCTTTTTCAGCGCCCTCCATCGCCATGATTGTCTCAACTCCTCTCCCCTCTCTCCTACGTCTGTGCTCTCAGAGAGATGTTACCATGGAAACTGGCTACAACTGATGGGCCTTAAACGTCACGATTGGCAAACACATTTGGAAAGTGCACGCACACATGCAAAGGTGCATGCGTGCGGACACACACGTACACACACACACACACACACTTTGCACATTCATTATTATGCAAGACACTCTGGAATGTTGCATATTATTGGCTGTACAGACATGCATACATATAGGAAGACCACAAGGCCATTCTGTACTGAATATTGAGGCAATAACAGTAACAAGAACACTATGATTATGAGGAAAGCATGTTAATCAAAGGTGGACTATTTCATTAAAAGAACAGATTTAATTAAAAAGGAAAAAAGGGGAAAAATAAATAGTTGAGTGGCCTGTATGGTCGGCTCATTTTGTTTGATCATTTTGTACACAGACTGTCCTGTGTACAAAATGAATAAATGAATAAACTCTGGGCAATACATTTACATTCTGTTAGTTACAACTAAATAAATGTTGTCATCCAAAGACTGAAAAAGGAGCAGGCGTGCTGTCTTAACAGTTGTTGGTTGTGTCCAAAGAATGTGTCAAACCTGTTCGCACCTGTGTTTTTATTTGGACGGTGGATCGTCGGTGCAGACAGAGACTTCAGCGTGACTCACTCCGACCGTCAGCTGCTGTCTCATCTATAAAAATATCCATTGCTTTCGTCTATAACTAAATACCAAGATCATTTTCAATGAATCGCATTATTTAGAAAAAGCATGACATTGCATTTGTCAATTATGTGCAAATTACTCTAAAAAACAAATTAGAAAATATGTCCTTCAAAATTGTTTTTGACAGACTGTAATACCGATCGTAACAGGGATTTAACACTTGAAGGAACAAGCGTTAAATCAACTTTACTTTACTTTACAACTTTCTATGAGTAAAAACGTGCAACAGCAATTTTCAATATCTAAAATTTACAATATCTCTAATGTGATCTCAACACATGATGACATACATATTTTTTATATTTTATTTTTGTACTGTTCACAAACTGCGAGCCCAGGTGCGACCGTACCCCTCACACCCCATGACAGTTCAGGTGTGAGGTCAGAGTGTAACTGCATTCTGTTCACCTGCTGCCACAGACACACCAGCAGCTTCTTCTCTAATGCAGCTTATGATATAAATCATTTCTTCTGGTCCATTTCCAGGATTCTTACTAAGTAAAGTAAAATTACTAATATTTCTTATTATACTCTTATTATTATACAAAAAAATACTTTGTTTCAGCAAGAAGTGTAAATGTAATTGGTTACTTCCACCGCTGAGTACAAGTACCTCAAAACTGTACTTAAGTACAATACTTGAGTAAATGTATGCGATTACTTTCTATCACTGTTTTCGATGGTACTATATCAATGAAATACTGGAATGATTTATCATGATTATCTGCCAGGTACCACATACGGTCACATAATATAGAATTATATTCACGCTAAAGTTTTGTATGAAACAATTCAACATTCAAATAACTAATCTCATATGAGAATATCAACAATATTACATTATAGCATGCACTTTTCTTAACAGAAACAAAGTGTTACAAGAGCAAAAAAAAAAAAGAATTGGTGAAAAGAAAAAATACACACATACACATAAACATAAAACATAACACTATTATGTATTAATTCAGCATGAAAGCAATCACCATGTAGACAAATGCGACATTATACAAACACATTCCTAATTAGCACTTAGCGTGTGAAAAACAACAAAAAAATAGCTTGAGTGCTGTGTCGGCAAGGCTGTAAATGGGCTTAAAAGGTGAAAATGAAGGTGTGCATCAGCAGGGAGCTCCGTCATCTGTATGCGTACACCTCACTGCAATGTTAGAGAAACATCAACTGCAGTGTAAATGCACAGCGATTGATAATCGAAAAAAAAAGGCCCACTTTGATTTGTGATTGCCTGTTAATATAATAGGGGTCTAAATATGTTAAAAAGGTGAAACAGACAAAACTCCACTTTTAAAATGCCATGTGAACCAAGATAATGGCCATAATGACACACCATCAAGGAAGCACCTATTCAAAAGAAACTTTCCTCAAGGTGACGCACCGCTCCGTTAACAATACGACCACCTGCCACCCACACAGTGAATCAACCTGCTCTGATTCAAAGCTTCAAGGAGCACTGCTTTAATGATGATTGAGGCCATTTACTCGTACTAATGCAGCCCATAACTATTTGTTCCTTCAGAGTAATTTGGAACAGAGCGAATACAAAGCTGAAGCCTGACAGAAAAAGCCCAAAAGCTCCTGGAACGTCTGCTGTTAAGACCTAAATCCTGAAAAGATTCACCTTTAATGAAGATGATGGTGACAGGTTGGAAGAGGTTGTTATGAACGTACACAGCTATTAGCTGTCATCTTCACAGGCCTGAGCAGACATAGGTTGTGCTCTTCGTACAAGCTTTTGAGTTCACCCATCTTAACATATATAACGTGTGTTTACCACAATGCACAGAGAGATTCACTGTCTGTCTAATAAGGGCAATTAAGATACATGATCAAGTGTTGTTTGGTCCTTTTTTATTTGTTCATTTTAAATGTATTTCACCGTTACACAAAAAAAGGATATTGTAAAAAGACAAACATGGAAATGCATTTAAATTTTCTGGGATTACATTTTCTCATTCAAATAAGATTTTCTCATTTTTATAAGAAGTTATCACATTTTTTATGAGAAAAGACTCACAAGGCCATGACTGTTTTCAGATGTACTACAGCTTTAGCTGAACAAGAGACACGTGTTTGCAGACTGATATACCTATAACAGAGTCCTCTGAGGTTCTAAAGTAAAAACAGAATCAATAAATTAGAAATAGTGATCCACTGAACATCATTTTGTGATTGAACCACAGCCGTACCAAACAAAGGCTGATTGAAATGATGAGATCCCTGCAGGTACCCAGTAGCAGCACTGGATCATATTTTATGGTCTGTGCAACTAAAAATGGATTTTCATTTAAAGTTATTGCTAGGTTTGTGTTTGGACAGTTTTGGTCCCGGTTCCACCCATCTGCTTCCTGTTCAGTAGATATAGGGGAAGATCCTGAAGGGGACACGTCGACAGTAAGTGTCCCAAGCTAGTCCGTATTTGGCCCTACACTGTCTCTCATCACGGGCCTCTCGGTGAATCAGCAAGACAGTGAAATATACGACGTAGAAGTAAGGCAGAAGATGTGAGAATCCTGCAGAAAAGACACAAATGCATAGACTATAAGCAGGAGGAAACACAACATAATGACAAAGAAAACTGTAACATATGTATGAATCACACATGAAATGATCATCATAGCAGAGAAACTATTACTAATGATGACCTCATTGTGAATGATGTATATGACAAACAAGCTGTAATCAAGTGTACACCCTGCTCTGCATAAAGCTGTCCATTGTCTTTTCAATCTGCATTATGTAAGAGCCCTGCATTAAATACCAGTTTGATTAAACTTGTAATGTTTCAGCTGTTGATTCACCTCAATGGTAATTTCTTGTATGCTCAGAATGTTTTTCAGGGTCTGGATGTTCCTCTTTGTCAGAGCAGCTTTCACACGTCTTGAATATGCTGCTTAATTTAGCCGTTTCTGACTCTTGCAACGGAAATTAAGGCAGATTCTACAGTACATCTCAATTACAAAGGCAGCTCCACCAGTGAGTCACATAAAGTTTGAATAATGAGCAGAATGTGTCAGCTGGAACAAAAGTCTGACAGACACCATTTTAGGGAGTGAGTTTTTAAAGAGAGCATAAGGCAGCTTACAGAGGAACAAAGAGAACACATGGTTGCTGCCTTTATTGCTTCTGCATCAGTCACAAACGTGGTATAATTATCTAATAAGGACAGGAAGGAAATACGATGCTTTTCTGGTAGCCACCAAAATGTCTTCATAGCACAGAGTATCTGAAACTGAGAGATTGGCAGCTTTGTAACTTTGTTCGCCTTGCTGTGGTCACGTAGCTCCTGATTTAAAGTGGCTATAAAATCAATATTTTCATAGCAACAATGGATCACATTGTTACTTGTATATGGAGGGGACAAACTCAAAGATCACTATGACGTGACAGTTCCCCTCAGCTCTACTGAGCTTTTAAGCGTCTGTCAGTTCATTGTTTTCATTTTCCAGCCCGCAGCTTCATTGTTCTGGTTCAATCTCACTGCTCTGATAATGTTTTTCAGCCGCATAATGCTCCTGTTTTCAGTGAAAAGCTCTGGAAATCCACGGCATACTATTTGCTCAACGCCAAACAATAGACAGAGACAGTAAGAGTAGGCTAAGCGTGGAGCATTTAGTATCTGGTTGACGCACTGGATTTCTTTTAGACAAACAAATAAAAGAATAGGGGTTTGAAAAAGGGCAACAAATATAAATTAAAATGCTATATGAACCAAATGGCTGGCCTGAATAACAGACCATTACGGAAGAAGCACCTATTCAAAAATAACTTACCTCAAAGCAACATTATGCAATTTAAAATAAGGTTTTTAGTCCCGATGCCAATAAAGATACCTGAGCTATCAGACGATACAGAGTAACGATCTGATACCAGTGTTTTATCAATAAGCTGCATGCCTCACTGTGTGGAAGGGACTGGGATCACTCTTTAAAGCATAAGGCAACATTGTAAAACAATATGTAACAAATTATTACATTGGCATAAATTTACTGAATTTCTTTCTATTATTAAAATAATAAAACTTGGTAAAGAATCACCAAAATAACAGTAATTACAATTAAAGCATAAACCTTTTTAATGCAGCATCAAATTTATCAAAACTTACACAGGAATCAAAATTCCACTATGTAATGTATAAAGTATACACATAGAATTGAATAGATCTGCCCCACTGTCACCAATACCCAATCCGGCTGTTTGAGTCAGTATCGGCACGACATCCAATATTGGCGTCTGTGCGTATCTAGAGAACGGCTCCTTTCACTCCCGGTGAGATAGCAATAACGTCGTTGTCAAAATCCAAACCTCATACCCTGTTAGCGACGCATGAACTGTACTTTGTAACCGAGCAAACTAATGCAGGGTTGCAAACTGTTACCGTCCTGACGAAAGCTGTAGTGATCTGTCTCATGGCTAACGGGAAGACAACGAAGATTGCAGACCCCTGCCAATGTCATTTATGAAAGATTTTGATGTAGGCTGTGGTTTTTCAACACAAAGTAAAGTATATTGATTTTTGTATATTGGGTGTTGAGTTAAGACATTCAGCCCTAGAAAAAAATGTAATAACTTGTACTGAACAAAGATACACACTTAACATTTGAACTCAACATTTAGATGAATCAACACGTCCGACAGTCGCTTCACCAAGCTTTTCTGGATTGTATTGTAAGTTGTTTCTGTTATTTTGTCCACCTTCTGTACAGATCATATGATCCACACAGAGGTGCATGTACAATCTGAGAAAAAATTGTGTCATTAAAACACCAACTCATCGATGTTTGTTTCTCATGATAAATATCCCTGGATACGATAACCACTCTCACGTGAATCTCCTGTCTATGAACAATGATGACGTTCGGTAATTGTGTTACGTCAGAGTGGCTTGCGTGCAATACGAGCCTTGCAGAGGCTTTTAAGCCGTCTTACCGCATGGCAGGGACCACGCCAAGGCCATGAGGAGGTCGCCGAGGTAATTGGGATGACGGACGAGCCCCCACCAGCCGGACACCAGCAGACGTTTCCCTGTTGCTGTGGCGATGGTCTCCAGCCCTGCAAGAGGAGAACGTAGATATTTCAGAGTGCAAGAAGTGCAAGTCACTGAAGAGATCAACACCCACGTCACTCTGTTATACACAGCATGGGTCGGGACACGTAATTAGAAATAATATGTGAAAGACTACAGGTGGGAGTATTTGTCTTGATTTAGAGAACACAAAAGAATGACTGACTTGCAACACTTGGGTGGGTCGGGTCTCGTCTGAACTGGTTCTTCTGTGAGTTGGATTTTCTGAAAACATAATATCCAATACCTGATGGCAAAGAGACAAATGTTAACGTGGCCATCTTCAACCACGACACACGACATATCACAGGCTGATGAACATGATTACCATTCAGTGCTATTATAGTTGCTGCTCCGAGTGAACTCAGGGCCTGCGGGTGCACAACCAGGAAGGAGGCCTGCAGGCCGTATGTGAAGGGAACCCAGGCCAGGTCCCCAAAGACCAACATGAAGCCAAAACCATCATGCACAATGTCCATGGTTGTCAGAACAGCCTCCTGTGTTAACACAAACGTGCAGTGGAAAAAAAATCAAATAATAACAGTTACAATTACTTTTGGTGTGCCACGTATTAAAGGTCTGCAAGGACTGAAGTAGTAATTCATGTCTGACATAAGGATCTACAGTACTGAGCCTAATCTTTATGGCTGACTTTGTTGACCCCTCACCTCATTCCACAGAGCATCGGCCACATACAGCAGCTGGAAACTGTTGACCAGTATCATGGCGAGTGAGGGGGAACCGCGAAGCTCCACCTCCTTCATCAACATGCCAAGGTTTATGACCACCTGAGAGGACAACAGCTGAAGTGAATACTGATTCACATCACTAGTTAGGCAACATTTTTCAGCTGCACTTCGCCAAGTGTTGGATGACAAATTCATTATGTGATTAATTGGATCAGAACAACAAAAAGTAACTCTCAGGTGAAACACACAATAAACAATGCACGGACATTACCGCATTCATTCCACAGACAATAGCCATTTACACTCAGAGGCCACTTTATTAGGTACACATTTTCAATGTAATGCAATCCAATACGACAGCACTACCATACAGTGTCCATCTGTTATGGTGCTTATCTTGTTGGTTTGTGTGAACACTGTCATAGAGGTGTTCATTCTATTCATATGTTTTAACACATATTATATTCAGAGCTGTTTCTAATATTCCGTCCCTTTCATGTATGTAAATAAGGAGGACATGAAAATGTCCAATACAACAACACCTTTAACTATGACCTCAGTAATAAACATATAATTGAAGTTACACATTTCCGACAATCTCACCAAAAACTGAATATTATAAGCTTTGTAAAGGCCGGATTTAAGGCACAGCTGTTGTATTGACTTGCGTTAAGATTGTACAGATAGCCCTACTAACGTAGCCACTAAGCGTATGTTAAAATTTAATTTAAAATAAATTATATTCAAATGTGTGTTACCCTCACCAGGTCAGAGCTTCTTTATGTAAAGTTTACTCATTACTATTCTAAAGTATCCATGACTTGAGGGTTGTCAAGAGAACAAAGTGGTTTTGTGGTTTAGAAGTCAAAATGTTGGAATTATCACTCAACTCACTGCTCGTCATGATTAGCTCACAAATAATATCAGTTGAGTTGGATCCTCTCTACTCTCTATTGTTTCACATTTCCTTTGAATAAAGACAAGTTGTTTTCTCTCGCGGCATTTAATGACTTATCTTTCCATCGGTGCTACTGGAAGGGTCTAATCTCACACAAGCGTGGATAATACATGTAAATGTAATGTGACTTAACCTTCAATACTCTATCTATAAAGAGGCATGTCACTCTTAATGGGCTCTACAAGATGATGAACTTGATTTATATAACAAAAGAAATCCCTTAGCCCTGAAAATGTCATTTGTTTAGCAATTGTAAGATGTTCAAAGTTAAAAGTACATAGTTTAAACATTCAACAGGAAACAAACATCTCCCACACACTGTCTGTAGCCAGTTGGTGGAAGCTTTTTCTGTCCTCTCCTACGCACCTGGCTTTAGAACATTCACATGTGCAAAGGTTTTACTGTGTATACTGTGAATACAGAGACAGAAAACATAAATAAAGGACTCATTACCTCGACAATTTCCAGTGTGACTCGCTCCTTCTACAGTCTCTACTATTGTCTCTATGTTGCATTATTGGGACGAGTGAAGATAAAGAGAACCTTGCTGTAATCTTAAGAATCATTTTTGAAATTCTCACTGGAATTTCTATATTTCGTCTCATGATTATGACTCAAAATAATGAAGCCTGCCCTCCAACAAATGTTTCACTGTGTCAGGTCATCAGGGAGACAAGTTTCTGATTCTGACTGCTAATTATTGTGGACGATCAGGGGAGAGCAACATCGCCCCCTGTTGGGCTTGTTGGGCTCTCTAACAGAGATCACCATCAGCGTTAATTAATTTTTGCAAAGTATGCTTTTGAAAATAATTCATACTAACAAATAAAGGGAAATATTACCACAAAAGTGTTAAGTTTTAAACAGTTGGTCAGAAAGGTACGATTTCTGTTTTAGTAAACATTTAATTATGTCACATTTGCTTTAATCTTTAATCTTTTAAGGTTTTCAGTGTTTAAATTGAATTATTTTGTTTTAACTCCATTACTTTCTCTTTGTATGAGAAAATGAGAGCAAGGGCTCAAAATTATACTTCTTCAGACTTGGTTAAGGGCAGCTTCCCAATTGTTTACCTCAAAATAACATAAGTACATATAACAAGTTGTATACGACAACCTTTGTAACAGAAATGTTCATCAGTGTCTGGATTCAAAACATAAAAAATAAATGGGTGGATTTGAGAGTGGACTCATTTCCCACCGCTGCAGGTTAACTCACCCAGCCAATCAGACCCGGTCTGAGCTCACAGAAATATTTAAGGTCAAAGTTTCCAATCCGGGGGTTTAGCTCGCGTCCAATGAAGAAGTCATACAGGGGATTTCCTAGACAGGGCAGAGGGACGGATGCTACAATTAATCCACAGGAGAACTGGACACATAAAGTAATTATAGTAGTGTGTACAGGTGCTGTATATACAGTACATAAAAAAGTGAATTCAAATCAGACTGTCTTTTCATTAATCTATTAGAAGTCAATCAATTAGCAAGTAGCTGAAACCTGTTTGCAGGGTGGATGTGTGAGAAAAACTCCCACAAATCACGTTGTGAAATTCTCAGATGACATCACTACTCTTGGCTTATTACCCAGAGATCAAGACACATCACTTTACCTTTCTAAAATTGAACAGGTTGTGGACTGGTGTAATGTGAAGTAAACTCAGGAGATGATTCATTTACATATACATATCTTGGTGTCCACACTGACGCACTGTATTTATCATCTGGTGTGATTAAACCTGTCTTTACGTCAGTTATTACCTTTTATTATTTTAAAGAACTGCTGCCTCACACTCATCTTGTAAATGTATGCATGAGTGTCTGTATGTATGACTTATGTTATGTGCGTGTATGTGCATGCAGGACAATTCGAGTATATATCTTCAGTCAAAAGCTCTTTAGGTCTATTAGCTTGATATATCCGCTGTCACATCAATGTGCATTTTTCATCACAGTATCATATCACAGTAGGAAAAGCACAGCTGTAATCAACAACGTTAATTGATGGCTGCATTCCATTTAGATGCAAGAGTTCAAAGGTCCAGATAAATGTTCAATCCATTGCATCAGTAATGGTGATGTGAAGTGCTCTACTCTGCTTTTTTTCAGTTACCTTTAGCAATTTTCTACAATTGACCTGAATACCTTTTACCAACACCAAAAAAAGGAGCATGAACTTGTTGCGTTAGGCTGTTTGTAAGCACACAGAGGAACAGTAATGGTGGACTGAGAGCATCTGTGGTTGGTTCATACAGGTCAACTGAAGCTACTGTGTTTTCCATTTTGTTTCATCTTACAAAAACAAGACGAGTGCACAGCCATGCTAGCAGCTCCGTGAGGCTGTACTTACGTACAGCGGCGCTTTGAGCTAAACGCTAACGTCGTCATTATATTATTATTCTGCTCACAATGACAATGCAGAAATGCTGATGTTTACCACCATTTGTTCAGGGCGTTATCATGCTGACTTATTTAGCTAATTATCACTAAATGCTGTGTGCACTGGAGGGAGTTAAGGATGCCATTAGCTCTGCAGGGATTTATGCAGATATAAAATCACCATAGCATATTGTTGCCATTCATCTCTTTAGCCAATGACTTATTTTATCATTTTTTCTCCCACCAACATTCTGTTAAAATCATACATTCACGTATTTAACATGTAAACTTAATTGATTTCATGTGAACTGAATCACCATGAGGTTATAGCGTGGCACTGGAACCAACAGGTTGTTGTAGCCTTGCTCCTTTTTGTCTTTTCAAAAACTGGGATGAACATAACCAACAGTGAGCAGAAGCTGAATCCCAATACCGGCTGGTCTCAGGTTTCTGCCTTCGGATGCAGCAGAGCACACAGCGTAGCTGGTGTAGCAGGGTCAGCTTACTCAAAAGTGTTCACTTGATGCCTGCAGGCTCCTGAAGAGCTTGGCCGTTCGATTATTACCCACAGGAATACCAACGTTATCCACCAAACAATAAAAGAGGCCCGCAGATGCACACTATATCACTCAGTAACTATTTTAAAATAGCGCTTTAAGGTGGACGCTTCCTTTAGCGATGGACCTCCACTCTCACCTGTGTTGCCCCCCAAAGCGAGAGCATGAGACGGAACCCAGAAGGAGCGGATGTAGAGGTAGACGGAGAACAGGAATGACACCGCTATTGCACACACTGCTAGAGGCAACAGCAGCTCAAACAGATACCCCAGAGGAGCCCCGAGCCCCAGTAATAACATCAGCAACACGCTGCTGACGCACAGGCCATAAAAACCTGAGGGAGAGAAACAAACAAAGCTGTAGCCAGGGGGAAAGAGATAAACAGACTGACACAGGCTGGTTTAAAAAAATAAAGTTAGAAGAGATAGAAGGGAACTTTAGATTGTGTAACTTAAGTAAACTTTAGCTCAAGGTCAAGAGGTTAAAATAATACATAAAGAAACAAGACTTTTGGATCCTCCTTGAAATGAAATGCCACAGCAGGTGCATTGTACTACAGCAAAGCGTAACAAACTTAGAAAGAAAACTAAAAACTCAACCATAACTGTGAAATATTAATATCTATCTTAATATTAATTTATAGTACTATAGTATGATAGACAATAATGTTCAAGAGCATAATTATCCTCCATTACTCACGGTACCAAGCTAGCTGTTGCTCAACAACATTGCAGAAAATCACACTATATGACTAATAAAAACTGTGCCTTTAACATATGCATATCACATCCTAAAAATAAATAATCATAAAAACAAAACATATGATCAGTAATATAGATACCATTTATGGGATACTTGAGGCGCGTTCCATCCTTCAGCACTAATCCTTCAGACACCTGCCGGTAAAAACACTCACTTTGAATTTGAACACATACATATTCTGTGTATTCATTCATTATTGGAACAGCGTCACAGGCTCAGTCAAAGCATACGAATGTTCTCTATGGGGATCAATAAAGTCTTAGAACACAATATTTGGCTTGAAAGTCAACTAATCACAATATTGCAATTCATGTAGCGTATATATTGTGCATATAATATACGGTCATGCTAAGGTTGGGTGATATGGCTGAAATGAATCACAATATTAGTTTGAATATTCATCCCCTATCAGTGTATGTCATCATAGTATGGAATATATATATATACGCAAGTGTCCCACTTTTAAGCATTACACATAAAAACCTCTTCAAGTGTGTAAAGACAAAAACGTTAAAGTGGGCCGATGTAACCATTGAAAGAAGAATCAACATATCCCTCCGCTAACAAATGAAAAGTTAAAATCATAAACAATTAAATCTCTTTTTTTCCAGCATGTGCTCCTCACACTATATTCTAGCATGGCACAGATAACCATGAATATGTCTTTAATAGTTTTACATTTTGCCACTTTGATGCTTATTCGCTTTCTTGCAGAGTCATGACGATCTATATCAGTCGCACATGCTCGTTAAAATATGAGGCCCAGTGATTGCTATATGATCATATTCACAATTTCACTGAAGGTTGAGACAATAATTATTATTTCATTTATTATTATTATTAATTATCACCTAACCCTACATACTTCCTTTATAAATCAACGTTTAGCATTGAGTATTAATAGATTTACTTTAACACAAAACAGGAGCTTCTATCGTTGGTTGTTTCTTCAAAGCCACCAGATAGAATCTTATTGTTGTGTTCATCCCCACAGCCGGTTTCAATGTAAGTTTAACCTGGAGCCAGGCCGACGAACGAGTCATACCTTTCCTATTGGCATCACGTAGAGGAGGGCATGCAGAGCGATCCAGCCCAGCAGAAGTACGAGGGCCACAGGGTCCCATAGCTGGTCAGTGGAGGGAAGGGGAGGGGGCCACTGGAGCACACTGGCCTCAGGGGATCGACTCACACCGACCAGGAACAGCACCGTCAACGGGAGAAAGACGGGTATGCATAAAGCACCTGAGAGAGATTACAGATAAAAGTGAGATGACAACCTGACTGACGTCACTGAGCTGAACTAGTCGGACGCAAAGCAGCGGCATCACTGGGCAAACTCAATAACGGAGCAGAGTGAGACTATGTAATGTACCACATTGATATAGCAAATGTGTGATCTCTTTAAATAATCAATCATGTTGAATAACTGCATAGTAGCAAAACAATTAGTTCAGCTGTCAGCTTGGGTCCAACACAACGCGTGGTTCACTTCTTTACCGTCACATCTGTAGTCTGCAGCGAGCTCAACTATCACGTTCAAAGCTTGATTTGACTTTAGAGAGCAAATTGGACGTGACGCTCAATATAAGAAACGCAGCGGGAGAAGCACCACTAATGTGCTAACACACACACACACACAAAGAAGATGTGTTCTGTCCTTTCATATCATGTCTACAATGACTAATCTGACTTGGGTGGTTGTGTTGATTCTTAATTAGAGCTGTATTGAACAGTTGGAGTTCATGTTGCAATCTTTACTGGTATTATTTCTATTGTGGCAGAAGTTTTATGATCTTATAAAACAACAAATATCACGACAGCGTATATGTATATCAAACACAGTAAATTACTATCAATGCTCTTCTGTATGCCGGCTGTTAACCTTACTGACGTTCACTTCTAACTTTCTAAAATCTGCTTTTGTTCACTAAGAAATACGTGCAGCTGTTTAACGTGTTTCACTTGAGGTTCACCATCGATGTAAAGTAGTTTGTACAGAAAAGCAGCTTTTATCTGTGAGGAGCAACACAGTGAAATGAAACATTGTAATTCAGCATTCACGAGAGAAGGAGTGTGAACAAGTGACACACAAGCGACCAGAGTACATGAATAAAGTGACAGAATTATTTCAGGCTTATAGCTGCAGCAATTGTAACAGTACGATTGTCTAGACAGAGTGGAGTTTGTGGTTATGTAGGGGGCGAAATAACTTAAATAAGATGATGGTGGATGTGTTGTGATGGTGCCTGGATGAGAAGGTCTGCTGTGACTCACCCAGGGTTCCTCCGAATTCCCTCTCTGTGTCATGTGAGGATCTGTGTTTGAGCGCTTGACTGTTTGGCCTCATTATTGGTCTCCTGTGAAAATAATTAAGTAGTTCAGTCAAGATAAAGACATTTGGGGGACAAGCAAATGTAACAGAGAGTTCTGATGAAGGTGAACTTTGACTGGCAACAAAAGCTAAACATCCTTGTTCAAATATATTTACTGAAGTTCTGTACTTAGGAACAACCGAGGTATCTGCGATTACTTGGGTATTTCCAATGTATGTAACTATGTACTACTTAACTCCACTACATTTATTAACATATACAATTACCAGTGACTATGCTCGGATGTACATGAAGTTGCCAAACTGTACAAGAACGTTTTATCAGGATAGCGTGACAGATGTCAACTTGCCAACAGGTTATACATTAGTTCAAAGCCGCATCACTCAACCTGCTACAATAAAATGCTGCCTACCTTATAACGCATCAATAATGATAGTAATAATAATAATAGACTAATATATATTACATTTAACACTATGAAAGGAGCCATTCTGCTACTTTCAGGGGCTTGTACCTTTGATACTTTAAGTGCATTTGCTGGTTATACTTAAACACTTAAATTTGAATAGAGGACTTAAATTTGAGTATTTTTACACAAGTGTACTTTAAGTTTTATAACCACTGGTCAGAGTGAGACAATTACTCCATGAGGCTTTCCACACAGAGGACATCTATGGACGCCTAGAACAATAAATAATAAATAAATGGACAAGACAATAAACGATGACGTCAGAAAAAAAGTATATTCAAATACTCTAACTTAAGCAACTTTTCAAATTCTGTTACATCATTTAGATTAGCTGTTATTTTGTATTCTAGTGTTGTAATATTGCGCCTGGAGTCGTAAACCACCGAGACAAAGTTCAGCTCGGTTCTTGTGTGTCCAAGCAGCTACACTTCTATTATGAAACATGACACGAGAGGCCGTTTCTACGTCAGTGTCCCACTACCTGCGGATGCTAGAATGATCTGAGCGCGAGAGAAACATTGGCTTTGCAGTAAAATAGAGCGTAATACAAAGAACAAATAGCCGTGTGTCTTGTAACACATCGAATACAGTGTCTTACCGGTGTAATGCATGGAGGTGTAGATGGGACTGAGAAGATATTCCAATCAATGCGCCCTATCCAGCAGCCTGCAGATGGAAACGCCCCCGAAACACGTTGAAGATCACGAAACGGCCTCAAAGCCAATCAGATCCTTCCGCGGCCATCAGAAGAGGGTGGGTAGGAGTGGGTTAGGCCAATCAAATGAGCGCCTCAGGTGGCGACAGTGCATCCTAGAGAGAGGAATGGCTGCAAACGTTGTGAAATCTTAGTTTTTTACATTGTATAAGAATAGTGACTTATTTGTCTGTCAGTTAAACACATTCCTCACTCACTTATTGTATTCATATAGTTTGTTGCACTTATTGTATTCATATTAGTTTGTTTCTGTACTTTTGCTCTGGTTTATGCTCTTATATACTTGTTTAAAAAAGGAGATGCACTTATGACTTCTGGTGACTAGTAGTTCTCTTGAATACCGATGTTGAATACACTTATTGTAAGTCGCTTTGGATAAAAGCGTCTGCTAAATGACTGTAATGTAATGTAATGGACTGGTTAATATTATTCTAAAGACTTATAACAGGGTGGAAAACTTTGAAGAAAGTCAGCCATAGCTCTTCTAACCTTCTACACAAACAGAACTTGTATAACTAATAATTAAAAAATGTAATTACAATATGATCTCTACTATAACAACCGTGGCACCGTGTGGCTGGTATATAGTAGAAATTATATTGTAATTCTGTTTCATCAATGTTCCACAGAATGGTTTTCAGTACTTAGCCAGGTGTCGATATGACTGGGCAGATTTTTCAACGCAACAGCATTCACCACCGTGCAAGATACACAAAAGTCACAAAACTCTATAGATGTGTAGTTGACATCAAAATGAAGGTTGAATTCAAAGATTGGTGTGTTCCGAGCGGGGGCCCTGGGGGTAAGGGGGTAGGAAGTAAGGAAGGAGCCACTGACCCCCCACTTTGTGCCCCTGGTCGGATTCCACGTCACGGCTGGTGTGATCCCATCACAAGATAGTCTCTAGGTTTAAATTTGCCTGCTTCAATTAGTTTTGACAAGGAAGAGATTTTGAATCTCACATTCATACACTTTTATTGTAGACATACACATTTAAACCATTCCTAACGTAGTGTTTATCTGTGAAAGACAAGCACAGGAAAAAAGAGAATCAACTAACCTCAAGGCAAGAGTTACAGTAAATCTGCTGGAGTTACTTTAATGCTAGACATGGATTACATAATCAGATGGTATTCAGATTGCAAATTATTCAGCAAAAAAAAAACGTAACAGAATTTAATAATACAGGAGAACTTTTCTCTTTCGTCATTCATATTCTGTATTCACATTAAACATCTTTCCTTCAAGGAGAACATGTGCTGCAACGTTCTGCTTTCATCATGGATAATTCATTTCTTTCTATCTTTGCAGATACGGCAGATGAGAGCGGTTTCTTTTCTCATATTCTATGGTTTGTAAATTACTATTGTAATATTAAACCCAAGTGCTCGAGGCTCATGTGCACGTTGTAAGGCAAGTGCCTGGAATGTAATGTTGCTCTATCTCAAATTCACTGAATCTTTTTGACAACCCAACAGCCCAATGTCTGCTTTTCTTTAGTGTTGGAAGATTTCTTGATATTCTTACAGTAGTTAAAGTGCCATCCCGACGCCATTTTTACAGTATAGTATGAATCTGGATCAAGAAATTGAACATTTAACAGTAATTATATAAGAGAGAGTCTTTAAATGTGGATGCACGATTCCAGTGTATATGGTAATTCTGTCTGTAGTAGTGATCTGGTGTTTGGAGAAGACTAGCTGGCTGTGGTGCACTTTGAGCTTTAACCCCGTTCGCAGATGACTTCAATCACACTCTGCTCCATTGGGGCAGGATCCAGGCAGCGGTGGGCGGAGCTCCCCACTATCTCATCCAGCAGGAAGTGTACAAGGTTCTCGTCGGAGACGAACCGCCACAGGTACATCTGCAGGTAGTGGCAGTCGACCTGGATCTGCTGCAGCCCGAAACGGCCAAAGGTGCGCAGGCGAACACACTCCAGGAACGTCTTTAAACTGATTTTGATGATTCCCGTGATCACGGAGACCTGCGACAAGTGAAGGGCTGTGTGAGTGTGTGGGTGAGAGATGTTGTGCTTTAAAGACTACACTACCGTGTTAACGAAGACCTGCACTCACCTTGTTGAACTCCACCGAGCTGAAGATGTCAATCCTCTCAGAAAACAGCTTGTGTATGTTGCTCAGTAGATTGGTATCCATGGGAGCGCTGCAGGCAGACAGAAGACAGATCACTCAAGTGAATCCACAATTAGAACAATGACCTTATTCTCGTGATTAAAAACAACTCAGTAACAATTGTCCCCCCCCTGCAGTAAAAGTGAAGGACGTAATACAGATTGGCTGTCTGTGTCTGCTTGTATGCCTTCACACAAACACAATATCTTACCAAGCAGAGAGGGACGGAAAAATGCACAATAATTAATGTACATATGTAACTGGTGACAGTGACAAAACTGAGTAGGGATGTATCTTGGCTTTAGATTTAGCTCTTTTGACATGGCCTAGATTTACATGTTTTCTATCTTTCCTAAATTATTCTTCCATATAGGAGAAATGGAAAAAAGACTCCTCAGTCCAAGAGTTCATTCTTATCCGGAGTCTGATAATGTTGTGAATGTATTAGAATGCTGTCATTAAACTAAACAAACCCCAAACTGCACTTATTTGCAGCCCGTTTACCTCGGAGTGTAGCTGGCAGCGTAGCGGGCTTGCTGCCTCGAGCTGCTGTAGACAGAGAAAGTCCTTTTGCTGGAGTCACTGCTGTGTGCCTTCCTCACACCTTCTTCATACAAAAGGCCGACCTGTGGTAGAGCAGAGACGGTTCATAAGACGGCCTACATGGTGACGAAAGCATAATGAGTGGACTTTAAGCACATAATGCAGATGGCGATAATGTGAGCTGTGACCTGCACGTCAATGGACGTGGTGTCCTCCACCACTCTCTTCATCACAGCACGGACATTTCGTGGCTCGATGGTGTTCACCCAGTCTCGTGTTTCGACGCTCTTTCGTAACATTTGGGAGATAATTAGGCCCTGAACCTGCAAAAACACACAACAAAATATGCAAATTTGTAAGAAAAAGGAAATTTGCAGAACTATTTTCTTGCATGGATGCGTCTCTTCTCCCTCAGTAAGAAATGTAACTCTGTGAATGTTGTAGATGAAAACCTTTACCTACCTTTACATAATGGTTCAACAGTTTCTGTGCTGCCTCCCTGGCTTCAGCACATAAAGCTGTGACGGGTGTTACGGGACTGTGGTGCTGAGGAAGTACAATAAGAAGACCACCTGGGTTTAGTAAAACAGGCTCCCTATTGGGAGTGAAATAGGTCAAGGAAAAACTAAAATGACATTTTAGTCACATTCATCAGTGCTGAATTAAATAATGTATTTCTACAGTGCAATATGGCCTGAGGCTGCATACATAGAGGTGACAGGCCATTTACCTGCACAAGGAACTGTTCATCTGTAAGAGTGAGGATGTAGGAGATAGTAGAGGTCTCGTAGTCCAAGCAGAGGCGAGACAGCAGCAACAGAAGGGCCGGAGGAGTCGAACCTCCCTTGTCTCCTGCACTGTCGCAAAACTGCCGAGAAGACTGGCACACAAACTTTATAAAGCTCACCACCAGGCTCTCACGTACACCCTGGCTGCAGAATTCACCCTGTGAGGAGAAGACAGACAGGAACAGCTGTCACGCTTACTTCGGGGTAGAGTGGAAAACGATTTTCTGGGACAAGCTGTTAACTGGCAAATAAACAAGAACAACTATTCACCTTAAAGTACGGCTTGTTGGAGAATGCAATGTCCTTGGCTGTGAAGAGATGCACCGACGCCAACACTGACTTAATCTGATTGAGGATCGAGGCTGACAGGGAGGAGAGCAGCTCCGGCAGGCTGGTCGGAGCATCTCTGCCGGAGGCCGGTCCCCCTAGAAGAGCTCCGCCTCCGGCCACTGAGGCGCCGGCCATAGAGAGCCGAGGTGTCGCCAGGGCCTGCCGCACGTCCGTCAAGCTGTCCATGTAGAAGCTCTGCAGGGCGGACAGGTACTGCTTGACTCGCTCTGTTGCGGCCCGTATCACAATCTCAGTCCCCTGGTTGGGCACGGCAGAGCCCGGCAGCAGTTTGGTTACAGCCTGAAGTCTGCGGTGGAAGCGGTCGAGTGCGCGGACCAGGAGGGAGTTATCTCCGACCCCTTTCTCCTCTTGAATCCTCCGCTCCACGAGCGAGAAATAGCGAGCAGCCAGATCATCCACAAAGGCATTCAACTTACCATTCGCCATCTGGGGAATGTTTTTGGATGCAAGCTCGCCTGTCTGAGCGTGGTTGATAAACAGTTCTTGATAGGATGTTATTACTAAACACAAGCTGCTGACAAATTCATTGCAGCCCCGGTCAATGAATTCCAGGATGTCAGTGTTTGAGGTGGGAGAAGGCAATGCGCTCGTTTTAGGGGTGTTATCAGTCGGAGATCCAGCGGCTGAGGCCGACGCCAACCTGCGTGCAGAAGCATCTTTCACGGCTGAGGCGGACGGGTACGGTCTTATCTCTGCTTCCAGACCCTGGAGGTCCGACTCTAGCCGAGACCGCGCGTGGCTCAGGAATTTATCACAGAGCTCCTCGGCTGGCTCGTCCAACTGTAGCAGCAGCTCCACACACTCGGATAAATCTTTAGCGCTTGACCCGCCATCCCTGTAAGACGACAACAAAACGGGTAGAAATGGTTGATCGACTGGAAAATAAATGTATCTTTAAGCATTTTGAAATTCAATGTGGAAAAATGATTTTTGCACAGGCAAGTACAACATTCAATGACAAAACTAGTTTTTTTTTTAATTTACTTTTTAGTTGAGCAGCATGAATATCTGCCACATACAATGTCGCAAATTGGGAATTGTAGTTTGAGTGAAATCAGGGGAAAATAATGGAAACAGTCTAAAAGAAGTTTGAACAAAAGAGGATTTGTCATTTTGATGGTTCATAAAATCACATTTATTGTGAGCAATAAGCGTGACTCTTTAGTGTTATGTTTCCTCAGAGTGGAGCCCATAATGTAAATGCAGGTTTAGAGATTCCCACCTGAACTTCTGTCGAAGCTCCTGTGCCAGTTTATCCATGATGGCGTGACAGTCGTCCTGAATCCCCTTGAAGGAGGGCAGGTGGCTGTACTGCTGCAGCACACAGCGGGCACGGCGGTGGGATCTCACCGCCTGAGCGTAGGCCTGCAACTCCAGACACTTGTTTAATCTGGCAGGCAGTTCAAACAGAAACTGCAGCTTCCTTAACAGAGTGTGAACCCCTAGGGTGGAAAATGACAAGACAAAAAATATGGAAATAAATCACCTTGAAGTCACCAAGACCGACACAAAACAAACTCCCAGTTTAGGTCTCACCTGAGAGTTTTGTTATCTGCGCGTGCTGGTCTTGCAGAGTACCACTGATGCAAGCACTGAACTCTGTGATTGCCGCCATGTTGGCAGACAAGCCATCCATTTCGTCCTCCATCTTTTTGAAATCATTCTTCATCTTTCTTATGGTGTCTGAAAAAAAAAAAAACATGCAAAGATGAATTCGGCGATCCACATGTGGAAAATGCGACTAAATTCAACAACGTTTCAACAGTAACTCCACAGTGAGCGAGACGTTGCCTCACCTGTAGCCGATATGAACTTGTTGTAGTTTTCATACACTAGCGTCTGCATGTCACTGTCCAAAGAGCGGATCTGCTTGACCATGCAGGTCTCCTGGTCCATCAACTCCGCAAGGGAGCACTCCCTCCTAAGCTGCAGTTGGAGACAAAACCCACAATGGTCACAATTACACTTCAAAACAGCATATATAAAATACCAAGGAAGCAGCTTTTCTTCACAACTGATTTAACCAAATCAGAATTAAACGATCATCCACCGTCTGGAAATGTGTGTACATTCGATCACTACCATTCAACCACAAGAACATAATGCAGTGTGTGTATAGAACTTCAGTCACAGTGCGTTTTCTGGTTATTAGGTGACGAAAGCGTCCAGTCCACTTCTTTCTGTGCCGTTTCCATAAAGTTGAATGAGCATTGCATGCATTGTTTGGTCATGAATTATATTCCCGATTAGTTTTGTGGTTCTTAATAAAATAACAACCGTCAGCATTTTTTACAGGCGTCCATATTCCCTGGCACACCAAAGTAGACTTTGCAGCAGCATGTCATTTCTTTAAACTGACTGCTGGGGATAGTCATATGCATCCCAGACACTCAAATGTCCTTTCATTCAAATATCATCATAATATATGCCTACCACATTAAAGCAAATGGCATTATGGGTATTGTTTTTAGGCGCTCAGCAACTATATGATACTAAATGGGGACTCCTCTAGAAAAATATGATAGTTTATATAATTTAACAACAGTATCTAGAAAAGTTACTAGGCCTATTGCATAATATAGAAGCTTCAGCTACCGCTAATATTGACAACACGTTAATAGCATACAGTGCTGCAGAGGCTATTATGTGAGTTGTGTCACCCTGGAAACAGGTCACATGACAGCAGTGGTCACCTTGTTGAGGAAAACTTCGTGGTCAAAATGCGGCCCGTTGATGTCGCAGGGATCCAAGGACTTCGCCTGCTCCGCGGCCTTTCCTTCCTCGTCCATCCCGTAGTAGAGCTTCAGCATGCCGTGCACCCTGCGCTTCCTGCCGGACTCCTCCGACTCCGACACCGCCACCAAGCCGTCCGCCTCGCCGTCCATACTGTACGCTGGCCAGCTGAGAAATGTACAAACGACAGTAAACAAAGATGACGAAGGCGTCCAGCTGGAAGGAGAAAACTAAACACTACTGCCTTAAAACGCTAACTTCTTGCTCCTAAGTGACTGTTATTCGTGTGGCTTAGCTTTCTGCTCTTAATAAGAGGGCTTTTCCAAATAATTAATTGGAGAATGGCACATTTCTCCTGATACACAAGCAGCTAGCTTGAAAACGTCACCGTTTCCGGGTTTGTAGCCTATCCGGTGTTACGTCGTCAAAGAGTAAGTGTAGTCAAGATAATAGCCTAAGCGAGTCACTTGTGTTGACAATGTACTTCTGGTTTGACTGTGTACTACTGCGCATGTCAACTTTTACACAGCAATCGACTGAATCACGAGAATAGATAGTTTTAATAAATGGATACGGATATTGATGATTTTTTCTAGATTGTCAGAAGTGATGCTAGTTCAATCAAATGTATGAACGTAATGTATCGTGTGTGCATGATGTGACAAAATATAAATGATAAAAGCTTTATTTCATTTGCATGAAGATTAAAAAAAAATATTAACAATTAAACAAAATCCAGCCATATTAAGCCCATTTCTTTCCTGATGAATGGGGAGAATGGGCTGCATTGTCAATGCTGCCATAAACAAAAGTAAATTAATTTAGAAATGGAAGAAGAAAAAACATCAACAGTGAAAACTGTTGAAGTTAAGTTTAGTAGTCTGGTCTTCTCATCAATCATAAATTCCTAATGCTAAAACGAAGATGTATTCTTGCCTTATAAGACAAAAACCTGAGGCTGAAATGCTTACAAGGAATCAAGAAAAGAATAAACAGAAACCATAAAAAAATACAGCTTTACAGGTTTCGTCTTAAGAGAAAACAATTTTATTTTATTATTAAATTGATTGGTCAAAGATTCAAAATCTAACAAAAGACTATATATTGCATCATAGACAATTCATTAAAAGGGGAATAATATCCTCTGATTCACTTCAGGCATTTGTTATCAGTAATATTATTTATAGCCAGTTCAACACTTTTTAGGTGCATGTTAAACCATTTCAGAATGAACAGTGTTACATCACGCTTACATCCTTGCACAATATACAACCAACATCCAAATTTAACACTAGAATGGTTTTCCAAGCCAACCTAGTTGAAATGTTACCGGAGCAAGTTGTTGCTTTCTTTGTAAAATAAAGAGAGAAGAGAGGATCTGATCATAACACATGGCAATGTAAAGGGTTACAGGAGAAAGTCATTGGCTGAAAGGGAAGAAAAGACTCGGTCTCCTTTTATTGACTGGCTTAATATTAACGGCTCAATAGTACCGTCTTGATAGGTTGGTGAGTCATCACTATGGGGGTACAAAAGATCCAGATTGAAAACTCTGAAAATCACCTGGGCAGGTAAAGCACCAAGTCCCCCTTCATTTCAGACAAGACTACACAACTGAACATTTTGGGCAGAAACTGAGCTATCATCACACACTTAAGGTTCACGCAGGAACATATTTTGTGACAGAATCTGTGTTTTAAAGCGATGTCAAGCTTTCTTCAGTGCCTCAAAACATAATCAGAGCATGACTTTCTCTCCCCATCAGGCTTACATCAACAGCAGTTTACAGCACTTACTGCAGAACGGGTCAAAATGAATAGATGTACAAAACATATTGCCTCAATAAAAATCACACAAAGTAACAGTTAGTGGTTAGTTAAAGAAGTATGGCTTCAGTACATTTAGGCTGCAAGTATTAAACACTTAACATATTTTCAGAGAAATTAGGCCCACTTTGCATCCGTTTATTTTTAAAAAAAGACAGACATTTGAATGAAGGCAGACTGACCAGTGGTTATCCAGTTTATCAATATACGCACACATCAGCTAGGGAGAATGAAATGAATGGTCTGAAAATGTGGGAAATATATTATAAAACACAAATACTTTTCTCAAACCACCGTAATAACAAAAACTGTCCATTCATGGTTTCCAAGCCCCAAAACAGTCACTCAGATGCCCACTCGGTACAAACAAAAAGGCACTTTGATGCTTCTGCAAAGTGATCGCATGAGAAGATAATGCTTTCAATGACCCATGTCTTCATTTCATTGTTGTGCATACGGACACCAACGAGTATTTGAAAATGAAATAAAAAATATTCTCTCATAAAAGCGAACAAACGATACAAAAACAGGTTCATAAACAGTGTATTAGTATCAATAGTGCAGTATCACATGATGTGTAAGTCTGATGTGGAATGCCTATTCTACATTGTGACATGCATAGTGTTAAGTTAGCAACAATATATTGGACTGCTGCAGTTAGGTTACGGACGGTAGCTGACGTATAACGAGTCCAAGCGTAGAAAAGTACAAATATTCTGCAGTTTGCATGCTCAGGACAATCAGGAAGAATAAGAGACGCCTCCGTATCTCAAATCAGTGGAAGGCAGATTAATAAATGGCCATTAGTGAGGTGAACTTGTTTGTTAAAATGTACAGCAGAGACAGGAAGCGCCTGTATCAGCATTAGGGTGAAGGTCAGAGAGACACCCGGAGGACTCGGCCATGTGGTGGTGATGGAGGTCTTTGTCTGGAGCGTTGCGGTAGCATACTGTAATGCAGCACGTTAGGCAGGCTTGCTTTGGTGTACAGACTGAGATTTGAACAGTGTCGTCAAAAGTTCTTGGTCGGTTGAGAAAAGGGTTCTATTATTACTCTAAATATACCCCCCCCCCCCAAAAACAAATGCTGAAAACAGACGTCAACAACACTTTTATACAAAGACAGTGTTCCTCGTCCTTTTTTCAAATAATGTCGACCATGATTGTGCTTGCAAGGAAAAAAAGTAATTTCAAATGGCTAACTAGAACTTGTAGGCTGCAGTTTGAGTTTGTCAAAGTTGTTTACGAGTCAGTCGGTAAAAGTAGTGCTGATAACAGGAAGAATCGGGTTTTTTTCTTTTTCTTCTATCGCTCGTGTTAGAAGTTGCACAAGGACTGTATTGCATCAGTTTTACTTTGCTGATCAGGTTTGACCACACAAGTTAAAGTCAAGTCATGACCTGTGCGTGGATGTCACTTTTTCTACTTGGAAGTTACACTTTGAATATGAAATGCTAACGTTTCAGTGGTAGAAATAAGAGCAAAGTATGATCTATAAATGGCTAGACGAGAGCTTTCAAATAGATTAATCTTACTAATTCTACTGTATGGTTTGGGTGGTTCGTGACTCTAATTTCACTATTTTATTGGTGCAAATCAATTCATGCTCCCCAATGACGACTTGAATCCTCTTTAACAAATGAAAATCACAGCAGAATTATGCTTTTAAAAGTGCGATGTCCCAACTGCACTTTCTCTCCACGATAACCAGCTGCAAATATCCTCAAAACATGAATTATCTCTTAAAAGCATGTACTCACAAGTAACTTCCACAACACAGATAACGTGCTCCCATACGGACTCTTTCTGATCAGTAACAACCCCTTTATCCTTTCTACCAGTGCTTTTCTGAAGTGTCTTCACCCTTTGATGAGAACAAGGCACCGGCAGCTTGAAAACGCAGAATAGCGGGAACACGCCCTTAAGATCGGCCCCTGAAAGTGTTTGTCATGATGACGGTAAAGAGTTTGTGGTTACTGTTACAAAATGTCTGTTATATGGGGATATATTGTTCTTGATATCCAACCCCCCCCCAATAAGAGTAGAAAGAGGTAACGCAGTGGTTATACTCTAATGAGGTTTAACATTGTTTTAACAGCTCCAGAGTGCTGCAGAAGGGTAAAGACCGTCATGAGATGTCATACACTTGGAGTCTATAGATTTCTGTAAGGCTTGTCTCAGACCCATGGACGTCCACCATATGGTGCTCAGAGAACGCTATATTTTCTTTATGTAAGGCCATTTAATGAACAGCCACTTCAGTTGAACCTTGGAAGCATACGTTGTTAATAGATCATTTTGTTTTTCACATTACTGTACTCTCTTAATATACACACACACACACACACAACGTCAAAAGATAAATATCGCCACTCACACTTGGATCCCTCGCTTGGTCCTTTGCATGTTCATATATTATCAGTTATGTGTCGAGTCTTTTTCTTTTAAATCTCAGTGTACAGTGTTCAGGTTTGGTCTTCGAGAGGCACGGGGCAGAGCTGATGAGCGAGTTTAACTCTGCTCCAGACTCTCCGTCACCTGCACGGCTGAGTATGCGGGTGCAGCAGACACCTGTCGGGTGAAGAAGGACGCGGCTCTTTTCGGCTTCAAGCGTTTGATTTCTTTTCCTGGAAGACAAACAATGGAGAAATAGTGAAAAAAAACGACTACAACTGAAGTTACTACAGGGAGATTGTCTCGGTATATAGAGGTAGCTCACTCTCGAAAGATTATACCGCAAGTAGGCTCGGGCTACAAAAAGCAACCCCTAGACTCACCATTGTCCACGTAGCTGATAGTGTTAAGTGAATGGACCCGACTGCACATGACACTGTTTTGCCTGCGCAGCATCCCGCGCCGTCCTCCGCGTCCGTTCTGGTTGCTGCCGTCCTGTCCGGCAGTCTGCTGCTGAGACAGACTCCCCTCACCGTCCATTTCCACTGCAGCTCCTCCCTCAGTCGCAGACTTCAGCTCCACACAGAACTCAATGAATCCGCTCATCAGCTCTGCCTGGTTGACGAAAGAAAAAGGAAACGCCGATGAGCCTTGAGACGTATATACATAATTAACGTCTGCGATACTTTTCCGATGACAAAAAGGGTCAGATTACCAGCCTTGGATTAGGGCCTGGAGGCATTACTGCCTCTAGCATTATATAACATCTCTTCACCATCTGTTGTTGGTGAAAGAGATCTTATGACGTTCAATCTAATCTCATCAGATGACGACGTGAATTCTGAATGTCACAAACGTGTTCCTACCTGTTTGGAGTAGATCTTCAGCAACTTGTTGACAGGAGTGCCGTCTTCATCGCCATCGAACTCCAGCCACAGAATGTGCGAGTCCCCCTGCTCCTCGGGGTAGCTGTGGTCCCAGGAAAGCTCGTTGAATTGCAGGCCGAGCAGCACATGCTGCGGGGAAATGTGTTCCAACCGGAGAAACCAGGTTATAGTTCATGAAGAGAAACAGAGAACTGCTCTCAACATATCTGCGGTGTGCACGGGGATTATCCAAATGCGCGCCCACAAAGTGAGAAACACGGCGTTGTGATGTTGTTTCACAGAGCTGTCAAACCAAAGACTCACCTTCTCTTTGACATCCATCACATAAACTCCCTCCAGGCAGATCCCGACGCTGACAGCTTTGCGTTTGGCCCTTTGGAGAATCCCTTGCACTGGTTTGTCGATCTCCCCAAAGAAGAAAGCGCACCTGTGTGCGGAGTTAATGCCAATTAAAACCTAATAAATAGGAAGTGATATGAGGGAAACCAGATGAGTATAAATGGCTCATTGCACAAAGCGTTACCCGTAGTAAGGCAGAGAGTGACATGTGTTGAGGTACTGGTGTAGGAGCTGCGTGGGCTCAGGAGAGTTTCCAGCGGGTGTGCTGATCTTTCGGTACTCCTCCATTAGGTTCTTCTCCAGCCCCGTCTGACGGCTCGACTTCCCCCTCAGAGTGGAGAACAAACCTCCACTCCCCATGGCAACATGAGCGGGCAGAAGAGAAGACAGCTTCTTCTTTCTGTGGAAAGCAGATGAGAGAGAGTTTGTAATATGCATTGAGTGCATCTTATCTGTGCAAATCTAAAAGATTACAGTAAATCCACAATTCATTGTTTAACATGTACCGGTTGATCCGTCTTTACGATTAACAGGATGCTGGAACATCCGATTTCGTCACTGCAGTACTTTCCTTCGCTGCCCTACTGTGGAGTTATACATTTCTCCTTCAATCATCGATTCCCTTCACTCCTGCAGTTGCTGTACAACTCAGATTTGGTCCCCTCTTCAATCACTCAATTGACATTTTTTGTTCTTTCATGCCACCCATCCAAAAGGTCCTTTCTCATACGTTTCATGACGGCCACAAAATCAAACGTGTTGGTCTCACAATAAAGTTCTTTACCGTACGAGTGTTGCTGGAATTCTGACCTCGTCTTCTCAAGTACTACCTCTTACATATCGACATGAAAACTCTCCTTAAGTGGGACAGCTTCTGTTCTTTGGCGTCATAAAAGACGTCAACTGCTGATTACCTAGAGATCGTCTGAAAAAAAACAGAACTCTTGATCTAAAATATAACCTGCAACTAGTAATTATAATACAAAGGATGAGCAGTATACGTCAAGGTCATCAAGCTGATAGTTGTGTTTTTCTTCTCAACAATAGTCCAATCACGTCATCATTTGAGGATTTGATTAGACTGTATTGTTAAACATGTAATGTATGTGTAGAAGATGAACTCAGTGTCTTCTCTCATTTAAGAGGCTTTACAAAAAAAAAAAAGAAAGACATTTCCACGTCCATCCCACTCCAATCAAAAATGTCATTTTGTGTTTTGTACTTAAAATCCAACAAGTAACTGAAAAACACAGCTGTGGCACAATAGGAGTGTGAAATATGAACATCTCAAAGCCCCCAAATAAAAGAAGCTCTGTTGACCTTTTGTCCCAATGCCTGTGGATTTCCATAAAATAACATGTCGTGGCTGATTGTGCTGACATACTTAACGCTGCTTAATCTACCAGCTGCTCTCTAGAACATGTGGGTTGATGGACATGAGTTTCGTTGTGCATTTTACAGCGGCATTTGTTTTTTCCCTTGGCTGAAGTGAGGCATCCTGTCATGATTTGACAAAGTTGACCGCAGGGGCCAGTACACACTTCTTCATTTTCTAAAAAAGGCAAACTATTACAGAGTCAACTGTGAACTCCACGAAAAATGTCCATTTAAGCAGAACGTCTGGTAGGATCATGTGTTGAAAAGAATGCTGCGTGTGTGTTAATTATCTTACGAGAGAACGGCCCAAATCTGGCTCGCTTTCATGTGGTTACATGTTAGACAACTCATGTCCGTCTGTGAAATAGGAAGCAGGAGCCAGGGGACGGCGAGTTTAGCTTAGCTTAGCATAAAGACTGGAAGCAGAGGGAAACAGCTAGACTTACCGAGCCCGGGATCGGACAAGGAGGGGGAGAAAAAAAAGACTTTAGCAAGATGTTAATAAAGTTTTAAAAAAAATATTACAGGTAAAAAAAGAAGGAAAAAAAAGGGTTAATGTACTTCTTGGTCAGTCTATGGAAACAACCACGACAATGGTGCACACACCATATAAAAAAATAAAAAAAGGCATTAAAAAGAGGTAAAGCTTTTCATGTTGCTGAGCTGTTGTTGTTTGACTGATTGGCACAGCTGTTCCAGAGCTATGAGACCAGTGACTGGCTGAGAGAATATTTAATAATCCTCACACCCGCTGATCTATATTCACCTTGACCCAGCATGTCACGCTGCTGCACATAGGCTACATGAACCAAAGAGGCATGGAGAGACTCCCGCACAGTCCGACCAAACTTGCACTTGACATCATTATTCAAATTTCAACTGAAGATGCAAAATATTAAACTGAGGGTGCATTGCAGGCATTTTGAGAAAACCAGACAGCTTCAGCAGCCAGGATCTGAAACATTTTTGCGAGATCTTGCAAAAGGTACATTTTCTTCCTCAAAAAAACATTGAGTGGAATCTATCCTTTTCATTTAAGCAGATAAGCATAGTTCCCAAAATGTCCAACTACTCCTTTAAGAGAAACTGAAAGGTCAACAACATCTAGAAAACTCCAAAATACAAAAGCATTTCAAAACCCACATCCAGAATTTGTTTTTTTTCCCAGCAACCTTTCTAACTTACCGTATAGTAGTACTAAACTGTTGCCCGTCAAGACCAGTCCCCTCATCGAGAGCGAGAGACAAGGCTCCGAGACCCGCCCAGTGCTCGGGGTCGCAGGGGTATCGACCCGTGAGAATGTTGCCCCTGGCCTCCTCGTACAGAAGCCTCAGCACTCCCTCGTCATCGATCTGCTCAGGAGTGGCAGGACGACAACGGCTATCCATCAGTCATCAGGAAAACTAACGAGAACTACAACTTTCAGACGTTAACCAAAAATCTATATTAAAGCCCACTCAGCCTTTTGGGAGTCAACAGGTTTACTAAATTTACCGGTGATGGATTACAATGTCTTAATAATTCACTCACATGTAAGATTATTGAATGTTCTTGCACAGAATTAGGGTTAATAGTACCTGCAGCTCTTTAGATTTAGGATAGAAGACGTTGCGGCGGTACTGGAGACATGGTTCATCTGAGTAAAGAGCAGAGGACAATGATGGATTAGGGTTCAGGTGACCTTCTGTATCTTGTTTAAGTTTGTTCGTCACTGAGTGATATTGAGCCGCACGCCCAGAGTGGAGGAGTGAGGGTATCGTGTCAAACCTACTGGAAACCTACTCCAACCCCCTCGTCTCATAATCCTGCACTGTGGGAGTAAGACCCATCTGCTCCACAAACATAGAACAGCATTTGTGTGATTATGCAATACATTTATGAGCTCTGCTTAAATTAGCTAACTTTAACATTTAAGAATGCAATAAAAACAACTGACGGTCTGGTGACAATAATGATGCTACATGGCCACATCTGTATGACAGACTGTTGTACATGAAACAACATGCAACGCTCAGATTTCCCCGTTTGTCAGCGTATCGTGGACACTGCTACGCTGGTCAGGTTGGCTGAACAAACCTCATCCTGAGCTTCAAAGTAACATTTGTATGATGTGAAAGATTTAAGGCTTGAAATGTCAAAAAGAGCCAAAATATCTACTCTGTACTGTATGAATATATCACGTTGCCTAAACTAATGTGGTAACTGTTTAGTGATATTATTTGAATACGAAATATTCACTAAAATGAAGTGTAATTTTGTCCCTTTCTCAGAGTGGTTTCTCTTCAGGTTTTTGGACTTCCTACATGTTCCAGGTTTTATTCTGCTTGTTCAGCCACAGCTGTTTTTTGCCAACTTCTTCTTTTTACCCTAGGCGAGCTACAAAGCAACAACCTTTTAGAAGTAAGCTACAAATCCACAGGGAACAGCTGCAGAGAAATAAACTGGCTGTGCTTGGCATGACTGTGTTTTGAAACCAGGTTACTGAGAGAAACAAGCCGAGGGCAGGAAGTGTACTGTACTGGCATTGGTGATAACTTTGTTGCTCTTAAACTGACAATTCCATGCAGTTAGTAAGAAATCACATTCCTCCCCTACACATAGTGTTACAAATGTATTCTGGTGCAGACTTTAGAGGATGTGGCAAAGTGAGGGGACAGCCTCTGTAGACACTGAGCCTTACTTTATCTTTTTGTCAACAATGTTTACAAATAATCTGCTGTTCAACAGTGGAAACCAACACACAGGAAAGAAACTTCTTCATTTCAATTTCATTTCTACACTTACTGAGTCTTTGTTACACACAATACAAGAACTCTATTAGAAACACAGACCAAACTCTCACCTTGTGAGATGTCTTCGTCTGAGGCCTCAGTGAAGCGATACAGCAAGTCCTGCCACTGCCGACACAGTTTGTACGGTTGATGCCTTGCCTTTAACTGCAATTCTGGGGAGCAAGGAGGAGGCAAGTGTAACAGAGTGAGATATGTGTCCGATATCCTGCTCTGGTTCTTGTGCCGCTTGCTATTGTGACTCTGGAGCTGCTAACAGCGACGTATCATTTAAAGAGAAAATATGTATGTGTGTAATAGGTAACATTTTGTATCCAGACTATGACATCTTTTCAAACGCAGAAGCACACATAAATTGTTACCGAGCAGTGGAGAACAAAGCCAGAAGGCGAAAGCATCGTGTGCAGACTCAGGAATATGGACGGCCTCGCGAACACTGCGGCCCAACTCCTGCACAGACACACTGCCGAGCCCGTCTACTGTTAAGTGTACCGCGCTGTCACCACAGATGTATACAAGCACATCTTGAGCTGTGTGGGGAAAAAACACAAATAAACAAAAAAGTAAACGCATGTTAGGAAACACTGAGGAGTGATTTTATCCTGCATGGAGGTACAATAATATTTGCTGCGCCGTACCACGGGAAAGTGTTGCGGAAGAAGCAACACTTCCTCTTTGCGAGTGATCATCCGATGAATCTGGAGGAAAATTGCAGTCGTCTCCATCCATCTCTACTCTGAAACACAATGACCAAACTCAGTCACAAGATGTACACAGTAACATGACATCCATAACAATGAAACATGGAAACTCCACATGTGTGGTAGTTTTCAGGTGTGCAGATGTCACTTAAAGTATGAGGTCCTAGTCCTTTCATCCACATGTGTGATGGGACAAGTGTTGCATTTTGTCAACACGAAACTTCCTGATTTCTTAAAATCAAAGCTGTATATGGACAGCTGGCTAACCAGAGTGGCCAGTAAAAGGGGTAAACGTTACATGACATTATCTCGTATACCTTCAAATAAATACCTAGTATCTGCTTCAGAGGTGACTCCACTAAACAGATACTAGCAGTATTAGTGGGTGGATCCTCCTCACTGACATATGCAACCCCATACAGTCATGGTTTTAATAATCACGTAATCACGCTAATTTAGTCTAGGACTCACACTGGCGCCACTGTGTGGTATTCGACTGGAAACGACCAGAACATCCTATTCTACTGTTGACCTCACCCTCGTGAACTGCGCTCATCGTACCGCTCCAGTCTGTCAATGTTATTAAGCAGTTTATATGGTATTTAACAGGGCTTTGAGCTTTGATACACAATGGCCTAAATACAGAGAGGATGTAAATACAGAGACGGAGCGGCACAATCCCAAGGCCCGTGGTACAAAGGCTAGCTAGCTAACGTTACCCATGTCCTCTCGTTACATGCTCAAATAAACCCAAACACTGTTTTAAACAAGCCACTAAAAAGGTATTTATTTAGCTAAAAGGCAAGGAACTCAATCGTGCTAGCTAATGTTACGGTCGGTGTGTTGAGACTGTCACTAAACATTACTGCGATACTTTTAGATACAGTACGTTTTAGGTATCAGTTGATAACGATCTTGTCACTTTGGTAGTTAGTTAACTTAGCTCCCTTGAACGTGTTTTGTCCAAAAGTCTGACATACTGGAGAGCAAGTGAAGGAACAAAATGTCCCTATTGTCCACCTACCTGCAAGTTTGAGTAAACTCCCCTCCGCTTGCTGCTTATGCGCCGGCTAGGACAGCTAACTTTTAAAACACCGCAGTTAAATACATAAGCAAATCAACGGTTCGCTGTTTACCACTGGCTACGGCTAGCCAGTTGTCTAAAACTAGCTTTCCGGGCAGCTGCAACAGTTGAAGTGAGGACGGTTCGCTTCTTCTGAACCGCCCTTTTAATGGGCGTGGCAGTCACTCTGCAGGATTGGAAACATCGCGTTTACTGAGGTATTCATGAATGAAGTAAACATTAAAATAGCCAAGAGCAAATAATTCGAAGTATTAGTCTGGAAGTCATTGAAATGAACACTGACAGAAAGACTGTGTACAGTTTGAACAATTGTATACGGAACAGGTTCAAAAAGGTACGATCCCGTAAATGAGTCGAATAAGTAGTTGAAGTGGAGCGCGCGTAGTTTTCCGTCACGCGATCAAAACGTCATCGCGTCTGTAACTACGCAGGCAGCAGATTCATTATATTTACCTGTTCTCTCGTTTCCAGGTTGTTGCTGATAAATTGATTCACAAACAACCGTTGTAAGCCAAAGTTAAATCATGTTTTTATTAGAAACATTTTCAATAAACAGACTCGTCTGCGGAAGTGCTCTCCAGTATACCTTTACTAAACTGTACTGTAATAGGTTCCTGTAATAATGTACGGTAGGCAAGGGCGTAGGTTTGGTCTCAGCATTGGTAGGGACACTGCCCCCCCCCCCCCCCCCCCCCCGCCATATATAAAAACTTAGTTGATATTATGTTGAACAGAACTTTATTAATAAAATATATTAACATTTGTGTAACTTGGAACTGATTTAAACATAATAACAGTAATAAAACCTTAGTTTAAATACAAAACAGTATTCTGCAGCAAATAAATAATAATAATAATTAATAATTAAATAAATTAATAAAAAACGTTCTGCTAAAATGCCAATATACAGTAACAGTATATTCTATATCCAAAATATATATAAAAAACGTTTCCCAGTTGTGCAGCCAAAAAAGACACAAAAAAAAAATCTATTCTGCAGCACTTAATAGGCTATAAATAAAGTGTTTTGTTCCTTTATTTATGCAATTAGTAGTAGTGCTGGGCAACGATTAACATTTGTAATCTCGATTAATCGCATGGATGTTTTGCGATTAATCGCATTGTTATGGCAAAGTTCAATAATGAATTCAAAAGTAGTGTATTGCGCACTTTTATTTGAAAAGTACTGCTATATGAACAATAACATTTGGTTTGCACACTTTAAACAAATAAGGTGCTTTTTAACAGCAGTATTCCCTTTACACAGTAGCAGTTATATTTCTTGCACTGTCTGTGCTCAGTGTGCTGACTGTATGTGAAACGTGTTCCACTGCTGTGCAACAGGAATACAATGTTTCAATGTCAGAGCATTTGAATGCCGCTCTACTGTTGATCAATATAATTCTGTAACTCCGAGGTGATGATGGTTACCCAGCGATCAAAGAATAAAGACACTTTACGCACAATTTAGGTGTATTTTCCCTTTAACTCACGAGATGCAGGTAGCATGTTTTATACTTAATGTGAATATAATTCATACTTTGTTGGCATCTTATTCTGAAAACCGGATGTTAGTCTGAAGAAACCGGATGTTGTCTCACGTTAATCTTTCCGTTAACTTTCAAAGTCCTTCGCTCGCTCCCGATCTGTGCCGTTTGAATGCGTTTACCGTGAATTTCAGCATATAGGTGCACTAACATGTAAGTGTCTGCTGAGTTGAGCACGGAAACCTGAGTGTCTGCTGCCTTTACCGCAGCGATGTCCAGTAGTCTCCATTCCTCCACCGCTGCCAGCGAGCAACGGACTTTCAAAATAAAAAGGCGTTAATTAATGAATGCGTTGACGCGATAATAACGCGTTGACTTGCCCAGCACTAATAATAATACGAATGAGTTTGCAAATATATTGTGCAAAATATTTTTTTTCTAACAGGCAATTCAAATTAACAAAATATTGGTGGTATTTTCTTTCCCAAACTTTGGTTGTGACTAGTCCCTATAGACCATATGCAAACCTACGCCCTTGACGGTATAGCCTATTGTTCGAAGTCAATGGACTAGGTGTTGTTGTACCATATAATGTTTGTTTAGTCCTGCATGTGGACAGAAATAGCATCTAGGCTTAACTCTCATGCAATAAATAATATCATCATGCAAAGGTCGTTGTAAGCTACAACCTCAAAAATGACTGAATCCCTGAATCAAACTGTACACTGACCTTCACAAAAGTAATATTTATTTCATGGTTCTGACCTACAACAGGTCTGGCATTGCAACATTAGTGTTCTGGTATTATTATGTCAAGCTATTGGCAGGTTTCTAACAAATATTAATAATAATAATAATGGACATCTTGTGTTAAATCAAGATACAATCAAGATGAACAGATTGGATCTTTTGCAATAACAATACATGGGTAGACTCTGAGATCTGTATTGGTGATTCGAAACCTAAATATGGTGTACTTGTTTTGAGTCGCCTATCCCCAGAAAGTCAATAAAGACATATGTTTTTAATAGGACTTTTAATAAAGCTATTCACATGGGTTGATATTAGAAACTGATTTCAGAGATTAACTATGTTGTCTCTAGAAATACTGTAGAATATTTATTTTTTATATCAAATGAGCTGCCAAGGGAAATGGGTAAATAACACAAATTTGAAATATCTTTTTTTCAGTATAGTGTAAATGTTTTTGTATAAGCAAAAAAAGCCTTGGCATAGTTCTCTGCTTCTTAAATCCACCTGACGCAGGTGTCTAATTGCAAGGGCAGCAGGTTGCGTGTTAACAAATGCGATTAAAAGCTTTATCAAAGGTGTCAGAACAGAGGACACACTTAACAGCTTTCACTGCATTACTGACATTGATTATATCAATCTTCATAATCCTATTCCTTTCACTACAAGGGAGAACTTAGCAACGTGGAGAACCTGATACGGAGGGTAACATCTGACATTTGAAGTATTTCTATGTCTGCATGCTGTTAGAAAAAAGAAGCAGTAAGTGAATCCACAACATAAGGCATTTAATAACATCAAACTTTAATAAGACATCTGTTATATTATGTCCCATAGTCCTGTGGTGCAGCGGAGCATAGTGCCTCATGTCTAGTGGCCTTATCATTAAAATCAAAAAATAAAACTGGGAAATAATTTATTTTAAATGGAGGGGTATTGACATATGTTATGATGTTGTACAGAATGTAGTTAGCAGTTCTGCATAATGTGAATGGGAAAGAACAGTAATATATTAAACATTCACTTCACATGTGATGGTGATCAGACAATAAAAAATACGATCAATACGTTTTTGAAATCTGTAAAGATTTGTGATTAATATTCTGCTTTCAAATTCAAATCATTAATTATCTATGCGTAAAAAATATTTACATGTGTGTACATCATTTGTGCTTTAGGGGGCAGCTGGGTTTCCAGGAGCGCCCTCTTCCACCTGGTTTGTGAGCAGGAAGAACTTCATCACAGGTTCCATGTACTCCATGAAGGTTTCTTTCACCGATTTCTCCAGCAAGTACCCTTCCGTCTCAATCTCTGTGTTCTCATTCCCCGCCACTGCCTCCATGGAGGTCTGTAGGAACCGCAGGCTCACCAGCACAGAGCCCTGGCAGGGAGGAGGGTGGAGAGATGGGGGGGGGGGGGGGGGGCACAGGTTAGACGTAGAAGCAGATTCCATTAGAGAGCATCATCAAGGATCCACATACACTACCAAACGGAAGCAGTGATGGATGGGTACTGCATAAATTGTGCACATCAGACCCAAAAAATGAACGAGGAATCAACTGGTGTTCATTCTAAATCAAGTCAGGATTCTTTTAAATGAAATTGCATTTTTAACTTTGCATCTAGCCTCTGCTTAGTGTATATACAGAATGGTGGGTTGTTGCTGCACATTTTTTTTCATGTGCTTAGTGAAGACATCACACAATGTTAGTATGTGGTTTCATAACAAATTGGCAGCTGTAACAGTCCCTAAAAAGCTAATGTTACCCCTCGACACATTCCAAATTAAAAGCTCACTTTAGCTCAAACAACTCTGCCTGAAATGGCTGTAAAACCACCGTGATTCTTCTCAAAGTATACCTGTAAGAGGAAGACTGACAGTACTCCAGCCCCAATGGTGTTCATCAGGCCCATGTAGTAGTTGACCAGGGCCTCTCTGCAGCCTCGGAGGTAGATATTGAGCTCCTCGGTTTGGTATTCATAATTATAGTGAGCCGAGTTGTTGGTGAGCTGAGACTGGATGCATGGCCGCGGGGAGGTGGGGTTGCAGCAACTGAACGGGACTCCATCGACCAAGTAACGGCCATCCACGTTGCTCTTAATGCGGCTAAGGAAACAAGTGATAAGATGTGTTTTTGCATTGCAGATGCAGTACAATAATCAGATTGTTGTACATGTCCTCAGGATGGGAAACCCACTCCGCTCTATAATATTGTGCACAACTTACTCTTTCACTTCCTTGGAGCTGAAATCAAGGTAGCGGTTGCTGACCCACTGGACCTCAAACCAGTCCCTGAAATCATTGTTTCCGCAGCACTGAAACTCCATCTGCATGCGATCGATGTTCTGTTTCTGGTAGCAGCGGCCCGGGGTGTCCGTGTCCTTGTAGAAGCGGATGCCGTTCCTCAGGCCAACTTTCAGGGATGACTCCAGGCTGCCCTTCATCGCATAGCTCATGATGACAGCTAGCAGCATGAGGACAGTGAAGAAGCAGGAGACGGCAAAATAGGGCTTCAGCATTCTCTTCCAGCGAGGAAACCGCTCTGCATCCAGAGCATCCTGGCAGATCTTTGAAGCAAAGTAGTTGATACCCAAGGAGGCCAGGCCAACAACCATGAGGGTGTTGGGCACAACATGTATGTCTGAGTTATCCATTACCTGTAAGTGAGTCACACAATAATGTAATCAGTAAAAACTCTTATTTGTTTGCTGTAAGGAAACATACACGGGGACATTCTTTGTTAAAGGGATGCATAATATTTCAACAATCGTGTTAGGCTGCATGTAAACAAAAGTACCGAACAGAAGTAATGTGGCTATTTGCCTCAAATTACCAGAAAATTCACCTGGAAATACATGTTGCACATCAACTGCCAAACACCCAGAGTTATCAAAAAGCTACTGAAGCTATATGTTGCTGATTGTGGGTAAACTTCCAGACCTGGTTGCATTTATAGATGTGTAGGTGTGACTGTCTCTGACTTTACATACTTCAATTTAAAGTTTCGACAACATGTGTGTTGATGAATGCTTGAAGGCTCAAGAGACTTCAACCTTTATTTATAAAGTAGAGATCTCCTAAATGTATGTGTAATGATTTTCATCAGCAGCATTACAGTCGGTCACAGTTTAATCAGAGTTTAATGAGCACTGAGCAGCTCACTTCAAGCCGTTGAGCCTCAGATGTGTTGCTCAAGGGCAACTACAGTAGTTGTCCTTCTCTCGCTGAGTCTACATTTTGCTGGCAGGATTCAAGACAAGAGTTGAATAAACTCGCATAGTTAAGCATTCGTATGGAAGACACTGAAAGTATTGAACAGAATCTGGTGGCTTTTTAACATCTTACATTTGACTGATTTTACTTCAGTGGAAAATGATGGGATGAAACTCAGTATGGGTAAACATCAATGCAATATACATCGGGACATGACATGAGACCATTTCTGTCTTATTCATATATTCATATATTCTGTTCATAATACTCACCCTTGCAATTTTTACAGCCATGCAAACAGAATACTGTCATGACCTCGGCTGCACATAAATAATCTTGGTACTTTATTGCAAAAACACTGCGATGGCGTGAACAGCATAGCTGTAAATACATAGTTGTGCAAATAGGATGTTTTTGAGGGTGCAAATTATTGAATTATGCAAACTACTTAAACATGGAAATAGAATACATTCAAATAAGCTAAAAACTATAGAGGTTTCTTGTCAATGCAAAGTTGTTACGACTGCCTTCAGGAGTAGGGATTAGGGTGATTGAGACTGACAGAGCCTGGTTTATTAAATGATGAGTCAGGACCCGAAGTGGGTCACAGGTGTATTTACCTCTTCTTGGTCTCTAACAAGGATATTTCTTTGACAGTATCAGATTTAATTTATCCCTTTTCTCCCAAAGATATTGTACCAACAGTTTAAAAGTAGGACAGTCATAGTTGTCATCTGTCAGGTGTGCATGCTGTTATTCATGTAAATAGTACATTAGTGTGTAATCAACCGTGTCAACTAACAACTTCCAAAAAACGCTGCCCCTCAATGTAGATATGTATTGGACAACTAGCGTTTAGAGGTTTATGTGTCATCTGTTGGCAACAAGGCATGTTGTTGTTTTTCTCCCAGTAGGCACACAGTTGGTCTACTCCCTTATAGTATATACTATATATCTATACACTGAGGAACATCATGTCACTCACTTCTGCCATTAAACTATAAGTTACTACACTGAGGATATTTGCAATGTGTTGGTAACTTACAGTACATGTTAAAAAAACCGTCATAAACCAAAAAGCTTTGGAATGATATGAACTAAGCTTCAGTAAAACTTGAGTACCTCTGCCCTCCTGCGGAGCTCCGTCTTGAGGATGCAGCCCAGGCTGAAGGTGATAGCCCCGGCGACTGTGGCACACCAGGAGAGGAGCCACAGTCCATGGGCTAGCTTCACTCTTTTCTGAAAGGGGAACTTCATCTTCATCACCACCATGGTTGCAGCGAGGGAATCCAAGTCTCACCGGGGGAATAGGGGAAGGAGAGCGACGAGGTCACGAGGGCCGATGCTGGGCTTTTTCTGCCGGGAGGAAAGAGAGGTCAGAGGCAGGAGGAAAGAGATGACGATGACAAAACGGAAATCCAACACTGAATTTGAAAAATAAACCGGTGGCAACAGAGCGAGCACAATTAAAAACACACTGATGATAGTTTTCCGAGAGCAAACTTTGACTCAAGAATTAAAATGTCAAGAGAGGTTGGTGCAAAATCCTTGGAGAATAAGGTTTTACAGCTTCACAAGTTGTACATTCCCAATGAAACAGATGTTGGCGCATCGAAATTCACCTTAATTGTCTCCCCGAAAAGTCCAGAAAAAGTCCAGTTATCTCCACCGACCACTATGTACCATCCAGTGTGCCACACAGTGGATTTGGCACACTGGATTTGGCAAACCTGGATGGTGCGAGCGTCTTAACACTAATGCCTACCTATCCCATTAAATTGCTCTGTGAATCCAGGCCATTGTCTGCTCAGCATCCAGCACTCATCACACATGGATGACAAAACAAATTGAACCTGACAGGGTGATGGATATTATGATAAGCCATTAATTGTGAAACACTTGTCCTCAAATGCACACATAAACTGGAGTCCATTTAAGATGAAAAGAATGAGATATGTATTCAGATGAATACATTCGTATTTATATTTCATCATAATATCTTATTATGTTCTTTATTTCCTGCTTGGGTTGTCTGCAGAATTCAAGGATCGTTTCAGGCTAAATCTAGACAGCATGATGAGGCTCCTTTTGCCACTCTGGCACTGGTTCAGGACTCACTGTTAATTAAGAGTATGCATTTGTGCAGTCCTGAGGCTGCAGAAATCCCAACATCCTAACCAGCTATACAATCTCAACGACGTCCTTTAAGGAGAGATGGGCTCACACCTTCCAATCTCTGTCAGTTCTGCCTGCTGAACATGTGGTAGTCGCGTCATCTATATATATATATACAAATATGTATAAATATATATAATCTGTCATTACATTTTCTTTTTTTAATGACATAATGACATAAATGTCTAGTTCAGGGGTATTCAATTAAAATTCCGAAAGGTCCAGATTGAGAAAATCTCCTCATGCAAAGGTCCGGAACATTACAATAATATCTAACTTGCACTATTTAGTGTCATATATATATTCAAGAAGCCTAGTAGTAGTAACAAAGTATCTGTGTAGTCAACAAATGTCAAATCAAATAAAGAAAGTACACATCAATTATATTTTAAAATATAATATATAATTACGTTTTCAAATTTAACTGGATGGATTATAAATAATACATAGAAATACAGAAATAAATGTTGTTCTCTCATTTCAAGTAAAATAAGGGATCCATCTAAAAATAAAATACACAAAAATGAATCTTTGAAAAGCTTGCATCAGAAATTGCTTGATTTTAGAAAAATGTATGAAAAGGAAAAAAGGAAAGTGTGGCTGGAGTGAACTTTCTTCTCTTTTGTTAAATCCATTTCACATCATAACTGTCTCAGTGAACTTTATAATAAACAATCTCTACACATTTCAACATCTTGCCCTCAGTTCAGACTGGAGTGTTTGGTCTAAAGATGTGTGTTTGGTCTCGTAGTGGCGTTTCACATCGGCGCATTTAATAATGCCCACGGTATCTGAACATACGAGTCGTTTAGTAGCGCCAGCAGGAAGAATGAACAAATTCAAATAATATAACAAATACAAAGAGTTCGTCCATTCTTTGTTAAAAGCTCTGTTTTCGTGGTCCACGTATCTTTTTAGAGCACGTCATGTAAAATTATCCGAATTACTTCTCGCCTTCTCTCCGTCTCCCGTGTCTGTGTGCAAATCTGACTCGGCTCACGAACGATGCGTTTCAGAATACAGATATTCGATTGGCTGAGTAGCGTCACGTGAGATGATTTACAACGTATGTGATTGGTCGGTGTATTTCCTGGACTGCTGAACGAGTGCCGTAAAGGCTGAAAAAGCTGTGCAGGTTAAAATAGAAGCGCTCCGCCAAAATGTATAATTCTCAATTATCCATCAGTTATTCGTCCGGGTCCGGATAGGACAGCGTCTGGCTCCGGATCCGGACCGCGGTCCGCCTATTGGTGACCCCTGGTCTAGTTGATGTGACTAGACAGACCACTCTTTCGAACCATGTCCCTGGTCATTCACCTCAGCTTCCCAGAACGTTTCCTATGTAACTCATTTTAGAAAGATTCCTCCCTAGATCTATCTCTCTTTTCAAGGAAAGTTGATCAGAAGTAAAACAAATGTAGGCAGTTCAATTTATGTCTTTTTGCTTCTTCATTTGGTTTATTAAATGTTACATGGACAGAGTTAACTAGAAGACATTTACACAATGTGTTCAAATGTGTTCAATTGCATTAGAGTGGATACATGTCAAACACAATAGTTTTAATATGCACATATTTAAAGCTATTTCATAACTGTATTTATAAGTATATAGTTTATATGGGACATGCTAAGACTACATTTTTACAACAGGAAAATTGATTAGCAGGAAAACACTGACAAAAGCTTTTCTTCTCCAATATTTTGGGATGTGTTTTAGATTGTGCTCAACGCTTTTTGTACATAGCATTAAGCAATGCAATCAACAATGCTTGGCTACCAACACAATAAATACACTAAATATGAATACTTAATGTTATATGCAACAAAGCAAACAGAATAAAATGTAAGAACGAGGCAGGAAATGCCTGTATCTGTAAATATACAACATTTACATTTACGACCAAATCTAAGATGTAGAGGATGTTGCAATGTACATACAAATATTTGTTATGTTTAAATACATTATGCGATTAAAGTAAACTAGGATTTCAGACACAGTGAACAGTGCACTCATGTTTCTGTCACAGCTTTGTTCGCTCCCCTTTCAACACCTCGTCTGGAATCCCTCCTGTCCTGCTGTGCACCTCGGCCCTGCCATGCCGCTGTCCTTCACCGGCCTGCGATCCACATATGAATTGACTGAGCATCCGCTCGGCTGACTCCAGGCCGGCCAGGCTGCTATCTGCCTCTGACGTCCTGCTTTCCATCGGCCGGTCGTTGCTTGATCTCCAGTGATGAATGATCTCATTATCTAAATCCTCGATATCTCCGTGCCCTTGATGGTGGAGGTCCATCATGGCCTCCGTGCCTCGTAGCTCCTTCTGCATGTGATGGCGAGCCAGGGGGATTTCCTCCAGGCTAGCTGACCGGATCAGGATGGCAGAGCCGAGGTTCTGACTTGTGGTGATCCTGTATGTGCCCTCAACTGTCATGCTGTCAGACAGGTTCTCGTTGTGAATGGCGAACTGGAGATGAGGTATCTGCTGAGGGCATGGAGCGTGTCGTCCGACAATTTCCTCACCCCCTGACTCGCTGTCTTTGTCCACGTCCGCATCCCGGTGTCTCCATACTGGACCTCTGTTTGATCCTGTCAGTATAAATCGTGGGGTCTCATCTCCCTTCTCTGACCAGTCAGATTCCTCCTCCTCTAGAACTGGCCCAAGTAATTGCTCCTGCCCGCCGGCTTTGGCCGTTTCGTAGTTACTATGGCCGTCCATGAACTGTGATGGAGGGGGAGGGATGTGAGGAACCATCTGATTAATGGCATCATCTGACTGAAAATGGAGGTCAGTGTTAGAAGTTACAGTAAGTAGAGGTTAGAAATTGATCAGTTTATTGATTGAATGACGCAAAGTAAAAGAATAAAGAAACGTTTTTTGTATGAATAAACAAAAACATACTAAATGCCTTTGAATGCATTTGTGAAGCCACAAAAGTTTGCCTAGACCGTAAGAGGGAAGTAAAGATCTTACACTGAATGTTTCCACACTGTTGGCAAATTTTGCATCAGCGAGCTGCTCTGTCAGTGCTGAAATACGCTGGTTCAGCATCCCACGTTCTCCTTCCATACTCTGAGCCTGACACAGAAAGTACAGGAAGCACAGTTGTCACAGGTAAACCTTCTGTAAGTGGGGGAATTTACATCAGAATATCCCCTCCCAAGAGTTTTGAAAACTTTCACTACTCAGTCAGTCTTAGCAACTCAGTAGAAAAAGGTGTTTCTACAATCATCTTCATGTTTCTGATAATTCAGGCTCATGCACAAGAAACACAGAGATGCTTCCACTCTCACCACTGAATGAAGCTTTTGCTCTAGAAGAATATTAGACTGTTGTGTGGCGGAGCAGTTGTTGTGTAGTCTGAAATAAGACAGGCAAAGAGAGAGAAGTTACAATTTATTGCAGTATAAATGCACATTGTGTGAGGTTAAATAAGATACCTCTCGCTGGACACAATCTGTTCGTGCCCCTTCCATCTGGCAGGAGGCTGTGGTCCATCAGGACCAAGACCTCACGCCACATGAACAGTTTTTTCCCATCTGCAGTCGGGCTCATCAACAAAGCACGGGACCCCCGCTGACTCTGACATCCCCAGGACAATTTCCTCTCGGTACACTAAATACACCTGACACTTTTACATACGCTGACATTATAGTTGTTTATAGTATTGTTATCTTGTTCATATTAAGATTAGACTGATTACTCTTTCAGATCTCTTTCTATTTGTGACAAATGACATCTTTTGCCTAAGGAAATATAAAGATGACTTAAATTATCTGTGTATAATTATGTATCGTAACAGGACTCTACCAGAAGAACAAAGAGTGTTGTCTGTGCATTTGTTACCTCCTAAACTTCTCCGTGAGGTTGCTAAGCTCAATACGTGTCCTCTGAAGTTCTGCCTCCAAATGCTTTTGGCTGCTCATGAACTCCTCTCCGAAACACTCCATCTTCACTGCTGTCTTCAGCAAACTTTGATGCAGACCTTCATTCTGCCCCTGTAGGTTCCTATCAGATAAAGACACACAACAGAGAAATTCAATTGAGTGAGAAAACGTACATGAGCATAAGAGGAATTCATTTAATATTTCAATTATTTTGGTTGCTCTCATTACTTTCATTTTACACACTAGGTCTAACATTACACGGGTCAGTGTTTTCTAAGATATTCACACCCAGAGTGCATAACCAATTAATCTATGTGCAATGTGCAGTCATGGTTGTCACTTGGACTATGACCATTGCCAGTTAACAAACCCAAAATAATTAAATCACACTTACACGATTCTACCAAGTTCATGTGCCTTTTCCTGTATGAAAGAAAACAAAATTACTTTGACGAGAAAAATCGGAGCATTATATGATGCCCAAAGAGTGAAGTGAAAAAAATTACTTGAAAATTGAATGAAGAATAAAGACCACTACTGGGGAATGTCAATTTGATTAGCATGAGATTGGGCATGATAGACAATCTATTGTTCTGTAATAACTAATCTAGTGTCCACTGTGACATGCACACTGGTGCCCAAATCAATAGGCAAGCAAATGAGTGGAACATCATTACATAACCAGTTAATCAAGCGTGTATAGCAAGGGCAACTATTGACCTGCCAATAATTACTTTATGAGCGGCTTCACTCAAAGAGAAATGCCATACTTTATGTAACGATGAGCCAGTGAAGCTGGTGTGTTCCTCGTCATGACCGGAGGGGCTGCTGGTGTTGCTAGGTGACTCCTTCTTCCTGGAGAGAGAGTCCAGCTTCAGAGGAGGACTGAGGTCGAGGTCGAGGTCGAGGTCGTCGTTGTTGTTGTTGGAGTGAGGCTGGTTGAGACGTGATTCAGGTTCATGTCCTTGGTGATGACTTTTGCTGTGCTTGTCTCCATGGTGTTGCTTATGGTCTTGACTGTGGTGGTCTCCATGGTGTTGCTTATGGTCTTGACTGTGGTGGTCTCCATGGTGATCCTGATGAGCTTCACTGTGCTTGTCTCCATGGTGATGCTGATGAGCTTCACTGTGCTTGTCTCCATGGTGATGCTGATGAGCTTCACTGTGGTGGTCTCCATGGTGATGCTTATGGTCTTGACTGTGGTGGTCTCCATGGTGATGCAGGTGAGCTTCACTGTGGTGGTCTCCATGGTGATGCAGGTGAGCTTCACTGTGGTGGTCTCCATGGTGATGCTTATGGTCTTGACTGTGGTGGTCTCCATGGTGATGCTTATGGTCTTGACTTTGGTGGTCTCCATGGTGATGCTTATGATCTTGACTGTGGTGGTCTCCATGGTGATGCTTATGGTCTTGACTTTGGTGGTCTCCATGGTGATGCTTATGGTCTTGACTTTGGTGGTCTCCATGGTGATGCTGATGGTCTGGACTGTGGTGGTCTCCATGGTGATGCTTATGGTCTTGACTGTGATGGTCTCCATGGTGATGCTGATGGTCTGGACTGTGGTGGTCTCCACGGTGATGCTTATGGTCTTGACTGTGGTGGTCTCCATGGTGATGCTGATGGTCTGGACTGTGGTGGTCTCCATGGTGACGTGGTGTAGTAGGACCTTCAATGTTTGGCTGGTTGCTATGGCGGTGGTGACCTGAACTGTGATGGTCTCCATGGGGATGTGTTAGAGAAGGTCTATGATGGTTGCCATGGTGTTGATAAAGAGTTGCACTGTGATGCTCTTCGTGTTGGTGATTTGGGCTGCAATGGTCTCCATGGTGATGGTCTCCATGATGATGGTCACCATGGTGATGATCTCCATGATGATGGTCTCCATGATGATGGTCACCATGGTGATGATCTCCATGATGATGGTCTCCATGATGATGGTCTCCATGGTGATGGTCTCCATGATGATGGTCTCCAGAGTGATGGCGATGGTGTGTGTCATCATGGTTTTTGTGGTGATGGTCACCATGGTGGGAAGTGGGGCTATGGTGATCCTTATGATGATGACTAGAAGTGTGATGGTCTCCCTGGTGATGGTGGTGGTTGTGCTCATGAGACGGTGAATGGGAGCGATGCTGGGATGACCACGAATGATGTCTTTTCAAACAGCTAACATCAGTGGAGCTGCTCGGCCTGTGATCCATGCGATGAGGTGAGTCTGTAGAACGGTGACGGTGGTGGAAAGATTGAGAGTGAGAAAGACAAGAAGAGTGCTTGCTGGTATGGGAGTTCTTGCTGGAGCTAGCTGAGTCTACACTGGCATGCCGACTTCTCTGCTGTCTGTGTTTCTCGGTGCTGCTTACTCCTTTACTGGATCTAACAGAGACCTGCCTTGTACTGCAGGATCTTTGAGCATTTGTAACCCCAAGAGTGGTGAGTCTCATTGGGCTGAGAACCTGCCGAGTGATCTCATTAAGGAAGGCAGAGAACTTCATTTTTTCCTTTGTTAAAGTCTTCCTGGCTTCACCTTTTCTCCTCTCTAGTTCAATTTCATCTTCATTTCCATGCCTTTCTCGTTCTTTGGGTCTAGTGAGAGCCTCCATTGATTTGGCTTTGCGGACACTTCCATCATTTCCTGAGCCTTTAATAGTCCTCTGTGTGTTCTTGAGGGTGCCATGAGTGGGGCCATTGCGAGAAGACTTGCCTTTCTCCTGTTTGGCAGTGTGCCTGTTTTGATGACCTCTTTTATCTATCAAAGGGGCTGTGTCGTTGTCTTCATCTTCAAAGTACTTGTGTTTCCTGGAAATGTCTGTACAAGACTGTGAATGCCCGGGCTTCTTAAGTGGATGTCTCTCCGAAGACTTTCTGCTGGTCTCGGAGGACAGGCTCGAGGAGGAGGAAGATGCTGAAGAGGAGGAAGAAGAAGAAGAAGAGGAGGAGGGAGTTGATGAAGAAGATGAAGAGGAGGAGGAAGGTGTTGATGAAGAAGAGGAAGAGGTGGAGGACGATGACGAGGAACCAGTTGAGGAACTCAGGGGAGCTTCTGAACGAGAGACATGCCGATGGTTTTGCTTCTGATGGCTATGGCGAGGATGATGAGTCTTGTCATCAGCCCACTTACTTTGATCATCGGGTTGATGATCACTGAAAATCCTGTCCTCCGCTGTTGAATAGCTGCTATTTTAGAGAGAAAACCTGAGTGTTAAAGACACACTGGATACCAATACTGCAGCTAATGATGATGTTCAAAACTCCTATAGTGGATTTAATAAGAAGGAAATAGATCTCTGCCATTTTAATCCTTCTAATGTGAAAACTAACACAAATAAAAAGAATCTGAAGGCTTTAATATCTTATTATACCTAAGCACAGAATCTGTACATGGGGACAGGCAATAAACAGTGGAACAAATGTCCAAACTTACTCATGGCTATCATTGTCATCTGACTGATGTAACTTTGGACGATGACCATGGCCTTGATTTTGGTGATGGTGCTTCATTTGCTGAGATTTTGAGTTAGCAGTCTTTCTGTGCTTGCGGTCTTTTTCTTGATGGTCGCTCATTTCAGTCTTATGATCTTTGACGCTTCTGGTGTACGGATGAGGATGGAAAGATGTGAAATAATTCTCCATCAACTGCCGCTGCAGCCGAGAGCCGTCCGCAGAAACTGGCACGATATTGATCCCTGGGGAAATGGTACATAATTCAGTGTGCCGTGACTACTATCTTTCATCCAGAAATAGAAACATGTCAATACTTACATTTTGATTCATAATTTTACTGCTGTAAATTAGGTAAAACATGGTGATCACGTAATATATAATATTATCAAACTATCTAACTCATTTCTCACTTGTACCAAAGTATTAAAACCCCCATGGTAACACTTTCTATGAAGACCACATCTATAGTCCATTATGAGGGCATTCATAGTGGATTATAGTGCATTTATAAGGTTTCACGACTACTCTCACAAACACACTCTCTATCACACTATATCAACAGTCATAAAACAGAATAGATGTGACTTATAATGAATTAGATGTGCAAGTGTCTTATGGATTCTTGGCTGATGGGTTTACAATACATTATGAATACCTAAACTCACCTATACACACCTCAACAATCAACTGTAGTAAGCACTCATAGTATGCTATAATGGAAAACGTTATCATTGCACGTGTTAAGTAAAGTTAAGCACATAATGATGCATCTGTTATAATGCATGAATTATCATAATGTTTCATTGTTGGGGGTAACAAAAGAGTAAGAGTAAAATAATCTACTGCATAAGTGAGGATTTCTATAATTACTTTGAATAGATCATATGGGTTTTACACCTTGAGGTTCCATTTCTAAAGCGGACCAATTGTATGTAGCATAGATTCTTATAAATGCATGAACCCTAACCCTAACAATGAAAGGTTATGATAAAGCATGCGTTATTATAGATATTTACTTCACTTTACTCAACACATACAGTGATAACTACCCAAACTATTACAGCATACTATGACGTACTACAGTAGATTGTTGAGGTGTGTATAGGTGGTCATAATGTATTATGAGCCCATCAGTCAGCCTCTAGTTGCAGCATCCATTAGACAATTGCACTTATCATTTATTATAAGACACATCTATAATGTTTTATGAATGTTGATCAGACATAACATATCAGAAGTGTATTCTTGAGTTCAGTCATGAGACATTATAAATGCATTATAACTTACTATGAATTTACTGTGAATGAAACCACTACAGATGTGGTGGTCATAGAAAGTGTTACCAAAGTGTTTTTTCTTGTGAAAGCTAATTAAGGCAGTGCTACATGCAGTGATAAAGCAGATATGAAAGTTAATCACATGCAGACTTTTGTGCAAAATGCAGCTCACAAGCAGTGCTATGAAACATTTTCATTACAAAGTTTCTAATGCAAGATAAGTCTAGTTCAGAAAGACGCAGCTACAGAGAGGCTAATTCAGATATTTTACCATGCAGCCAACGTCTGTACTTACGTCCTCAAAGAAGCCTCGGGAATGAGACAGGCAGTGGTGTTCATTGAAACACAATACCTCTCTCTCTCTCAGTGATGCACCGCCTAATTGAACATGTGAAGACCACACACACGGACACATCAATATATAGTCCTGTGCCATCCAATGACAGAGGGGACCGTTGTTGCACGTACTGTTCTGTACATGACGGCTTATGCGAGTATTTCAAAGATACCCGCATGAATGAGTAACATGCAGTACTGTACATGTATAGTATAACTCCAAATACAACAATCAGATGATCAACACACACTGTACATTTGTATAAACTATACATACAAACATTACTGTATTTACATTCACACTCTTTGTAAAAACACCTAAAAATTCTGTCTCTATTTCATGGCTTTTTAGACAATGGTAGCAAGATGAAAGATATCAAAGTGATCCCAAATATTTCATCAAATCCACTCAGGAATATTTTAGGTTTTTGTTTTAATAAACCACTCAAACTGCCAAGCAGAATGTAATAAAACATGATGTTTACAGTTTGGCTTTCCAGAGAATCTCAACATATCTCAATGACATTTTTATATTTGATATGTCCTGAACACATAATGATATATGGACTTCTTAATATCTAGACTCTGAGTGACTGTACCAGCCAAAAAACGCTGGCCTCAAGCATTCGTTCCTCAGCTTGTACAGGGGTCCCTTTAGAGTGCTACATCCAAAGTAGCAAAACTCTTCTGTTGAAGTGAGCCTGTACACCCTGAGGCATGACAGTGGGTGGGTGTCAGACATCACCTCCTCTTGTGTTACTTAAGTTTTAAATATTCACAGAATACTTGTCGGAATATGACAGTGCTTGCTTTGTTCATGAGAAAATGTTCTTGGGGAAAAAGGCTGAGTTCAGAGCTTTGAAATGCAACAGCGCACCACAAAGATATTTTTTTTTCCACTTATGACTGTCATCATGAGAACAGAGCAGAACTGTGCTGCCTACAGTATGCACGTAACTACAGAGTGTCAGGTTATCGATCACAATGTCCCTATTGTGTCAGTGCAATGGGCAATCTAATAACTCAGAGTTCAGAAACACATTGAACTCCAATAGAGTGACAAAGGCAATTACACATTACAAGGCAAGTGACGTTATATTAGACCACTGACAGTTTAAACCGCTTTCTTAATGTCAAGACATGTATCAGACAAGAGTAACCACAGAGTTGTGCCGTGTACAAGTGCCAGATCTGTCATCGTCGTTGTAATTTTGCAGAACGTGTCATCATTGCCGCTGGCAGGTTTCCCAGCATCAATGTAATAAGGCTCAGACAGATGCACCGGGAATCAATGGCAAACCCACACTGCTGTGACTGTTTGGCAAACGCAATGGAAAGTTGGATGAGGCGGCTAACTTTCACACGTAAACACGTGACGTATTGACGAGTATGTATAACACAGATGTATACACTTGAAGGGGGTTATGACGAGGATTCCCAAGGACAGCGTGTGACAAAGTTACATCATACAGGATGTCCAGTAATGATTACAGCACTCTCCATGCTGAAATATGCACATTACTGTCATACTGTATGACCTTTGCATGCACTTATATCAATATAATATTGATGCATCGCCTAACTATTAACCATATCTAATTTCCTGTTTCAGATATGTTTCTGTCTAATTCATGTGGGATACAACAATGACATGCACAACTCTTTCAATGAAGTTTGTTGTTTTCACAAAGAAAAGACACTTTTCCTATCTTATCTTCCCCGTTGCGTTCTGAAGTTCACCACTGCATCATTTGACAACGTTGGCAATCCGAACACTTAACATATTTCCCAAAACACACATTTTGATGGAGTTGGAACTGCAGGCTGGGCTCACAAAACAAACATGAACTTGATAAAAATGCATCATTATGAAGCTTATCCCACCAGGTGGTGATGCATGCAAGATATGCTAAGGCGGTCGTAACTCAGTGCATCGGAAATAAATCTTTACTTTTACCTGCCACCGCTCGAAATAAGGTGCAAACTGCATTATCGTTGAAAGTAAACTTTGAATTATTATATATTAGCACTGAGATACTATAAAAGTGAGTGTCTACTTGTTTTTAGTCCAGTTCTTTGTTTTTTTTAGGTAATTATATATTACTGTTGTTGCTTTAGTGCCAATGTTGCTTTGCAAAGGAGTGCAGCAATTTGCAGTAAACAGAGAGCCTAGCACTGCATCTGTGTGGGATCTTCATTATTCATATCAATTCACATTATTCACACCAGCATTTTTATTTGAGCTACTGCACATATAATGGTTTATGACATAACATTATTCATTCTCATTGAAAATGCAAAACAACTGACATTTCTGCAATTCTTCACTCCATGTTGCCTTTACACAGCAGTAGGTAATGGTCATGTTTCATGGAAAATAACATTTTAACACCGACACTCTGTAGTATTCCCATTTAATAGACAGAACAAAAAAACTTCAGGAAAATGTACATACAGTATGTATCGCAAATCTAAAAGCAATGCACTCAATTTCAGGAGTAATGCAGACACCCATAAATAGTTATGTTTTCATTTTCTGTGATTCCAGTTGTGAGGGCCACAAGTGGAGAAAACGCTCAACGGCCGCTCAAATCAAATCAGCAAGTGGAGTCAGTCTATAAACATGTCAACGTTACCGAACGTTTGGCTGTGGGTCACACACACACACACACATACCGACTTTTCTGTCAGCTAACGATGTTCCGTCCACATCAGCAGTGATTATTTAGTTTCTATTGAACTTAAAAAAAAAAAAAAAAAATCAAATTACAAAGATCACTGTCAACTTAAAGTTAGATTTGTGAATATAAATACATCTTCTGCATTAGCTTTTCAGAGCAACAATAACCGGATCCTGCTTCTATATGCACCTGCTATTGGTCACACTTGGCATTTGCGGGTTGCTTTGCTTGGATCACAGGAAACTTGTGAATGTTGTGAGATTTGTTATGGTCTGTGAAGGGCCGTGGCATGTTCCTACTGCATCCGTTCTTAAACAAAATGTACGGTGTCTCTTTTCCACTCAAGTTTGGTAAACGGTTCCCTCTGCTGGGCTAACCACGTATTAGAAAGTCCCATTTCAGCTCGTTCTACACAGGCTTATATTGTGTAACACAGAAGGTAAAGAAGGAATCAATGCTTGCTATCAGTTTTTCCCCACACGAATGTGGGGGTTAAGAAGAGGATCTAAATTTGGGTCGGAGCCAGCAGAGGCACGTCCAAGTTTAGCCATGATGATTATCAACGTGAAGAATCCCAGAACTCCTACCACGAGGAGCATGAAGACCCGCTGTTTCCAGGACAGAGATGTCCGCTTTCCACCTGTGCGATTTCTGAAAAGACAACAAAAATGCCAAAAATTAGGGATCACAGTGACATTTGCATAGGAATTTGTTCATAGCGCAAAGCAGTAACAGAGAGTTTCACAGCAGATCATGATACTAACTTGAGAATTTGAGCAAACCAACTTAACGCTGGCCGTCGTCGGTACTTGTCATCGTCAAAGTCAATCTGTGTGACCGAGCTGTGATCTATGTCCCGCGTGTCGTAGATCTTTCTTGGCGACGATGCTGGAGAATAACAACGAATTATTAAGATGGAAGGCAACACAGAATGTTAAATGTCCACTATGTTCCACTCTCATTTGAAACTTTTAGGGCTCTTAAGGAAAGGCGAGCATTACTTTAAGAGCAGTAAGAGAGAGATTCAGAGGGCTTTCCATTGCTTTACCTGTGTGTAGTGTAATTGTGTCACGGGTAGGCTCATTAGGGAAGTTGACCGCAGAGTGCTCCTGCATATTTGGGTCCCCATTTTTACGAGGACCCCCGAGGTCTTCCTGCACTGGGGGTGGGACAGGATTTGTTGGTGGGTTGAGGCTGGTGTTGTAAGAGTGGCTGGGGTAAATGTTACTTTGTTCTTGTGCTGTGGAAAGTAAAAAAAAAAAAAAAGAGTTTGATTAAACCACTTAAATGATACTGTGTAATTAACAGCTACAAAACATGTTGCAATTAAACACTAAGGCTCACCATCAAATGTTGACCAGTCAGTATAATCAGTGACATCATTAGCTGTGGTCTCCTCAAGGACCCCAACGGGCTCTTCAATCTGTCAGGCGAACATGACATTTCATTAATATCTTATAAAAACACAGAGTTCTAAATGGGATTTTTTTTCTGGAAGACTATCTAATGGTTTAGAGATCATAATGTAACAATAATAGGCCCTTACCAGCGGCAGCCCTAAACCTGCTCTCGCCCAGTTAACGGATGACAGCTGTTCTTTCAGCACATCAGCAATTGGGCTGGCAAGGTTGGAAGGGGGAAACACTGGACTCTGACAGGTGGGGCACTGGTATCCCGCTGGCGCCGTATGGAGGGGCAGCCGAGAGGCCAAGTTATTAAGACAGGACCAGTGAAACACATCTGTGGAAGGAAAAAAAAACAGCTTCACGTCACAGCAACAATTTTTTATAAAAAATCCCATTCATCTCCATTGTTTATCATTTCTAGACAAAACTAACAAGAAATGGAAAGATATGTTTATTGTAATGCTGTTGAACTTCCTTTAAAAACCAGTGGATTTGCATAACACAGGTGAGCATGTATTATAAACAGAAGGATGATAATCTTACCGTAGCAGACCAGCCTAACGGTGTCTTGAGCATTCAACAGACTATTACACAGAGTACAGTTGGGGTTGTAATCGCTGTCCTGGAGCCATTGCAAATATGACTGCACGATACACTGTAGGGCAGCAAGTGGAAATACAGAACTGTAATGTGACGTTACAAGTTTTTATACAAACATAAATTGCGTGATACTTATTCACTCACTGACCTTGTTGTGGTTGGAGACCAGGCAATGCTCGCACACATTTACACGATGTTCAAAGCAGAACAAATTGGTCACCTTTCTCTTCGGACACTTGCAGAGACCCATAGCCACATTCGCTGCGTTGCGTTAAAACAGAAAGAAATGCAGGCTTGTTATGAATGTAAACAACAAAAACACGTCAGACTGAGGATCCTTATTGTCATGATTCTGTAAATTACAGTCCGTCCTCCTGTTTAGTGCGAGTTTAGCCAGATGAGAAGCCAGAAGCAAAAAGAGCCTGTCTTCATTTACTAGCAAAAGCAAAGTATACTAAATGGTTTCCACTGAAATGATGTATCCTGTGGCTAATGTTGTCTTTAATGCAGACTAGAAGCAAAACAAAACATGACTTCATCTCTTCCCTGATTAACAGCCTGACATTTCCCCAGACACTGTCACGAGAAGAGTTTGAACCTCAGTGAGTTGTACGATGTGTGTAACTCTTCTGCCAAAACCAGTTATGTTAATGATTAGAATACATATTCACTATGTGTGTAGGGAAATGATAAAATAGGCAATCAAAATCACAATGTAAACATATATATACACATATATACACACATAAATACATACACATTACGTCTGTTGGCGTGAATGTGCGAATGTTGTGGTTTTTGCGAAGTTGACATAAGTTATCGTAGCGTAACGTTACACATTTCGGGAGGTCCAGACTCCGTTTTTGTGCTCTAACGTCATGTTACAACACCGACCAACACGTCTGGTCAGTGATGACACCTCTAGGAAGCTCATTCAAAAAACATGTATTCAAGCTAACATTAGCTGCTACCCTAGCTGGAAGTTATCAGGTGAGGCAACGTTAGCGAGCTAATCTAGCTAGCTGTTAGAGTTGAGGAAGTTCCAACGCAAATGATAAATAACAAAGTGTTACCTGTCACACAGACTTTAATCAAGTCCCGCTCGTTTCAGGTAAAGGTGTACGACTGTCATTTAAGCTTCCTTGTCAAATTCACGCGGAAGGCGTCTCCAGAAGCTGTCATCAGTAAACTTAAATGCAGCTAGCTGGTTCCTTCCTCTCTCTGTTTATGTGCCACGTCTCTTCCGCTTCTGTTTCTTCTTCGTGTATTTCTGTAAGAGACCAACAGGCGCAATCTGCCATCTGCTGACCCGGAGTGCATATTTCTCCAGATTCCTTTTTAAAAATGTCGTTTTTTCAATTAGGTAATTCTCAGAATGATTGTTATACAACTATAAAATGTAACTCTGTTTGACACACGGTCTAGTTACATGTGCCATGTAGGCACGTTTGTTTATCATCTTCGCATCGCCATTTTGTTTTTTTTCTTCTTCTCTTGATAACTGCATGTTCTTAATCAGTATGAAAAAGCGTTTCACGTCATACTGCACTGGAGGAGGCTCTGCTTTATTTTACATGCACAGGTGCTTTATAGCATCCAAACTGACATACATTGACACTGTGAATTATATGAATAAAGATCATTTATGTGACCTTGTATATTTTGTGCTCTAGTTTCTCACAGTCTTCTGTCTGAGGGATTTATGACTGACAGGTAGACTGTTTACGGGGAATTATTCATTATCAACACCATGTGTTTTTGCAGATTCTCATGATTCTACACTCTCAGAAAGGATGTGTTAATATCATACACACTTCTTGTGTTAGTACTATTTCAACACATGTTGTGTTGAAATATCCAATGTTGTGTTAAAATAATAAAAATATTTCACAGGAGTGACCAACACAACATGTGTTAAATTATTGTCCAATCGAGTTGCACACTGCGGTGCCAACGTCATCATCCAAATAAAAACCCTCCCAAAAGTCAATACATTTTTACTACTCCACACTCCAGTAGGTGGCGGTAATGTTGGTTTGTCAACCGCCATTAATATCCAAAGAAGGACGTTCGCTACTGTGACAGCGGTTTGCTGAGGCAAGGAAAGTAAATGCAAACAGGTAAGTTAGTCATCAATATTAGCGCTAATACTGTTAAAAATGCGTTTCCGAGTTTGTGAAATGTAGGCAGAGTTTTCGAAAATGTAACGTTATTCATTGGAAAACAGTAACTCAACAAGTGGTAGTTAACTTTAACGTTGTATCGCGACGGCATTAAAAGTGAATATCACGTAACTGCTTTCTCCGTAAAGGCGTTACAGTACTAGTGTCGTGTGTTTATGTTGGCTGTGAAATATGGAATGAGCTAAACTTTATATAATTGTATGGGTCTGCATGTTATCTGATGCGCCAAGCTAACGTTAACGTGATGGATGCTGTCACCCGATGGTAGGTATAGTTGCGTTAATAGCATTACTTTAGCAGATAGCTCGCGGTAATGTTAACGTTAAATGTTACCATTCCTCTCTTGATAGTTAACGATAACACAAGGTTAGCCTTATAGCTATTTACCATGATGTAAAACAGAGAGCGGGCTACATTTAGCAAGTGTTTTTGACAAGGCAAGCTGTAGTAATAAGCATTAAGTGGGTTAGCGCCATGTTTCTTTGTACAGTCGGTGAATGTTAATGCAGCTAACGTAACTTGGATGTCTAGCTAATGTTAGCTTAGTAATGTCGACGAAATGTTCGCCAAAGTTCTTCACAATGTTGACGTAACAAAATCAACAAGTGGGGGTTAGGTTGTAATGCTTTCCACTATCTATACTGTAATGCAGGTTAACTTAATTAGGTTGTGAACAAAATTGGCAGTCAAGTGCTAAAGGCGGGAAAAGGAAGATTTGCAAGCTAGCTAGATATTCTGGACGGCACCATTTTGTTCATTGTTCAAGCGTGTTTCAATCCCAAAATTATTTTTCAAATCAGTTGGAGGAAGTTCTGTCAGTAATAATGTGTGATACGGTACAAACAATTTAACTGGGTTAAGTTGGGATAGTGGATGTCACATTTGCTAAATTACACTATCTTTTTGCTTTTTTACAGCTTTCAAATGGAAGGGAATGAGACTCCCAAGACACTTGTAACAGTGTTCTTAGATGGCAGGGAGATGTGTAAGAAGATGCATCAACTGAACACTATTACAGAAATTCAAGAAGAGATGCAAGAAGAGAATGAAGGATTTGTAAGTGGAAACGGATGTCTTACAGTAAAATAACATTTGCATATGAATATTTGCTTAAACTTATTGGCCAACTAGTTATAAAGCCACTGTGTTTGAGATAAGGTCATATTGCAGAGCTTGGTTTTAGAGGATGACTCAAATGTTTTTGATGTATTTTCTCCATGTCATTCTTACATTGATATTTGGTGATAAATGAAATTGTTTATCTCTTACTCACGTTCGAATATGCAACAGAATTTGATTAGATTTAGGGTAATAATGTTACTGTGTATGAATTATTTCTTTGAGGTTGTATTAAGGAGAGAATAGCATGGGACTCTCATAAAGAATTGTGGAGTTATCCTTTTATTAAACTATTTCCTTTATTTAACTGTGTCCAGGAGCACTTCTATGACCCAGTGTCCCACTGTGGATTCATTGAACTGTGTGACGCGCTACGTATTCGAAGCTATACTTCCGCGCGCCTTTTATTAGATATATGTATATTAAAAGACAAACATTTTTTTAATTAATAAAAATAAGTTTTTATTTTTATTTAAAATTTCTTTTATTTGTCCCTTTTAATCACAAGTATGGTTCACCAATGAACAGAGGCTCTCCGTCCGAGACGGACTGTGGTTGACCCAGGATCTTTCGGAGTGTCTGCATGCACTCTTACTCGGATCCTCGGCGGCGAGGGACAGAATCCCCGTCTGCCCTCAGGGTGAACACGGAAACCAGGTGAAAACCAGGAATAGTATGATTTTGATATGACTTTCTTCATTCAACATCCTATACTATGACATTTTTATGACTTTTTCAGTAATAGTAAACTATGAATGTTTACGACGTATTATAAATTCTTGAATTGTTTTCTATATTATCTTCTTAAAATGTGATTCCCATACCAAAAGTCGAGCCCAGGTCACCTGGATGAATACTAGGAATCTTTACCGCTAGACCATAAGGGACATATTCAAACACTCTTCAAAGGCTTTATCTGACATATGACGTTTTTCAACATTCTATACTATGACTTCTTTTATGATTTTTTCAACATTACCTTTTTTTGACATTTTTTGATATGTTATACTATGACCTTTTTATGAGGTAGAAAGAGTGAAATAAAATAGACTTACTATACCATGACTTTTTCTAACATACTATGAATTTTAGAAGGATATACATTTTTTTTTTGTGTGTGCAATATTTTGATAGAGTTAGAGTAAGATTGAAAGAGATAACCGATTCGTCGTTTATCAGGAAATGGTTACATAAGTGAGATTCGAACCTGAGGCCACCATGAACATGATTCATGGTGGCCTCAACATAGACTATGGATTTGTTCCACATGCACTACATTGATGTCTTTTGACATGCTATACTAGTACTTTTTAATGAATTTTTTCAACATGCTATTGTGTGATTTTTTTTTTTTTAATGACGTTTTTCAACATACTATACTATGTCTTTTTTATAACTTTTATCGACATGCTATATAATTACATTTTGTTTCCCTTTTTCAGACATACTAAACTATAAATGTTTACCACATACTATATCATAACTTTTTGATTTGTTTTCTATGTTATCTTCTTAAAATCAAATTCCCATACCGCGAGTCAAAACTGGGCGGTATGGGTGAAAACCAGGAATCCTTACCACTAGACCATATGGGACTTTTTTCAACATGCTATTGTGTGATTTTTTTTGATGACTTTTTTCGACATACTATATTATGATAATATAACTTAAGGATTTATGCATGCACCTTGTAAAATGTCATCAGTTGACACTTATATTGAGGCACAAGTCACTGGTTTCTGTAATGGAAAAGAGCCTTAAGAGCAGTTTTACCAAGCACTAAAAGAGGACGAGAGCATATTTTGAGTCACAGGTCAGCTGGTGTCAAAGATCACTTGGTTAAAAAAAAAGAGAGGATGGGAAATGGTTTATATGACTTTATCATTCATCTTGTTCTTCTCAGAGTAAGAAGGCTCTAAAGAGCATTCTGCAGAAGTGTACTTACCTGCCAGGGCTGGAGCCCCTACTCTACGATGCTCCAAGCAATATCCTTGAACATGTTGTCTGTCAGCTGAGCAAAGTGAGTGTATATCTACAATTAGTATCACAACATGAATCAGCAATCTGCATTTTGAAAATGTAAAAAAAGAAAAAAAAAAATATATATATACACTCTGTCTTCCCTTCCATCAAAGGTGCTGTCTAATGACAGAAATGCTCGCTGTATGTTTGTGACCAGCGGGGGGCTTAAAAAACTGCAAGAGATCAAAGCAGAGCCTGGCTTGGCTATACAGACGCACATCAACTCTGTCAAAAGCTATTTTTCAGAAGAGATGCTCAGGTGTGTTTCTCTCGCCAATACAAACAAACAAACAAACACGCATGCTCAAACACATACTTTGTTGACATCAAAACCTTGTACACCTCTGAGAGCTGTAAACACCAATCTAGGAGTGACTTATCACATGACTGGTATACACTGTAATGATTTCAGAGCTGTGTGCTGACGAAGCAGCACATTTATAGTACTATATTCTTCCTCCACCCCATTCTATAACAATCATAACAACACAATCATCATTTTTTTGCATTTATTCAGAGAAACAAAATACTTCAACAAATAATTAGCCTAAATGAAGAAGAAGAAAAAAAGGAGAGAAATACTCAGTATAATTAGAATCAAGTAAGAGGAAAAACAAATTAACAAATTCAATTAAATAGGTTAAATTGGGTTTGTAGAAAGCAAATTTAGAAATCAGAATTTTGCTCTATGATAACGGTAAAAAGTATATCAGTGTATATCGTACAAAATATCCTTCAGTACAAAACACAGTGCAGGATATTTACAGGTTGTGTGTGTTTTTTTTGTTTTTCAGGTTCTGCGACCCCACCTACTTAGGGGCTTTGGTTGATCACATAGAGTAAAACCAGCTGGAGGACATTGTCACTATACGTTGTGTAAGACCCTGAAAATGGAAATAAATAAATAAAGCATATTTCATGGAGCTTCATGGAAACGATTCTCTTATGCCCCAATAAAGAGGTCAAAGGTCAGGCTCAGCAGAGCAGCCTCAATGAAGATTGTAAAGGATTATTGTGTTGCACAAAGACACTTGGATGCTTGCTGGCTCATGGATAAGAACCCTTGTTTAAAGAGAAGCTTCCCGGAAGCATAGCTCATATGCATCTTCATTTTTCATTGCACACAATTTACATCATGATCCTCGATCTGTCTGTGCTGTTGCATGGGTTAGACTGCTCCCTGGCGGCCACGACTCCTCACTGCAGCTCAACTGTGCGTTTGTGCATGCGTGTGTGTGTGTGTGCCTAGCAGCTGCAGCGCACATGGCAAGCCTTGCTTTGTTTATTGTCTGCTGGGTTGTCTCTGCTTGTTCTTCACATTGTACTGACGGTGAAAATGAGCCTCCGCCTCTTACCGCAGCGGAGATCAGAACATGCTCCGGCTGCAGCTGCCACCCCCCCCATCTCTTTACAAATCTGATTTTATATCCAAAGCTACAGGGCTCTTATCGCTTCTTATGTTTTTTTTAGGTCTGCAATGTAAATGTTTTCTTTCTAGTGAATTTAAGCAGTTACAAGACAGCTTCCCTTTTCAACATAAATTAATAAATACAGACCGTAGGTTAATATAAACGAATACACGTATAGCCAATCGTCGCGTTTAACAGGCAGTAGGCTAAAAATCAAACCAAAACAAGATCGAAAACACGACCTCAGCATTTTTCCTGCCAACCCTGTAGGATAGCTTGGCATTTAACCAACTGTGCAATATAGTCCGTTGCAAAAAATAATAAGACCGCCTATCGCTCCTATTAGTGCGAGATTTGTTTACTTACTTACCTACTTTTTATTAGAATGTACTGATACTGAATGGAAATGTGTGAACCTGTCTTTGAAATAAAAATATTTTAGATTTGATGGCATTCATTATATGCGGTTATACAAATTAGGATAACGTGACCCCCATGGAAACATTATAGTTACAAGCAGAGAGAAAGACATCTTTTAAAAACTGTTCCACTCCTCATAGGGGACGCTATGATGTATACACATTTAAATGTGCACAAAAAGAAGGTTAATATCATTTAAATGTGGAGGAGAGCCATCGATGTGATGAAACTGTGTGTCATATTTTTTAGTTTTTCATTAAAAAAAAATGTTCTTGCTAGACAGTGGCAAAAAAGGCTGCTTGTGTTGTTCACTTGCCTTTTTATACTTGGCAGGTTTGTGTCAGATTGCAGTTAGTGTGTTTAGACACCAGATGGTGTACAAACTGACAGCCAATTAAGTGTTGGCTGTTACCGAAAGTACACAGAATGTTGGGTTACATTATTCACCAATCAGCACTGTCTGTGTAGATCAAGATATTAACCTTTCATCAGCAGAACAGAGTACAACATGTAGTTATTACAGATCCTGTATAAATGATTGGTCATCTTTGTGTATGTGTGGATCTTCTAAACAAAGAATCAATGATTGCAGGGGCTTATGATCATAAGCCGGCGCCTTATGGCAATGACTTAATTAAAAGTAGTGAAAGACAAGAGAAGAACAGATGTTATGAAGGAAAAGTGTAGTTTTTCTTGCTATTATAGGCAGCAGATCACTTAGACAATTTAATTGCTGCAAAATGTGTCTTCATTAGATCTGATGGTTTTGTCTTAATGAGCACATTTCGAGTTGGTCTGGCGGAGACTGTCTTCCAAATGTCATAAAAGTAAATCAAAATGGACGTAAAAAGATAATAAAGGACTGCAAATGTTGGCAATGACATGTCATAAAAAAAATGAGGCCATCATTGATACATCAACAGTGTTCAGAGTCGTGGCTTTAAAAAGCTGAGACCACGTACATTCTCAATCCAGCTAAGACAAGCATTCAAAACAAAACGCTGCCCTTTCATGCACGATGAAGACTTACAGTATGCATGTTGTGTGTGTGTAAATGGCCGTGCATGTATTTGAGAATGAGTGTACTTTTTGTCCCTTCACAGTTCACCGCACATGCGAATTGCCTGTAGGGGGAAGCGATGGAAGTAAAATGGGAAAATGAAAATGCCAAAGAAAAACAGTCACAGTCCCAGAAGTGCAAAGGAAGGAGGCAGAAATTTTCTGTACATCTTACAAGGTCTAAGGCACAAATTATGCTGCATTAAATAAAAAGATTGTTTGATGACGCGTTGTGTGAAAAATCCTTCTTAAAATGTTTGCATGGCAGTGAAAAAGAACTACATTTGCAAATGAATTAACTTGCTTTTATTCTTTAATAAAGTTAAATTGAACAATTAAGTAGATTCAATCAGTGCGGGAGCAAATCAGTCTCATCCATCCCTTTTACAAGACATTTCTGTAATGGCAACTCTTTGGCAACCAGCATACTTTTCTCTGGATTCATGTGCAAATTCTTTAACTTCTTTGAAGAAAAAAATGACTATATGAGACTAAATTACTTTGTGCTAATGAGCATGAACTTGTAGTGTCCTCAGTGATGACCAGACACACATATAAATCACTGACAAGGGGTAAGGACACGAGGAAAGGGCATTTGAAAAGCACTGAAGCTATCAGATGGAAGGGAAATCTAAAGACAAATGACAGAGGCACCGGAGGACAAATCAGCCCTGGAGCTGAGGCAGCTGGGTCTGAAGAGGGTTGGGTTGGGCGGGGGGGGGGGGGGGGGTCATTGATTGATTGAGTCTGGCAACTATTGATCAGCTATCAGCTCTATCTGTGAAGGAAAGCGTAAAGATTCAGGCATGGCTTGTTTAATGAATCCGTTCCCCGATGTTACTGTGAAAGGGATTGGCCATAAATCAGATGGGTGCTGGAAATCCAAACGGTCCCTGGTGGCTGTTGCCTTCTGGAATTATGACATTTTTATGTGTCATAGCTTTTAAATATGTTGCATTTACAAAACTGAAAAAGAAGACGGTTAGAACTATAAACATTGTACCTACAACCGTTTCATTCAGTTCAGTTTGTCAGAGTGTGCATTGAGGATTCAGGACTGTCTCAAAAGACAGAGAGACAAACATTTTCTATAAATTGTGTCATCTCGTGTTTGCAAATGTAAATTTAGATACAAGCTGGCATAGGATTTGCTCAATACTGAGGTTTAATCATAAAATAACAATTGTTTCCAAACCTTTTATTACTGCTGTCAGTAAATGTCATGCATAAACACGATGTCGATAAATGATAGCATTGAAAATAGAAGAAAATAAACTGGTCACCCGATATCAGACTTAGCTGGGATGCTGGAGCTATAGACTATCTAACTGAATGAAAAGAAAGGCATCCGCTCACTCAAATCTGTGCAAAAATCTTTTATATAAGCGAGCTGTCGGTCAGAGACCTTCTTCAAGGCAAGGACATTCAAATATTAGAAGTGCACAGATCATGTTTTTCAATGAATTTTCAAATTCAAAACATAGCGGCACACCACCAATTTATAGACGACCTTTATGAGACCAGACCAATTCATGGATGTACTAAAAATGAATATAATCCTTCCATTTGTTTTATAGATGGTCATGAAATTGGAGGTGGTCATTTCACAACTTTTTTCTGTGTAGATAGATCTCAAGGTGATGTTAATCACATGTTTTTGTGACAAATTATCACCGTAAACTGTGTACCAATTTCAAGGCTTGGATTTGAGCTTATGCGCATCTATTTCTTAAAGTCACCACATTTGAATGAGCTGAATCCATTTAAGTGTCAAAGGAATAAATAAGTCATTCATTGTTCGGTCCGGGTAAAGTCCTGTTGTGTTAATGTAACAGACGCGTGAAAACAATCAGCATTTAACTGAGGAAAAATCAGAAAAACCCCCACAATCCATCTATTTGGTAGAAATGCGTTTTATTTGTGTCCCATAATCGTCTGGAGTACCTGAAACAATCTAGCGCCCCTCTGGGGGTCCCTGTCTCCAGGATGAAAATAACTGCGTTCACCCCATTTCACAGTGAGCTTCAGCCATGAAATGCTTCTCTCTCTGGTTGCTGTGTATTTGTTTGTGCGTGTTTCGTCGTTCCTCTTGTGCGTATGTGGCGTGAAAACCGAAAATGAGGCAAAATCAAATCCATGGTCATAACCACACCGTTTAATTTCTAATGTAATGACACTGTGGATACTGTTACTTTATGGGGACGGGGGGCTCAGAGGCAAATCCATCAGGCTTTGCTCTGAATGAAATTGGATTGAGTGATTGATTTATGTATGTCAAGTGAAGGGCAAAGAGACGGACAAAAAGAAACCGCAGAGTGTTTGAGCGGGTCAGGGGAGGGGAATCGCAGATCTATGGATGAAGCCTGGCCCCCTGATGGGGGAAGGAGAGCATTGAATCAGACAGAGATAAATGGAGTGTGAGAGACAGAGAGAAAGAAATTCAGACATATGCCTGCTGACCTCAACCCTTTTTCCCCCCAACTAATCAATACAGGGAAATGTGTGTGTGTGTGTGTGTGTGTGTGTGTGTGTGTGTGTGGGTGTGTGTGTAGGTGTGTGTGTGTGTGTGTGTGTGTGTGTGGATGTGTGTGTGTTGGTATACGTGCTTGTTTAGAGGGAGGGAGGTTCTGTCTGTGTCGCCCCCAATAAAGATCAGCAACACGGTGACATTACCTCGGCCCTGTCTGACTCCTCCCTGGCCCTCCAACCTTTGCACATGCCTCTATTTAATTTCGGACCCTGTAATCTTGTAAAGGACTGAGAGGTCTGGAGCACTTAGACTGTGCTCGTCACTGAGCTCGGCGAGGGAAGTGGGAGATAAAACACAAAACATCACGGCTGCGCAAATGACACATGCGTCCTCAGGTCGTGCATATAACGCATGCTTATGTAAAGAGCGTTTGTGTGTCTGCTTCCCTTGTGCCTCATTTGGCTTAATAAATAGAAAGAGCTGCATTTTTCACACAAAATAATAAAAAGCAAAGAATAAAATATGAATGATTGAATATTAGGTGCCTTTTGTGTGACTGCCAGACTCTCTCCCACTCACTCGCTCATAAACACACACAGACACATTGGCTGAAAGAGAAAAGACACAGGCGTTTTCTAAAGAATAATTTCTACGAAAGATGCCCGGTGGAAAACATTTGTTCTAAGCGGCACATTTTTCCCAGGAGACAATTCTGCAAAATTTCTATTAATCAGCTAAAATGTGCTATATTCCACCCAGTATCCACCCCCATCAGCCTTTTTACTGTAATTGGTTCCTCCTGCCGTTTAAGACTGAAAACATTTCCATACACATCTTCAGTCAATTAGGAAGAAGCCCCAGCATGGCTTTATTCAAATCCAAAGTGCATAAATACCATATCGACTCAATTTTAAATTATACAGACTTCTTGAAATGACAGACAAAGAGTGAAGATGCCATTTCTACAGGTAAAAAAAAAAGAAGAAGAGAAAGGTCCCCCTGTTCTTTCTTTGAAATCAAGACCTGAGACACCACAATAGCAGCCCGGATCAGATGAAGCAGTGACAGCGGTGGAGTTCTGTCCGAGAAGACCACATGCAGGCAAAGATAAAGTGCTCTGGCTGAGAGGGAGTGAAGGTGCTCAGCTGTTATTGGCTCTCTGGATGGCCTGCAATCACTGTTTAAGTCTCAAACTTGCCCGCTTTATGAGACAGTAAACTAAATTGATACTCCCTAATGTGAGCTCCACAGTGGGGTTCACCCGACTGTGATTGAGAGAAAAGACTGGGGTGACATTTAATCTGGTGAAGGGTATCATCAGCGAATTTCTCACCTCTGTCATCTAGACGGCTATTATGACAAGACTAAGAGTTGACAGCCACGCTGGCAACTGAGGCTGTACACACAGTGATGCTGTGTGCTTAATGCTAACAACAGCATGCTAACATGCTGTGATGTTTACCGATCTTCACCATCTTGGTTCAGCGTGTTGCCACGCTACAGTAACATTTAGCTAATTAGCACTATATAGCTGAGGCTAATAAGAATGTCATTATTGAAGGTAATCATTCATAATCAAACTGAAAATTTGACCATATGATGACGCTAGAGCAACAGTCAGGGGATCACCAAAGTCAGTGTGATTCATCCTCTGGGGACCATGAAGATCTGGTCTGATGTTTTTGTCCTTGAAATATTGTTTCAAACAGCAGTTTGAGCCCAGTATAGCAGATCCCTCACTACGATAGTTTCTTATGAGTGCAGGTGAAGTACAGCGGTAGAACCTATCGATCCATGGTTATTACATTGTTTGCTTTGTTGTGTCCCTTCCTGTACGGGGCAGGGGGAGAATGCAGGGCTTCGCAGGTTTGATATAATGTCCAGCAGCTGTCTGAGAGTCAGTGAGCCATCTGTGACTCTCCTCAACCAGTGGCTCTGTTGGGCCCCGTTTAACCGAGCTTAATAAATTGCACTTGACCATTCAATGTCAAAGTACAAACATGACATCTGTGATGCTAAAACCCTGTTCATTTGTTTACATATTGTTTTGTCCACTACCACACCCTCTGCTCCTTCTCAAGAAGTGTAGCGAGAAAAGGATGGGAGCCGAAACCAAGAGGATGCAGTTGTTTTTAGCGCATTTGACAGGAATGACTTGAACAGTGTTAAGAGATATGTTCAGTCTGAGCGGAGGTAGATGAACCACTGAAGTGATGTGTCAGTACCACCTACCTTTGAGGCGTTTGATCACAATGGCTTTGTCGACAATATCAGAGCGCCGCTCAAGTCCCAAGCGATTAAATGTGAAAACTCCACGGGATCTGTCGCAGAGAGAAAATAACACTTGATACAAAGATGAGTAGTCACAGTGAATTTGTCATAACATTTTCTCTGACTCATGGCCTGGTGACAGTTTACCCACTGTGGAAGACAAAACTGTTGAAAGACAGACCTGAGGAAAAAGTGGGCCAGAAGGGTCAGTGCAAGTTATGAGAGATGTTGTTCACTCCTGGTCCAAATGTGAAAAGCTTAAAACCAGCACATTGCAGCTTGCTCTTCATCTTATCAGGCTATCATTCCTTTTGCTGCCTGCCAAACACATACTGCCAACATTTTTCAGCGGCCACTTCGTTCATTGTTAAGTTTGAATTGGCCTGGTTGGATAGTTCTTTTGAATAAATGAGCAAATATCATACATTTGTGTACGGAAATGTGTACAGCACACTATATATAAAGGTCTATGAGAAGGGGGTATTTACATGTGAGTCTATAATGAGGTTATGGGAGTTAGAATAATGTCAACAGCTGGGATGCTGTGTCAACATCCATCAGAGGGAAGGCAGTTGGGAGACAATAGCAATGGAAATCAATGGTTACTCCACACTAATCCACGGTGCTGCCAGAATTTCCTTTTCAGGAATCCATCGATGTAAATACGAAAGAAAACCGGAAACACGTGGTACCACTGCATCCTGAGAGAACATAAGAAAATCCATCAATCCATCGATTATCTGTTACCGCTTTTGGGATCCAGAGTCGCAAGAGGGCTGAAGCCAATGCCTGCTGATATAGGGCGAAGAAAAGTACACCCTGGACAGACTGCCAGACTATCAAAGGGCTGGCACATAAACACAGTCAGCATTCACACCTCAGATTAACAGTCATCATTTAACGAGCAAACTCCACATAGAGGGGCCCAAGCCAGCCAGCGTGTTCAAAGCCGGGAACCCTCCTGCTGTAAGGAGACAGTGCTAACCCTACAGTCTATGTGCTAACCACTGCACGCTGCAGGCCCCAACACAAGATAATGATGATGATAAAGCATATACTTACAAAACAACAGGTTTCTGTGTTGAGCATATATGAATGTACAATGAAAAACTGAATACAATATTAATAATTTAAAGGAGCTATACATTCTGAACATAGTGGAGTGATCTGAGCAGAGAATGAAGTTGCTCTCTGTTCTGTCAAAGCTTCTCCTTGCTTTGTTGACATGCATGCTTTTAGTGCATTTTAGTTTATATGAGCGTGCCGCACTGGTTAGCTCAAGGCCGCCACACTGCACTTTGCTCATATGGCGGTTACAGCTAATAATGCCATCCGTATTATATAATAGCACCCATCGCTTTTTAGCGCTGCAGCTGAGGCTGATGGGAATGTTAATAGTTTTGCAGGTATTTGGTCATAAAGTGTAGAGACAGAGCGCAATTAAGTCCTGCAGCACACCGGAAGGGAAAACCACTTCCTCGCTTTGTTTTGTGTGAAGGTGCCTCTTTGTCACTTTCATCTGTTAGCAAACAGAAAAAATGCCCTAAAAAGCTGCTGTGTGGTGGGATGAACTCCCAACCGCGTACAGACCCCAGACTGAGTTTTTTATAAGCTGCTGAACCAAAAAAAAAATGATACAGGAAATAAGACATGACGCATTGGCGGGAAGAATGGGGAAAACTGGGATCCTGTGGGAGAACGTTACCTGTGCAGCAAGCCTGGTCCAAATGTCAGTTTCTGTCTAGAGGCTAACTACATGTCTGTAAGTTAAGTTCAGCATGTTGACGGGATACAACTTGTTTTATAGTAGAATGTGGAGCGCGGAGTGTCACATCAGACAGATATGAATGTTACATCGCACAGATATGCAGTAATATGTTTGCAAGTAACTTCGCAATCAACTGTAACTTGCTAACACATAGCTAACATTAGCTATGTAACTTGTCTCATCGCATTATCATTTTATTATCAACTGTACCTCTGATTGACATGGGGGGCTGAAATAATTCTTTGACATGTTAAACTCTTAACATTATAGCAAGCTACAGGCATTTCAAAAGCGTCTCAGTCGTTGCATATTGTGGCGCCGCTTGTTGTATCCAACAGCTCATTTAAACACATAGCAACAAGACATCCTTTCTACAAACTATGTATTTTTCCCCTCACACACACTGGCCACCACCACTTGTCCACATCTGTTAAGAGCTGCTCCAATCCCTGGGAATGTCACAGCAGGGGTTTTGTACAGAAAGACTAAGAGGTTCAAGTAGCCAAGTTGCATGAATTCTGCCAGCATGCCCATCAGCTTTCCTGAACAGTATCAGTTTTATTAAGTGACTACTGCAGAGTCTTTTTACTATCTGAGCCCATCCAGAACAACTGCGTCAGTAATATCCCCCTGATCTAATTGTTAAACAGCTAGGCTAAATTGGTTTACAAAATGTAATTGTATTCTATTCTGGAGCCCTACGTCAGTAATTTGAGCCACATCATAGTGATTACTACCACTTCAGGATAAATAGCACACTTCATAGAGATGCCAGTTTACCCAGAGCAGATACGTGCTGCAACAAATTTGTATTTGATAATCCTCTGCTTCAATTCGCTCTTAGAGAAAATCTCTCACACCTACACAAACATTCTGTCTCCATTTCTCTTCTAAATTAACTAATTACAAAAAAGATTGGAAGCTTAATAGTAACAAAACAAGAAAACAATACAACATGTCTGCGGGATAAACCTGGACGCTGAGACCTTGGATACAATAGGTGGGCTGGTATAGTATTACTCGAGGATCAGTGTGCAGTAATAAAATGTCTGAAGGCAAGAAATACAGACCGATAAACATACAAATTAAAGATGCATAACACAAGATTGGGAGCATTTCAACTGTCTCTCAACCGCTCTCAACATGGTGACGCCTGAGCCGCAGCAGCTCGTAGAGAACGGTGTGAACCCAGAAAATAAGAGATAATAATAAAAAAAATGCCTTAATATGATTTTAAGAAAAGAGTTGCAGCTACTTCTTTGAGGTCCAGGATTGCTCTGTCTTCTCAAAAGGAAAACGTAATACTGAGTTCAGGAGGACTATGTTGCTTTCCCTGCAGAGAGCCACCAATACAGTTAGTCTCTGAGCAATTGTGTTGTGAATGTAGCCAATGCAGTCTCCTCAGGATCACAAAGGCTCAGACAAGGCATTCCTTCCTAAATCCATGCAGTATTATATTATTCTTATCCAAGACAATCAGGCTGCCAGCTAATAAACCCTTAACTGTTGAAATCTGGGAGACACATTCTGAAACCATCTGCGTTAGAAACCAAGCAAACCCATCTGCTGTAAGACTCCTCAAAGACGTCCACCGCCAACGTCGTCACGATCTCTTTCTCTGCAATATCCCCTCTCATGGCCTCATTGCCAATATCGTATTTCTCATTTTTCATTCCCCGCCGCTTCTTTTCTTTGCTGCACTATGAGATTTACAGGGGACGGTCTTAAATTGTCCAGGAGTGAGGCAGGAAATAGGTTACTGCCCAACCTTCAGGTCAGTTATTTGAGTTGTGATCCAGCTGACCATGACAATAGGATACTCTTTAATCTCTGAGAGCACAAAAGGTGTTTCAGAGGGGAAGTGCGCTGTCCAAGACCAGCAGAGACATATGTACCGCTGGCACTGAAGCCGTCCATGATGACCATGAAGCCAGAGTGGGCTGTCCTTTAGACAAAGGCTGAAATAGGCAAATAATGCTCTTTCTTAACCAACTTAGTTAATGCAATCCCAGTTTACATACTCCACACGTCTATACTGATCGCTGGCTGTAATGAAACTGATTTCTGATGAAAGCGCCTTCATCTCCAAGGCGTTGCTCTACATAAGGCTGTTCTCAATGTTTTGATCTCACAAGTTTACACTATGAATCCGTCTCTTTTAGTGAAACGAGTATGAGTATCCTTTCTCAGGTTTCTATTCCTTAAAAGTCATAATACTAATTTAGCACTGCGTTCCTATAAGATTGTCGGACTTGCAATGGACATTTAAAAAAAACAGATACAAATTGATGGCAATAAACCAGAAATACTGTCTATTATTGTTCTGCTTTGACTATTCTTCGTGCCTACATTACCCACAATACAACGTGACCACCAACTGCTTTGGTTGGAGATTTGGGTGTGTAACTTGTGGCAATTTATCAGACTTCACACAGTGGAACAAAAAGCTTTATACAAGCTTCTCACATATGCAGCACTGCTCCTTAAGATCTGTAAACGCATTTAGATGTATATCGGTGGAGTTCCCCTTTAAACAGACCAAATCGTTCATATAGGAAGTGAAACCTGCAGAAACCTACAGGAACTCAAATGCAGCCCAGGAATTTGAGATGGTGAGGCCTTTAATGCAAGCACACAGAGGACGCGAGCCAAAACGTAACATATTTGGCAGTAACACCTTCAACACAATTCAAAAGTATGCAAAGTGTGAGCCCCAGATACCTGCAAACTGTAAATGCATTCATATGCTTTTTTCATTTAAGCAAATTTTACCTTTACCATACTTGCCCATTGACGTGCTGGAGAAGTACAGATGTGAAGTGCTTCCTCTTGGCTGTTCATTCAGAGTCTGAGAGGTATAAACTTTATATATTTATATCAACCTTGAAATGAATTAAGTTGTGTTGGATTGACTCACAGCTCCTGCATGTTGAGGAGGGAATAATCCAAACTGTTGCTCTGTACGGGGAATTCAACTGCCGTTACAAACTGTTCACAGTGCTTTACAACAGCCGTTACATTGTTGATCCATGGTGATTCTCAATAAATCTCTCACAGACCTACCACACTCCGTGGGCATAGACAGTAAAAAATGGCAGCACGTTGCAGTTCTATGGCAATCAAATGTGTGACGGCAAGTTACATCTAGGAAAGTAAATGAAACAAAATAAAACAATGGCAGTTTGTACCTCAAGTTCACAGCTTGGGGCTGTCTTGAGTCCAACACCGTATTATCATAATTCAGATCACAGACGTTAGGAATAAAGCCCAACACAACATGGCTGTGGGAACACAGAGGCTGCCAATGGATTTAAAATGTCTACGCACCATCAATGTTCCCTGTTTACAAGCAGTAAAATGTGAGGCGTTGTTATAATAATGGAATAATTTAATTGACAGATGTTTTGTTTTTTAGTCATGCATAATAACAGAGAACAAATGTGCAACATGTCACACCTCTGACCAAACCAATTTACTCTTAAATGCCAGCATTGTTTAGCTTTCAATTAACTGATTTTTACCAACTTGTATGGCAAATGAAACTATTTTTTCCTTTACTAAAATAGCAAGTGTCTGTGTCATAGGTGGAAGGAATTCAGAGATAACAGAAGGGCACCAAGCTGATACACGGGCACAGTCGGTAGAGGCTAATTACTCAATTTCATCCGTTTTGATGAAGTCGTTCATTTAGAGTTGGGCTCGTTCAGCCTCGTGGAGCCCCAGGCTGAATGTAAACCTAAAGTCACTAAGGACAGCAGCCTTTCGACTATTCTAAACTCCATTTTATAATCTCAGCTGGTTCCAAGTGTCTGGCCTCAGGCTGCAGTTGGCACGGTTTTATCCTAGAGCTATTCAGAGCCTTCGTCAGATGAAAACAACATGTAGGTTTAATTTTTGCACAAAGCCGGTTTTTGGAATAGAATTTCATCCCCTACCAAAATCTCTGAGAGTCATAAACATATTCTGTGTCCTCAGGCATGAAGGGTGAAATGACAGGTTGCAGTAATAACAAGATTATAAAACTTTTTATTGATCCCCTCTGAAGATGAATTTATAAAGCAAATTCCACACATATCTCAGGTTCACATAATTATTATTTTTTTTACGCAAAGTTATGGCACCATTACTTTCTATAATTTCACCAGAAAAAATATTTATGTGGCTGTGGCCATGGTTTTATTTATACAAATGATGAGGAAGTACGTGTCTTGAATTGACCCACTGTAAAATAGCAATTACACTATATCAACATTCCCCAAAACAGAATTAGCTGGGCCAGTAAGATGTTTAAGCCAGTGACTTTGGGTGCAAGTTAAAATATACATTCCACTGACATATTGTCTGACACCAATGTAAACCTCTGGCGGACAGAACAGTCAAGGAAGCACAATTGGTTTCCCCTTTGGAAGCAACACAGTGGTAAACAACTGATGGACAATATTAAACCCAAGGGGAGAAGCTGAGTATGACAAACAGATTTATGCATGGGTGAACTCCACTGCGCCAGAGCCATCAATTCTCCATCTTTGTCAGTGCCTGGAGATGTTTCTTTCGCCTCCGTCTCACCGTGGCTGTCGTTACATTTATCCCTGTTCCTCTTCTAAGTGCTAATACATTTACATTTTTAGTGCTGCTCAGTAATAAAAGAGGTGGAATGAGTGGAGGCCTTTTACCATTGCTAAAGCAAACATCAATGAACTCATCTCACTGAGAAGTCACCCCATCCTCAAACTACCCCGACGGTCCATCCACCCCTCCCACAGCTTGGCCACTGCTCCACAGTGCAGGTCAACAGTGTTGCGGTTTGAATCTCCTCAGTTTCACCCATAGTTCTCGACCTCATTTCGAGGATCACTCACAAGAGTCTGCCTCACACGGGACGCTCCACATTAGTAATTTGTCCAGTCTGGATTCTCTGTGAATGCCTTTAAACATGTGGAGGAAGCATTTTGTAACCAGTATGTGTACCAACTGAAGTCACAGGCTAAGCACACAGGCACAAAATAGGAAAAGAGGGGTTGAGGTTGGTCTCTTCTGTCTCAGTGGACCGACATGCTAGTCTTTGGGAGGGGTCTAATTTTTCAAATTACTTATTATAAACAGCCTCACTCAAGAATCCACTCTGCTTCATTTAAGAAAACATGAACCTAGAGGCAGCCTTCAGGATGTTTTCTTCACTTTCCGCATTTTGTTGTTTAGATGAAACAATTCCACTGCCTTCATCAAAGCCGGGTTTCATCAGGAAGGGTGAAAATTAAAAAAAAGCAATTTTAACAGAGACAAAATCACAAACCATCACATAAGGAAAAAAATAAATAAATAAAAAGAGCTGTGCAGGATTTGATTACTAAACAAACCACGGATAAAAATAGCAAAGCATTTTTCAAACACAGCCCAGTCGGTATCTAAGTAAATTATCTACACGCTTGTGCTGCATCTCATCTGATGCAACACTACAATACTGACCTTAGGTGAATGATCTCGAGAGGTATAACCAAGGCCAACCAGCCATGATAAGATCTTCACCCTGCCAACTACTGAATAAGGTAATAACAAGCCTACTTTAAGACAAGTGGTTATTGGGTCGTTTGAAATAGAACAATTCACAGCTTTACAAAGCCCTTTCCTTGGATAGCTGGTAGGGCACATCAATATAGTTGAGGCATTTGGAACAATGACTTGATAAGACTACATACTGTGTATGATTGGTGAGCAGGGAAAGAGTAACAAAAATGCCATCTCATTAGGTCGTAATCCATTTTGAATTGACTGTTGTGGCTCCTGTGTGTGAGAGAGGAACTCTCAGCTTAGCACCTATATGCTAAGTTTGACCTTTCCACTGTGTATACATTCTTTGCTTACATGTCACACAGAAAGAGCAGAAAAGAAAACATACACAGGCCATTACTAAGATGGGGAAGAAACAGTCAGCTGTGCATTTACACCTGGGGCACTGGTTGCTGCTTCCTGCAGTGAACTGTTCTCACATGGTTGCAGTTCCAGTTAATCACATACAGTACTTCCAGTGCAGTGAACAGCAGGTATTTTGGAATGGGAGACCAGAAAAAGAAGGCACAGAGGGGTGCTTCAGAAGTGTCCATGCGAAGGGAAATTGTGCATCTATACAGCTTACCAATAACACTGTGAATAGGATCTGGTACAGTACATCATGTGTAACAGTAGTCTATATCTGGGATTTCTCCTTCTCTATAGCCGCGGTTGGTGCCATGTCCTGCATTGGAAACGTTGTTGTCACCTTTGTACAGGCCAGTGCCATTGGAGGGAAATATGGTATGAATAATGTAATCCTCTCGTAGGGGCTTAGGCTGCATTGGTGGGCAAGCCGCCATAGGCGTCATCTGGAACCCAGGACTACGGATCTCCAAGATGGTATTGTCCTTCTTGGTGCCTGACTCAATGTAATCATCATAGGTCTTGTTTTTTCGGGAGTTGCTGCGAGTGTAGTGGTCACGAGAGCACAAATGCCCAGTCCTGTGTCCATACCAACAAAAGATGCAAACAATAAGAGCCAATGATACAATGGCGGTAGCCCCACCAATAATCCCTGCCAGGGGCAGGACTGTCATCTGCTTTGAGTCTTCATCCTCTATCTCCTCCACAGGGATGAGGTCAGATGTTTCAGCTTTTGCACACACGAGAGCTTCATCAGATTCAGGATCTCCAGAAATAACCCCTTTGCTTTCAGAACTGGCCGCGAGGGGTACCATGCAGATGATGTAGCTGGAGCGTGGTTGAAGGGAGGTAAGAAGGTACTCTCGACGGTCGCCCCGGACCAAAGTCTCCGTGATTGATCCCATGCCGTTCCCATTGCCCAGTCGGAGCCAGCTTAGCCTGAAAGAGGAGCTGGGCTGGGCCACGCTCCAGGTAACACGGACGCTGTTGTGAGAGAGAGGCTTTACGTTGAGGGCCAGGCTCTTCCCCACACCGCTGCTGCTAAGAGTGTAGTCTAAGCCAGAGTCAGGAAGCCCCAGACCAGGTCGCTTCGAGCGGAGGGTGAAGAGAGAGCCCTGTGGAGGGGTGTGAGTGGTGGAGCTATCGACTCCACCGCCGCCCACTCTGTCTCTGGTCCCTGCTGTCCTCACCACCTCACACTCCTCCATCTCGCTGGTCAGGTCTATCAAAGCCATGTCTCGCACCCTGTCAGGCCCATGGCAGGTGAGACCTCTGACAGTGATGGAGTTGCCGCGGGCATGCAGCCAGTCATACAGCCAACGCAGGTTGCAGCCACAGTGCCAAGGATTGCCTCGCACGAGCAGCTGGCCCAGGCTGTCCAGGTCTTTGAACAGTCCCCTCGGCAGAGTGGTCAAGTTGTTTCCTGACAGGTCCAGCCTCAGCAGCCTGTGCATGCCATCCAAGGAACCACGTGGCATATGAGTCAGGGCATTTTCCTGTAGAGACAGGCGCTGCAGATGAGCGCTGGGCAGATTGACAGGTGGGGTCTGGAGGGAGTTACGGACTAGAGACAACTCGGTTAAGTTGGAAAGGCGGGAGAATGTGTCATCGGCAATGCGCTGGTTTGCCAAAAGGTTCCCATCCAGGACAAGACATCTAAGTGAGGTGAGGCCTCGGAAGGCGTGGGTCGGGATAGTGGAGATTCGGTTGTCATCCAGACGGAGTTCTTCCAGTGAGGCAGGCAGTCCTGAGGGGATACTTGACAGGTGGTTGCGTGAAAGAAAAAGTAGGCGCAACCGTGGGTTGTCAGCAAAGGCCTGGTCCTCAATGCTGACAGTGGAAATTGAATTGTCGTCCAAGTGGAGCTTCTCTAGCAAGGGCATCCGAGCCAGCGCACTACGAGGAATAGTGCGTATGTTGTTGTCCTGCAAATGCAGTTCACGGATGGATGGTGGCAGGTGTACAGGAAATTCATCCAGTTCATTATCATACAGGTAGACCACACGGACGGTAAGCTGGTGCTCCAAGGAGGTGGGCAAACCCGGGTTGTTTATCTGGTTGTTTTGAAGGTAGAGAATGGACGCCGAAGGAGGCAGTGAAGGGATGGAGCTCAGACCACGATCATTGCAGTAGATAAAGTCCTCATCGCACCTGCATACAGATGGGCATATCATGTCCCTGTCCCCAATGTACCCTTGTATCGTGGCTGTAGCGAACTGAAGCATGCCGGCACGTAGTGTCAAGCAAAGAAACAGCAGAAAGAGTCGGGCCCGCAGCTTAGCCACACCTACAGGCGCCATTATGGTGAACATAAGCACTGTCTTTCTTTTCAAGTTGTGTTGCCAATCCTCAAATCGTTGCAGTGAGCTGGAATCCTGTGACCTCCACCCTGAGAGAGAGAAAGAGAAATGACAGTCAGCACTAAAGCGCAAATGAATTAATTATTGGTCAAACTAAGGTGATTTCAGTAATACTTTCTGTTCGGCTTCATACTATACTTTCATTGTCTTATGTCTAAACGATATTAGAGCCTGCGTTCATGCTATAATGAGCAAATCTAAACAGAAGCTACAGAGATATCTTGCAATTTTTGGCAAGATTGTTTGGCTGGATCTGAGGATTTCTGCACAGCCCACCTTCGTTATGTTGAATTAGCAACAGTAATCCAAGACTACTGACAGCCAGAAGACTCAACTTTAGTGTGTCCTGTACTGAATGTTTAAAGCAGAGTGAATATTTAGTCTTAGGAAAAGCAACTCTGTAATTGACAAATCCAATAATACATTTAGAATTAAGCCTTGTGCATAAATGTGAAGTCTTGAGAACATTCTCCGCTTCTGAATTATTTAAGAGATCTTGAGAGGCTCTATAACTCCATTAGTAGTTGCCAGCAGATGGCTGCATTAGCCAGACAGAGCTGAAGATAGTTTTCACAATCAAGATGGAACAACATGTTTGAGCTCAGAGCAATCGTCTTCAAGAGCTAAATTCTCATCATGCAGTAAAGATGGCACTAGGCACTAAACTTGATAAAAACATCTACGTAAATCACGTCTTCTTAATCTAGTTGTATCGAATTAATGAAGTACAATAAAATGGTAATGGAGATGTTAATGTGCAGCAGAATGCAAATTATTTGGCAACTAATTATCCATTTCTAGTCAACACAGTTGAGCTGTACTCAGAACTTGATTGGCATCACGGTTTTCTTTTGTTATTGATTAAGCGAGATATGTCACAACAGTAAGTACATCATTGACGACAGATATTTGGAATTTGGAGTGACAACTTGAGCCCATCGCAGTCTTCAATAACCAAGGCCATTAGTCAAACCGTTAAGGCCCACACAGCTGCAAACATAGTCGGGCTGTAGTATTGATTTCCTCACAAATCCAAGGTGATCTGCCAGAGCCAGTTGGCTCTCGTGCATATTACAGGATTCCCAGCAAAGTCAGACAGCGCGATAATTAACCAAATGAACGACAACTCTGCTGGGGGTTGACTTTGCTGAATATACATTTGCAAACATTAATCTGGGCTTTTTCATTACCAAAATACTGAAAATTATGAGAGCAAACTTTGTTGACACTAGGCTCTTTTTCAAGTGTCATGAATAAACCCCACCGAACCCTTGAACAGTTGTTCAGTCGTGGCTGGTAGGGGATCATTTAAAAGCAATTACTGTCTATCCTCTGTCAGTTCCAATGTTTTGCAAATTCTTCTTACAAATAGAGGATTGTCTTTGTTCTCCATCGAGAGTTGATGTGAGTATGATTTTATGACCATCTCATTCACCATTAGAATATACTGTGTTTGACTGGGACTTAATGGTCTCACTATCAAACCTATCCAGACACCTTTCTGCTGCCAGTATGTTTCTTCAGTAGTGCTTGTCGGATGGGGTTGTGAAGGCAGAGTTTGAACTCCTCTCATTCGCTCTCTACTATTTCTTTCACTTTTGATTGTACTGTCATTCCCATATACAGTATATCATCGGTTCTCTCCACCCTCTTAATGACTGCAGTCTTACCTGCCTTCGAGAACAGCTATTATGTACCTCACTGTTTACACACTTCTATACAGACTCCTTGACAACAACACAGAGACACATCGTATTTAATGTTAAGGGGAAATAAAGAGGTTTATGACTAACTTTCTTTTAGTTCAGTTGTCTTCAGTGTAGTATGATAAAACATTCATGACTTATAATTGTGGGTTCTTCAAAGCATTTTGTGCTTCTTTCCCCTGTTGTATCCAGTTATCATCTAGTTGTTAAAATATTTTCATATTTATAACCGTGGCAGGGCAGATTATTACAGAAATCTACGTGTAAAACAGTCAATCATGCAGATAATCTCTTCTCCAAGATGTTGTACTGCAAATATATTGTATTGCATTCTTCATTGAATATCAGGCGTGGGACTTGAGTATCATAGTTTAAATATAAAATACATATATATATATATACATATATATATGTATATATATATATATATATATAGAAGGGCCTTTATTAACAATATCACCATGTGCCACTGCATTATTTCCAAGTTTTAGCTTGACATCATACTTCTTGTTTGATTTATGTCCGTCTCGATCAGATAAAACATCTTCCAACTCACTGATCATGAAACTTCCTTTTTGTACCTATATCTACTTCAATCCTCTTGACAGTGAAATTGGTGTCAGTGCATTCTAGGACCTGAGGAAAAAATGATTTCTGAAATTGAAAAAGATGGTGTTGTTTATAAAAGTTGTGCAGTTTCATATTGGTCGATTTTTATGACCAAGAAGGCTATACACTGTATCCTGCTGTGAATGTTTACAAGGTTTCGGTGTGTGTACATGTGTGTACAAATGTGTATAATGAGTGTGTGTGTGGGGGGGGGGGATAAGTAGTGCTAAAGAATGGATGACTTCTGAATCCCTGGAGCTTCGGCAGTGGTTCTCTTAAACACTGCAGTATTTGGGTCAGCCCTTTAAAAACAACATAGATGTTGTGTGAGATTGAAGCGGTGCCGAGTGCCAGAGGGATTAATAGAGCATATTGAGCTGTGATTCTCTGGATTAAGCAGGTGCTATAAAGAATGGTAGACAGTCATTTCAGGATGTTCTGCCCTATGGTTGCTCATTTCCACCCCCCCATATCAGAGAATAATGTAAAATCATGAAGCGCACCTCAATGCTCTTTGTGTTTGTGAATGTTTCTGCTTCAGACGTGCTGTGTGTTTGTCTGTCCATGCACGATCAAATTGCAAACATTAACCCATATGGGGACAATCTATAAGGTGGCAGTCTATGTTTCAGTCTGTTGAGGGGAGCAAAGAGGGGATGCGGGGTAATGTGTTAGCCAGACAGCCAGCCGCCTCAGGCAGAGTACAGCACACACACAAACAACCCCCAATCTAATACTGGACTGGATCGATTTACATAAAAATACGGGGAGCCAGTCAGAGTGACAGAAAGCAGCTTTGAGCAAGACCTTTGAATCCCATCTCCCCTTTAAGTCCCCCACAGAGGGATAGGACTGGGAGATCTGGAAAGCCGGATTTTGGATGTCCGAAGGGGCTACTGATGTATCAGGAAATCCACTTTACTGATGGCAGGGAAAAGATAATAGTGGCCAGCAGATTATCTTACATGCCCATGGATGGTATTTTAGATTTGCAGATTGGACATGTGGAAAGGATGACACTAAACACGATGGTTATGGCGATGACAGGAATAAGTCCAGGGATCTGAGACAGATAAAAAAAAAAAATAAGAGAGGCCAGACTAGCACGGCCCATTCATTTTGTTTAATCGTAGAGGTTGTTGGGATTTCTATCTCCGCATATGTCATATTTCTGGCAATGCTTGGGCTAAGAGACCATGTCTTTGCAATAATGTACTGTAATCTTCAAGATATTAAAACATGGAGATAAAAAACGTGAACTTTAATCCCCACAACCAACAAACAAGGCACAAATACGCACTGCAGCGTGCATAAAAAAAAACATGAAATATTTTCCTCTCCACAGATTGCTTCTTTCACGTACGCAAAATCATGATCTTCGTTGTCACTTTTATGTAAAAATAAACAGACACTGCAGTCATAACGGCAAATGATGTTCAAGTGTTTTGAATAAAGCCATCTGTATTCATCGCGTATCTCATTCAAACCAAATGAGCCCCTGCGTTTCTTGCTCAAAATGAGTTATAGTCGTGAATTTATTTGATGTGCATTACAATCCGTTAAAATCTCGTATTATCTTCTCTCCTTTGAAAACATGTGAGTGTGCTATAGAGGCAGATTGAATAACATGTTAAAGGCTGAATAAGTAATGGATTCTTACCCCCACACTAACTCAGTTTTTTTTTTGCTTGGTTTGTGCACCAATTTCCTGGCATGAAAGAGTGATTGGATTTGTACTCAGCAGTTTCTCATCTGAGCTGCTGACACAAAGACGCGGGGTATGTGACATATATAAAGATTTGTGTTTTTCCGGATGAACTACGTTGTCTCATTTTTGTCACATAGTCTATAATAACACTTGAGGGAAGAAGACCTGTATTTCCTGATGTGTTAGGATTAGGGAAAGAAAAAGAACACTCCATCAAGATCTTAAATTCTTCAATTACATGTACAAACAAACCAAAGATTGAAATCCATTTCTCATAAGTTACACATCATACATGCACAATTGTAGGCCAAATCTTCCAGTACACAAAGCACTTTCAGAGATGTTTGCATCCAATTGCTATATAAATATGAGAAAAAAAATCACAATACAAATCAATATTGGCCCTACAAATTGACAGTTAATATTGTGCCCGCAATACTATATACTCAATATTCATTAGAAAAGCTGCTGTAGCGAAGTAATAGCGATAGCACAGCAGCAATAGAGTGCTTCACCTAATTCACAGTTGGGGGTGTACCTTCATCTTGGGGGGGGGGGGGGGGGGGTTGTTTGCTAGTGCAGCTCACAGGCCCTTCAAGTTAGTTGATATATAGCGCCACAGCACTACAACATGTTTTATCTTTACAGCGCTATAATATGTTCTGTCGTGGCACCAGTCTAATTCCCTGTCCCCACCACTGCAGCTGCTGCCGCCTCTGAATCATTTCGACTCAGTGTTTCTTCTTCCAGACAGCCACATTACAGGTAAATCCTTTCAGCATTAATAATAGGGCCGCAGCTCCTTGCAGCAATATGGTCCTGCAAGGACATATCTTGGGGTGGGGGTGGGGTGTGTGTGTGTGTGTGTGTGTGGGGGGGGGGGTTATGTTGAAAAGGTATTAACAGGATCAGTCATCTTAACTGCAGTGAACTGGGTAGTTTTGGTTTTGTTGTTAAGTTTCGCAAAAATAGGTTTGGCCTAGTAATCACCCCATTTACAACAACAATTAGTTATTTAGGTCATCAATTCTACTTTCACACCGAATACTTTGTTCCATTTAATTGCCAATCTTATTGTTTTCGTCTGTTCTACTTTAAATATTTGAATATCTGTTTTTAACAGTTGCTGTATGTGTATAGCCTGGATTGTTCAATCCTCTATTGTATAATGACAATAAAGCTGAACCTTCAACCTTTAATCCTGAAAATTGCCTTACTGATATCCAATGACGTTAATTTTGTCAAGCAAGTTTTCCCTGCCTTTGTTTGATAATTAAGGAAAAAACAACTGACATGCCTCTGGACTTCATCTGTGAAGCAATTTAAAACCAAGGTCTTGATATTGAATGGGAGATTTGCTGTTCTGGCACATTGGTGGATGTTACAGTGAGATAGCACGAGCTTGGCAGAATAGCTGGCAAATAAACTTTAGATGTGTCAGTCTGTGTCAGGGGTCATAATAGAGTCTTTGATCAATGCCTCACTGCCTTCGCAAATCAATTGCACTGCCTTTAATGTTGCTGGGGTTTCTTGGTGCTGCATAAAATAAAAAGAACCAGTTTCCTCTCAAGGAGAGTCTTCTCCGATTTTTGAGAAAACATACTTGATCATTTTAAATGGGACATATAAAAGCAAATTTATCTTCTGGTTTAAGTCAAGGAGTCAGCCTGTGGTTGTCACGCTTCAGCTAGGACTCTGATTGGATTTTTTTATTATTATAATTTGCAAGAAAAAAAAAAAAAAGAGAGGGAGGTTGGTTAGCTTGATTGGTAAAATTTGAATTCAACCCTGACAAGTTGTAACATAAATACAGGCGGGTGGGAGGCCCAGGCAGTGGAGTCACATGACAAGGCTGTGAAAATGGGGTGAAAATGAGCCCACATCCGAAAAAAAACAACAGGGGCAAGAAAAAGATAACATCAATGAGAAAGCGCTCTGTATCCGACACCTTTACAGGGCTGTCAGTTTATGTCTGGCAGCCATACTGGAGGGTCCAACAGCTATGGACGACTGAGAACGCCTGTAAATCGTCTCACCGCTGCTGAAATGATGTGAAAAATGTATGTGCCTTTGGGTGTAAACTGATCACTTCACTGCTGCTAACCATCCCTGTCATGTAGCAAACACACCTGACTCACACACATCGACAGCAGCAGCAGCAGCAGCTGCTGCTAGCTGGGGCAACTTTTCAAGATAAAGAATTTGATCTTTTTATTTGTTTTTAATGTATTCTTCATGCATTTCATATCCTGAAATTAGTTGTGGCTGTTCCTGTTATTTATTCATTCAAGAATAAAAGTTAACATTCATTTTTGCCGTGAGGAATTCCAATTGTGCTTTTTAGTTCAGCTCAGGTCCGTGTTTTTGTTCCCTGTGTCTGAATGCGGTGAGGGACATGTTCACGATTTCAGGAAAGTTAACGCGCTTATTTTTTCCAGGATAGTGAAAAATAAAACAATGGAACAGACCTTCAAAGTAAAGCTTGTGATTTATGGTTGTGCTTTATAGAGCAGGAGCGATATATCAGGCGATATTAGTCTATCGCAAATATATAAGTTAGAGATGGGATGATATAGGATATTATCACAATAAAAGAAACACTCACAATAACTTGACTGTGGTGAATTTTCCCCATCGACATACTCGTGAATCTGCTGCTTTCAGTGACACATATAGCAACGCCGCTTCCACTGCCTCAGGTTTCTCTTTCCCGCACTGTGCATATTCCTCCTATCTATTCGTGGATCCAGTTGAATTAAATGTGTCCTTAGCCACAAGAACATTTCAATATACAATTCACATCCTCCCCCAAATCCACCAAAATAGAAAGTACAAGCAGATCATAGGCCAGTTTCCATCGCATGCTGGTGCCATGATCTCAGCCTGCTGCTCCCAATCTACTGCATTACTCACATCCCTGTCGGCAACTTGGATCTTCACATCTCATCTACACCCTCCGCATCGCAATTTACACATCAAATCCCACACTGTACTTTTCAAAATCAAAACATGCTTGTGCATGCCTTCGAACACACAGCGTGGACATCTGAGGACTCAATTTCAGGTTGCACAGATTGACCGGTTCGGTTTTCCAGTTAGAAGAAAAGATTTTTCTCAACTTGTGTATATATGGCTCTTGTTGGAACGATTGCTTCATTATCACACCTCCCTTAACAATCACGTCTTCCTTTCACTTGTGTCTGGCCTCTCACCTGTTTGTGTTACATCTACAATGACAAAAAAATCTCAATGTTGCAGCTTCTCTCGCTCTCTCTTTCATGCTCCGTATACAACTCCCTCCTCGTGCAACGTTTGCTGAATCACATTTTAAACAGAAGTCTAAAGGCAGACAAATATGGAACAACAACTGTTGGCACATACCGTCCTTTTGAAATCGGCTTTTATTAAATAAAATCTTGTCCGTCGGCAGCAATGCAAGTTTGCAAAAATGAATAAATAAATGTAATCGAAGTCAATGTGAGGAAACGTTTCCTTGTCTGATGGAATAGTAGTTGTGGTTTAAAGGCACTTGTTTGTTTGTTTGTTTGTTTGTTTGTTTGTTTAGAGGTGTATACGTTTGTCTTTTACCATGTGAGAAATCACAGTGGATAAATAGATACAGGCCGCCTCCGGGGCTCAGAAGAAAATCCCTGACTTTGACTTCTCGGTGTGTGTGGGTTTCTCCTACATGAAACTTCAGCTGTGGGAGTGTTCAGATCTCAAACTAAACTTTCTTTGGATCCCGAGTCGTCTCGCTCTTACAACTCCACATGATCTCACTTTCACCGCTGAAATCTGGTCGGACTGGGTTCAAAACACAGAACATATTGTATGTTTGCCGATAAAACATATGAAAATAATATGCAAGAATATCATTTCTTCAGCATCATGGACGATATTTTTATGGTGTGTATTTAGAAACCAGAAAAACAAATTGAGGCAGTCATGGAGTTAGTATATTACATTATTGGGTGCTGGCTTTTAGTACAACCTTTACTGATTGCTTTGTTTGGCCTCTTGCCCAAAAGGAGAAAATGAGGGGGATAATCGAGCTCTATTGCCAGCTGTTTAACCGTTGATAAGTGTTAGTTTGTTAATAGCTTCATTTATCTCTTATTCTATTGCTGACACCATTGGAGAAGATACAGTCAAGGTGCTTCTCCGGCTTTGTTTCTATTTGCTCTTAAAACTTTTCACTTTTTGAGATGAACCATCAATTTTCTTTTTCCATAAAAATAATGGATGAAAAACAAATTGCAGGCACAGGGACAGCTTTCTTACTTCCAGTAATTACATTACATTTTGTGCATTTCATAGAAGCAAGTCAGCTCATGCTCTGCTCGTGCTTTAGAAATGTTGATCCTGGTATAAAAGGTTCATCGAGTTAAATTCACAGTAGATGGGGTTAAAGTAGCCCGGGTCCATTTATTTGAGTCACAGCACTGAGCACCGTATCCATGAAGGTTGTTACAACCCCGGAATCCTAAAAAGACTCGTCCAATCATCTGGATCAAAACATAAATTCTCTTCTCTGGACAAATACTTATTTTTAATGGACTTAAAACCCGTTTCCCCAGCTGTATTTCCTTTCCTTATGTCCTTGCTCCTATTGTAAAACACATGCAAAATACAACTTATTATTTTTGTATGAAAATAAATATCAATATAGCAGCATAACTGTTGGCATAACTGTTTGGATTGGGAAAAAGAGACAGAACTTGGGAATTGGGTTGAAACAATTGTGATTGTCTAAATCAAGAATAACTGAATACACGCTTACTTTTTGAAGTGGGGTTGCCAGGAAAGGAGGTGCTGCAGCACCATTTGCACTATTCTTCCCAACACGATTCCCTCAAAGTCTGCCAACTGTGTCTTCTCCGGCTTTTGTCGACATGTGGCCCATGAACTCGGGTGTGTTCTCGCTTGTTTCAGGAACAGCTCTTTCTCCTGTATTTTTATGGTCAGCTCTGAAGTCGATCAGTTCTCGCCACTGGCTTCAGATCTGTTCACTGTGGAGAAAGAGAGCGACAGAAAAACCATCAAGGGAGCACAGTTGACCATCATTGCCAATCAGAGATGTCAAGATGTTACATTTTTCTGATGAAACTGTAATGGTATTAAAGATCTTCGTATGTCCTTCTGTTTACAGTATTGTGGTTCATTACTTCTCAGGCTCTACTCTTGGTTAGAGGATTTAGTGATTTAGACTTCATTTTCCAAACTTTCATTACATTTTTTTTAAAATAAATCAGATGCGCATTTGGGACTCAATTTAATCAAAAAAAAGTAAAAGAAAAAGAAAAAGAAAAAACTGACTAAACTTGCTGTTTACATGGCTTTAATGCCAATTATAGAAGTATAAAGTCAGCACACTTTAAAAAGTCATTACTTTCCCCTTGATTTCCCATCAAATGTAATGCTGTGCTCGATGATTGCACCACCATGTTAGTCCTACGGTTGTTTATTAAACACAAAGTTCAAAGAAAGTGTTAAAAGAATGATATAAATCTCAGCTAAAAATATGTAGACGTGAAAGATTTCCATCAAAGCCAACTTATCCCAGGCCTTGAAACTCTGCCAGCAGCCCCCTCCACCCTGATCTCGCCTTCTTCTTCCCTCACATCGACGCTGATCGGGTCTCTTTCTCACAGCTAACATTAACTGCTTTGTGACACGAGACAGCATGCCATCTTCCTTCCAGTCAGTTCAACTTACTCCTCTTGTCATGAAAAAGAAAATCTGAAACTACTGAGCAGTATTGCTGCTTTAATATTTATTTGAACGTGCTGCCTTCCGTGAGCTCTTTAACAACCTTTTCCAACAAGGAAACCTCCGAGGGCACCTGTTGGATAATAGGTATCCGCAAAAGCTATTCATGAAGGTCAGGTTTCAAAAGACTGTAGGGGGCCCCTGCTGCGCCCCTGACCGATGTGGCACCAGTAAAAATATACCGAATTAGCCATTACCTGTTCCTGTTGGCAACGTTCCCATGGGTGTACTGACAGCTATCACTGATACAACCTAAAAACGTGATGATTCTCAGGCAAGTTCTGAAGTTAGAAGGGGCATCTTTTTTTTTTTACTATGATTTCTAAGGAGATTTCTGGCGATGCGAGACAATGACATCCTCTGAAAGTGTGAGGCACCGAATCTAGAAATGTGCGCAGCATGTTCAAATATAATGAGTGCAATTTTTGACACTAATTGAGATCGGGTGCTTCAACTGTCGATTGAGTTGGCGATTGGGCCAAACTACAATAACTAAACTTACCATTTTTTATAGAACACCTGTGCCTACACCTGTGGCTGTCGCCTCAAGCAGCATCTTCACCTCATGTCACTCTCTCCCCAATATCTCCCACTCCCCCCCGGGGGAGTTTGAACACCTCTGACAGTAGATGAATACTTAACACAGATATTAATGAGAATCTGCACTCGGAGTTGATGTAATCTTGCCACTAAACTGGAAGTGAAACAACTGCAACAGCTGCCACATGTCGGGCAGACAGTGCACCTCGCCTATGATTTAATTCCAGTAAACCATCAGTTATACGGTTGGGTTATGATTAAACAATCCTCCGTGCGTGGTGTCATACTGAGTTTAATCAAACTGACACACTGGGGGCAATAGGGCCTGGTAAGCATGGTACTTAAACGTATATATATATCAGAGAAGAGAGCAACTGTGTACACCTGTGACAGATAGACAAACACATGTGAGGACAGCAACAGTTTTATTATCAGAACAACTGTCGTGTGGCGATAGGAGTAGCTAAAGAAACACAGAGGCAGATTGTGGGAAGAGACAGCAGAAGCACAGATTGCGCAGTAGGTATCACAAAAAGGCTCCGCGTCTTCCTCTCCAGGGAGGTCCATCAGGGCCAAACTGTCTTCTTTTCTACACCAAACCTCTTGGCACTGCCACCACGTCCCATAATTCCTCCCGTCATTGCCATGACACTTAGCTGACCTTTTGATTCCCAGCTCTGACACACAGGTTGAATTGCATATCTCCAATTTCTAGCTGATATCTCCAATTGGATTCCTGCCAAACACCTCCCGACTGACCTTGACAAGATTGAGCTGCTGTTCCCCTCACAGAAATCCTGCCCTTAACAAGAGCCGTCAATCACAGTGACACACGCACGGTCGCTCCTTCCCAGACTGACGTTTAGTTTGATCTTAGACAACCAAGTGCTCTCGTAGATACGCTGCGTGCAAAATCTGCTGACTCGGACGCAGTCGTTCGAACAAACGCTCTTTGTCTCCCATCTGGACTGCTGCAGCTCCGATACGCCTGAGCAACCTTTCAAATAATTGCAACGAGACAGTTGTCGGACTAAACTTCGTAATGGACTTGGGCTTGTTTCCTATTGCTGCAAACAAAAAGTGGTGATATAGTGCATGCAGGTCTGATTTGAGATACTTTCACGACATTACCCATCTCAAACTCTGAAGCTTTGCATTCATATATCTCAAATAACGAATCAAAAGCTAATTTCGTAAGTGCAATTTAAGGGCATCTGTGTACAATTACAAGTATTTGCGTGCCAGTGTATCCTCCCTTTTCTGCTTTAACTCTATATTTAACTGGATAGTTGAGAGAAAAATACAATGGAATAGTTCAACATTTTGGGAAATATGTTTATTTGCTTTCCCTAAGAATTAAGGAGTGGGATAAGAGAGTGAGATGATATCAATTCTACTCGCATGTCTCTGGGTTAAGTACAGAGCTGGAATAGAATGTGTATAGTTTAGCTTAGCATGAAGCATGAAGACTTGAAGCAGGGGGAAACTAGCCTGGCTCTGCTGAGTTAAATACACATGTACCAATACTTCTATAACTGTCATATTAACATGATGTATCTTGTTTGTTTAACGGAAATGTGAAAGGACAATTTGTGATTTTAAGGAGTATGGTTTGGAGCCATTTGTTGGAGCTTGACAAAACATGTCCAGACTTATTGTACTGGAATTTGTGCAACCTGCAGAAACACAATCATTCAACAAGTTGTAAAACGGTGAAATGCTAAAAAAAACTACTGAAAACTAGACACTATACTGTACTACAACACGGCACATACTGCTGTATAGTACGCTGTAGCCGGCTCCGGGTGTTGTAAATTGTTTTATTAATGTGATTTACTTTGACTGATTGTACTGAAACAGGAAGTGCTTTTATATTGAAACCGGAAGTGCTTTTACCTTGAAGCCAGGAAGTTGTTTTGATTCGAGTTCTTGATGCTAATGATAGAAACAATGATAGTGTAAAAACGTGGTTATGTCGAGTACTGTTCACTTTCAACAGTTGTTATACTGCAGAGACAATTAAAGTGTCCCGTTCGAATCGCAGATGTGTCTCGGTCATCTTTAGAAGCTCCACTTCACTTCACCGGGAAACCCACTCCTTTACGTGTCGTCATCTGACACAATGTCGAAACAAAGAGGCTTTTCTTAAGGGTACGGCTCAAACGTGCCTTCTTATTCCTCTAAACGTCTGCCCTTACATCTTGTCAAACACATACATTCCTATTCAAATAATTATTTCCCTGCAATGTAAAGCATAGATTCAACCCAATAGTTGCTCTTTCACACACACAACATCGAATTGATATCAATCTCCTCTCAGCTTACTCCCAGGAAGCAAGGATACCAGCATATTTCTCAAAACATTAACTATTCATTAAAATGCATAATCTGCACGTCATGCCTCAAAAACAGCTGATGACTAATCATGTGCAGTGATCATTTTTGCCTCCATATCAGGAGTCCATGTTGAGGATCGGGCTCAGATCTCGGTTGCTATAGTGAACCCTTTGGTTATTGTTTCTATGTGGGCATAAATAAAGAATCAAATGTGTGTGTGCGTGTGTTTTAAATTGTTTATAGCTCGCTGTGATTTAATAGTGATAGACAGCGAAAAGGTGCAGAACCTGCAACTGAAATGATTTGACACACACACACTCACACACTCACACACTACTCTGACACACAGATACCCTGCGATGTGATCAGACTTTCAATGCAGCAGCACATAATGTCTATTCACTGACAGGGAGGTGGCGGAGGGCAGCGTAGAACTGGGATGACAAAGATGACGGATAATTGAGACAGAGCCGACTAAGTGAGATGATTTCACATGAGCGGTTAGCTCGGACCTTTCGTTCTCATTGTCCCGAACATGTACTCGCTCTTTCCCATTCAGTGCTTTGCTGTTTCACTTGTCCCTCTCGAGGCCCATCTCAATGACAACCCGAAAGAGCGTTCTCTCTTCCCTCGTTAACTGAGGAGTGCATCAGTCCTAATAAGAAAGCTTTTACACGGTTAATTAAGAGACACTGTAATGCAGTATGTAATGCTCAATTTACTCATCTCATTCTCCCTTTCGTCTTCTTTAATTCCATTCAGCATTAATCCGTCGGACTCTCTTTTAACCCCCCCCCCCCCCCCCCCCCCCCCCCCCATTATGTGGACTCTTCTACATCTACGCTGTGCTTATGTCCAATTTGCTCGTGCCGGCTCCATTTTGAGCCTTTCCAATACCCTCCTCTTCCACCGCGCGGCCTGATCGGCCATTTCTTTTACTTCTCAGCCTTGATGTTGTTAACTCGGAGGAGAGGGAGAGACAAGGGATAGGAAGAAGAAGAAAAAAAACAGACAAAAGGAGACGAAATTAGCTGGTTGGGGAAGATATTAAGATGATAAAATGCTGGAAATAGGGGGCAGCATTCGCCACAACAGAAATATTGGCAGGCGCTGAGCTGCAAGGACCTGCCAGTGAAACTAATGTAAACATGGAGGGAATATAGAGTGGAGAGGAAAAGAGGGGCTGTGAAAATAGAGAGATGGTGTTGAAGTGAAAGCGGATGAGTAAATAGACCAACCCCACTTTAAGGACGAAGAGGGAGAAGAAGAAGAGGCGGTGATAGAAACAAACACAGCGGACACCAGTGAGGTGGAGCGAGCTGAGGCTGCCGCTTTAAAAAGGGTCCACACGTTTGAACATTAATTAAAAGTTATCCACTGATGAATTGCCCTGTGATGAATTGTTTCCCTTACCATAAAAACGATGCACCCCAGAGGGGTAGCGGCAGGCCACTAAATCTGTCATCCATGTTTTTCATGCTCTCTGCTTTTGACAGTAATGAGCCAGGCCAGTATGATTGGCTGCTCAGCGGCTGATTAAAAGTAGTTTCCTCTGATACATGGATTTACTTTGACATTTCTAACGCAGGAAACATAATGGCCTCATAACAGTGGTGAAAGCAATAATTATTTTCATTTGCAATTCGTCTCTCAGTTGTTGTTTTGATTAATAAGAAGGAATCGTTTTTCAAATGTTAACGAATTGTGAAAAATGCCCTTCACAGGTTCTAGAGTCAATATTTTATAATGTCAATATGAGAGCAATGTGACAATGTTGTTGTGATAAACCTACAGAAAATGACGTGAGAGAGACTTCTTATGGTGGCTGGGACGGGAGGTCGAGCAAATTGGATTTGGGAACAGGAGGCTGGTGTTTGAGACCGGTGTCCCAAAGTCTTGTTTTTATCATTTTTGAAGCGACACTAATGGCGTGTTTTCCTGTTACGTTGTTTTCTTACTTAAAGTACCTATTTTAAGCCCAACAGTGATGTTTTTTCTCGACCTAGATGAGTGATTTCGTTGACTAAACCTAACTGCAGCAGTCAACGTATAGTTTTGTCGCCAAACATAACCGTGACCATTTCACAGTGACGGCGTGGCGTTAAATTACATACAAAAACTGGCATTAACTGCCAGGCGAAAAGCCTAAAATGCGTAATAACGACGCACAGAAATGCTGTGCTATTTGTACACCTTCCGGTGAGATCAGGTTGATCGTTGCCTGCAGCTCCTCTCGGCGTAACAGAACTTTAAAGTGAGTTTCAGCCTCATTGTTCAGCTGTCCGGCACGCTCTCATAGTGTCGTTTTTTGGCAGCAGCAGGCTGCTGCTTTCAGAGAAAGTGCTCTAATAAACCCACTGTGCACTACCTGCCCAGCGCCAAACAGCAGACAGACTACGTTAGCGACTAGCTGTTGAACACAGCGGAGCATTTAGCAGCTGAAGAGACTTCCCTCAGGAGACCAAAGCCAGAGCTAAAAGAGGGAGAATAGTGGACGAACATTTGCCAGTTGGACTGAAACACAACTTCAAATCAATAATACTGATCCGACTAACATATTTATATATATAGTATAATATTTAGTCATTTTTGAGAACTGGAGCCAGAGAAACTTTGGCTGTATTACTTAGTAAATGACTGTCAATGATTAATTGGCTATCCTAATTCTTTCAGATGAATCTTCTGTCAACTGACTCATCTGCAACAATTGACAAATTGATCAATTAATCGATAAAAAAACAAACACAGAGCAACTATTTTCATAATTGAAGAATCATTTTAAGATTCTTTACTTTGTGAAAAATGGAAATCAGTCCCTGGTTTCAGCTGCTCATCTGTAAAGATTTGATAATTTTATATGTTTGTGTGTCCGTATCTTAGAAAGCAGGAAGCTAAATATCTTTGGGTTTTGGACTATTGGTTGGACAATACAAGGCTTAGGAAGATGACTCATGTTAGAAATTGTAACAGACATTTTTTTCTGACGTTACAGACGAAACGATTAACCGACAAAACATTTGTATTGATTAATCAATACATTTCATTTGACCATTTAGAGGCTAACAGTGTGCCTGCCTCCTTTGTGCCCTTCAGCTGACCTGAGTATTTTTGTCTGGATGTGTGCACATTTGGTCCCTCTTCTTAGGATAAACAACCCTTAGTTGCAGCCCTACAAATAGACTAATCAATTAATCGACGATTTGTTTCAGCACTTCTTCATAAAGGCTTCTCTGGAGACACAGATCTCCTGAGAAGCCTTTTTCCCCCTAACATGCATTTGAAGCGAATTCACAGAATAAATCAAACTGCATTGACAGTCATGCTATAAAACACCTTGTCATGCAAACGGGGGATTTGCATCTCACCATTCATGAATTCAAATAAACCTCGCCATAGCAGGACACTCAGAAATGCACAAGGCAGAACAATCGTGCATGCTGCGAACGTGCACAAGTGAGCCGCATTTAGGCTGTTATATGACGCGAAGTGGGAGACAAATTGCAGAGTTGCAGACCGAAATGGTTCATGGCCTCGGCTGAGTCTGATAAATTCTGCCCGCTGAGCTCCACTAATCACTGCAGCCTGTCACAGACACGCCCCTCTTCCCCGGAGAGCCGACGATCACGCTCCTGATCTCAGGGCAGCCACTAGCCTACCCCATATAACACACACTTACGGACACACCCGTGCAGCCCCCTCCATGCACTCAGACGTGCGCTGTTTATGCATGGCTAACACTGATTGTAAAACAGATCACAATCAAAATACAGTGCTAGTTTCCGCCGCTTCTCTCCCTGGTAACACAAAAAGAAAATGCACCCCTGTGTGGTTTTTTGTGAAGCCAGAAACTGCATAAGACAGCACAAACATTTCCATACCTATCATTCTTAATTGTTTTTGTTCCACCCCTATCTCTCTCACACACACACACACACACACACACACACACACGCACACACACGCGCGCACACACACGCACACACACACACGCACGCACGCACGCACGCACACACACACACACACACACACACACACACACACACACACACACGTACTCTGCGTTTGTGAGCTGTATCAGTGTAATTGATGCAATGACTGGAAATAAACAGGCAATTTAAGTGCTGGACACCTCACTGCTCTCTCTCACCTCTAGATCCTCTTTGTCCCCTCACACACACACACACACACACACACACACACACACACACACACACACACACACACACACACACACACACACACACACACACACACACCCTATCATTGTGGACCGTCTCACGATCAAACAAGCTGCAATAAGGGACAAGGTCAACATGCTGGAGGGAAATAAAACGTGGGAGATGGAGAGGAAATTCGGCAGGATAAGAATAGAGAGGGACAGAGGGCATGCATAAAAACAAAGAGCAATCCCACAGATGACTCATGTCTGAATGGCCTGTTTATTAATGACAAATTTACAGCCCCACGAGAGAGAGCGAGTGAGAGAGAGAGAGCAACAGAGCACGTTATTCACGACTAAACTGCAATTTCTTTTCTCCATTTTTGCCGCTTTGACCACTACGGCCTGCAGCTCACAGGAGGTGCAGCCCAGTGAGCGCATTTGCCTCCTTAAACGTTCCCTCTAAAAAGTCTTCCCCGTTTGCGTGACGGGTCACCCTCACGCGACCACTCGAGCGGACAGTGTTCCAAATCTCTCCTGCCTGCAGCAAGCTCGAACCAACAAAAAAAAAAAAAGACAGAAATAGTCCGAGCTGATCCGGACCGGCCAAGTCAATGTGACCAGGCTGCAGCACAGAACCTCACTTTATCTTTTGACCGTTCCGAAAGGTCCCTCGTGTTGTGTATTGTGTGCATCTACATCCTGACCCATGATAGTACTAATTGCTAAAAGGCTACACGTCAAAAATGTGTCCTTGGCTGTCTTGTTCTGCATGTGTATGTGACTGCATTAATTTGAGCCCACTTGGTCCTGTGAGCATCAGTTGGGAACAGTCATGCTGCATGAATATTAAGAGGTTGCAGCCAATCGTGTATGCTACACAGTTCATAATAAACAAGGTCTGATAATTTAATGCGTTTGCATGTTGACATATCCCTAGGGCTGCCATACTGTCTGTACATGAGGTTTTAGGGAATAAGATGATTTGAGGACTTGACAAATGGAGAGCGGTCGAGACACAAGCAAAAGAACTTGAGAAATGCTTTCCATCCAATAAAAAAACACAACATTTTGAAAATAAAACGTATTAGTTTGTTCCATTTGAATGGTAGGATTTGCACTATACAGAGTGAGCTCTTGAAGGGGTCCGTGTAGTTTGTATCTCCATCATTACGCCTGTTGACCTCCTGATGACCATCATTAGGTTTCTGGAGAAAAAAAAAAAAAGCAGCTCTATGTGTGTGAACACCGTCTCTCGTGACCTTTGACCTCAACACTGCTGCTCAGCCATATTTTTTAGGACTGATGACATTTGCTCTTCCGCTGAGGAAAACACAGCTGTCATCTTTCAAACAGCATGCCCTCGACGCCTACAGAGCACCTCAACCTCGACTTGTGTCCGCACATCACATTGACAGCGTTTTGCAGAACTAAATAAACGTTCAATTCCCAGACAAGAATGATGGCTTGATACAGGACAAATATACTGTGCTGGAACAGTATTACCTGTAGGGACATTTCTACTGCAGACTCCTTCTGTGCGAGTCAACCTCAGTCTCTGTTGGACACGAGTTAGTCTTTATTTACTGCAATACAGCTAACACATTTCACATGACCAATCAGTGTTGAACATTTTAACTGCTGTTGATCGAAATTGAAGCTGCGAGTCTGAAAAATAGGTTGTTTTGTCTCTTAAAAAAATGAACCTGCAATAACTGATTTATTTGGCCTCTTGGGAGCACAAAAACAAGCTGTGAACACAACTCTGGGATGTTATGGAGCAACATTAGCTTTCATTGGAGTCATGTTTCTGTCCACCTGATGAAGTCCAATTTGCACGTTTAGCTTTGTTTTAATCTCCACCAACTCTTCAGCAAATTATTGTAAATGTTGCTACGCTATATTCAGTTCAGTGATACAGTATTACTGTCAGGTTCAGGTAGAAGCACAGGTCCAGGTGAATGGGCAAAGTAACAGAATGTTAATGACACATGGCAAGAAAGAGGCATAGTGACCAGTGACGTCTGGCAGGGACTGAGCGGAACATGGCCGGTATGTGTACAGAGAGGCCGACGAAGGAACGAGATGCAGGTGGGCGGGGAAAGGGTTAGGTAACTGCACGGCTGATGAGGGCAGTGGGAACAGGTGTGTAGATGGGCGGGGCAGTCAGGTGATGTGGACAGGAGGGAAAGTCTGAAGGCACCAGGTGGATGGATGTAAAAACGGCAACAACAGGGCGTGGGGAGTTAGATGCAGTATGTGGCTGCAGAGGAGGGACAGGGAGACAGACAGGGACACGGTGCAGACTTTTCAAAACAATTAGTACTTAAACTGCATTCCTGTGCAAAAACAAAACAAAACAGGAACCCATTTGTCTCAACAGTCCGCTCCCCGTCTGTCTGTCCTTTTGATCCAGACTGAAATATCTCTCAACTATTACTTCATGACATTTGTGACCCCCCCCCTCCCCAACCTTTCATACAGCCATCATCTTGATTTGTCCAACACTCTGGTTTGGTTTTTGCCCTCAGCTTTTTCGTGCCAATAACAAAATGTTGGCATGCTATCACAGTAAACTAAGATGGTGACCATGGTGAACATGATACCTGCCCAACATCAGCATGTTACTTGTGTTATACTGTGTGGAAACTCGTGTGAAAAAAATCAATGGCTGCCTGAGAAGCAGGGAAAACATACACAAGTGTTAAATACTACAGCAAACATTACGCCACTTGTAGTTTAAGATCTGAAATGAGCAAAAAAAAATTATTTTCATAATAGACTGTATTGCTTTTTCTCACTACCCTTCAGTTTTTGTTATTATGGTCGTTTCCCTTCACTAAGTCCTTCCTCTTCCACTAAAATTAACCTCTCTCTCCTTCTCTTCGTGTACATGCTCATTCTCCCTTGAAAGGCTTCACTTCTTGATGGCAGCATTATCACCGCAGCCCCCTGATAAAAAACAAACCCCCACTCATACAACAAAGCACAATGACGCACATGAGTACTATACAAACACACACACACACACACACACACACACACACACTGCGTAGGCTCTATGCAGTGCCTCTACCTCATTGACCACAGCATAATACTTCATTAGCTATATAGCAGATTTTACCGTTCTAAGTGAGATTAGCTTCCTTTGTCTCCTTTTGGCCTCGGAAAAGCTCCCTGCCATAAACCTTCTCCCCAGTCACAGAGCCAATAACCTCAAAGTCAAGAAATTTTATGTTTTCCTGGCATTTTTGTTTTATTAATATTCGCTATTCATTCCTTGCTTTCCAGAGAGCGAGAGAGAGAGAGAGAGAGAGAGAGAGAGAGAGAGAGAGAGAGAGAGTGAGTGCTGGAAGAGATCCATCGCCATATGACTGATTGGGACTCTGACACTGAAAACTGTGACACTGTAAAAGAAATACAGTCGAAGGACTCCCAGAGGGGTCAAACGCTCCCGTTGTATTAGTGGAAAAGCAGAGAAACCAGATACTTGTATAGAAAGGGTATGATGTAATTTTCTAAAAAGCTCATAAATTATAAAAAATGTTCTGTAATGTGTTTATATATTTAACAACTCTCTGCTGAAATATTAAACACCTACAGTATTAACAATCAAACTGCTCACGGCTGTTCCATAAAGGGGCGGCCATTTGTCTTTCTGCACAGAGGAGAGTTAAAAGAAATTCAGGCGGCAGAGCGGGGCCACAGAACTCCATTTTGAACCTTCTGAGAAATTTTCAGCGCAATTGATCATCGCACTTCATTTCACCAGGCACAAAGCCTGAAGCGAGGACGGCTCAGTGGCAGGAGGAGGGAAGGAAATCAAAAACAGTAAACCTGTCCATCTGGACCCCGTCTGTGTAGGCGGCTGGCTGCTGCACCCTGACGCGGCTGATGTGTCGCTGTAATCTGACCCGGTGTGGGCGGCGCAACGAGCTCTGATTGCTTCTCTGTGTTTCTGGTCTCGCGAAGTTTAGAACGGGCCAAGTTATTCATGTCTTCGCTCGCTTTGCCGCGGCCGACAGCACGCAAGCACTAAATGGGGGAGCATCAATCTGAAACAACAAGCCCAAAAATGAAAGAAAAATAAAGCTGTGGGCAGAAATGTTCACTTTTAACAGGAAACAGGAGATGATTATACGTGAACGTATAAAGGCAAAGTTGTGAGCCATGTAGCAATATATATGATACAAGATAATTATATATGTATTATACTGTGTGCATGGTCATTATTACGTTATCAAGGTACATTATATAGTTATTATACAGTTTTGTAACCGTTTATTAAGAGTTAAAAAAAAAACGAATAACGTATCTGCTGCTTCTGGACTGAGTGGTTTGTGTGTGTCAGATTCCATTGACAGTAACCACATTCTTGATTAAATTTTGCGAAATCCTGATCGGTGCACGGAAGTCTGTGACATCACCCTTTTGTCCCACCCACTTCTAATCAGCGAAAAGTGCACAGAGAACAAAAAATAAATCTCAAATATGAACCAACAACTGACTTCACTTTTAATGTGGTCATGTAGGATCCAATCAACTCATGGCACAAAGCTGGCTGACAAATCAGGTCTTCCGGGCCTTTCATGTTTCTGGTCTATGGATGGCAACATGTTCTCCGAGCATATGACGGTTAAGCTTGGAAAACAGTACTTTGCCTGTATTTTAAAGAGCAGATTACCGATAACTCGTTGATCACGTAGCTCACAGAGCGTCTGAACACGCCACCGGTTTACACAAATGTTCCCCATTTCTTTTACACATTGCGATCTTATCCACCTTTATTGCAGCACACAGGACATGTTTAGTGCCCTGCTTGTGAGCCACTTCCCTGAGCTTTCTGTCATGGTTTGTGAATTATTCATTTAAAACGTGATTGACCCGGGGATTGAATTACGGGATTGATTGATCAGTGGGCTCGTAAAAAAAAGGAATCCCAATGACCACTGAAACCCAAGTGTGACTTAAATGGCTAAAGGACGGAGCAGCCTCAGTGCTCAACCAGTGCAGGCTGACAATGCATCACAACATCCCTCATTCCTGCTGCTCCATCTGTAGAAAAATAAGAGCGGTGGATGTTGTACTGGGAACGCTCCCAGCGTGTTTCTTGGAAATGCTACAGAAAAACGGTTGTCTGTCACTTTAATGAGGAGGCTAAAGATTAGGGCTGCAATCAGTAAATTATTTTCTTTACTAATGATCTGTTTTTGTGATAAAACATTAATGGATTGCTCTATAAATTATCAGTAAATCATGAAAACTGCACTTTCCAAAAACTCAAAAGAAACCCAGAAAATGTGTCATAAAACAATTTATCCAATTTATAGTGAGACGCAGAGACACATGATGTTAGTTTGTTTTTGGTTATCAAACAAATGTCTGAGCGGTTAGTGTAGTAATGGTAGTAATTAGTGTCAGGATGCTGGATGTTAACACCGTTAACCGGTGCTACGAGCAACATTCACACAGATATCAGGTTGGATAAAAGAATGTCTGTGAACGGTTTCCAGGAGATTATTGTTGCTGGTGTTTCTGTCTCTGTCTCAGACTCCCTCTGCCTGTTTCCTCCATCAAAGCAAAACAACAAATCCCAGTATCCCTGATCTTTTATTACCGCCTGTCTCGCTTTATCCCTTAAGGTTCAAGTCTGAGCCTTGTGTTTTGTATCTTCTTGTATTTCTTTTTTCTATTTTGTGCATCTCTGCGTTGCATGAAGTGCTGGACATGCCCTCCTTCTACAATAATCCCAGATTACACATAGACATTGGGGTGTATGTATGTGTGTAGGATCATACCGTTATACTGGCACACATCTTGTTTTCTTTTGCTCTCTATGTATGCTTAATGTCATTTTGTGTCTAGCAATTTCCTCTTTTCACCCGCTGACCTCTGCTCCTCCACAAATTGTTGTAAAATTCGGCAATCCAGCCTCCACAAAACACTAATCAGATCTTGGATTTCCAGAGCTGCTGTTCGGTCTACATCAACCAGAGAACCTGACCCAGATGTCACTTTCCATTTAGACGGAAAGAATGAAAAACCATTGGGGAATTCTTGAAAAACAAGCAAATTGTGAAAAAAAATTACTGCTGCTTCTTTTTCATGCCGGCTCTTGCTGTTTTCAACACCGCTTATTAGTCAGAATGTCTCATATGCAAGATTCAGCTCAGTACCAGCTGTGCTGTCTGTAGTGTGAAGCTGAATTTTATATATATATATATATATATATATAGATAGATGTATACACACAAGCAGAGGGGAGAGCGGGATGGCACACGCTGTTTGTATAATAAAAAGGTGCTGTTTGCATATTGCAGAGTCATTACAGGAGGTGTCTTCTTTTTGCTATGACGCTCCTACAATTAAAAGCAAAGCACCGTCCTCTATTTTTTTTTTTTTTTGTTCAGGGAAAGAAAAGGGGGAAAAAAACCACATGAGCAACAAAGCGAAGCTTAATTATTGCTCCAGTAAAATCAAAAAAGAAACTAATCACACTCGCCTTCCAGAGGCAATGAACACAAACATCCTCATCATAATGTGTTTACATATAGCGAATGGATGTCAGGACGTCGACCTGTCTACATCTTGATAACAAATAAAAAAGATCGATCTAAATTTAAAATCAACCCATATAATTACGTAAGTGTTTTATTTTAATCACTTCCTCTCTAAGCGCCGCTACTTTCAATTGTTGATTTTATGGCAGCTGCCTGCGTGGCCTCTGCCTCCAGTCCGTCCCTCTGGATTCATTTACAGGCCTTTTGTCAACGTACTGTTGCATGTTTTTAATGGCCACAAAGCTCCGCGAGCAGCTGGGAGTGCAGTGAGTTTGCTGCGTGCATTCGAGCCATCCCGAGGAGAGCAACAATAGGAGATCCAGAGCTGTGGCACGTGTGAGTCAGTCACGTTTCAAATGTGTATTTTCTCAAGTCAGTTGGCAAATATCTGCACTTGGCTTGGCATGCCCACTGTACCCTACTGGCTGCCAGCTGTCACTCAGGACGAAACAAAGATGGAGGATTGAGAACGTGAGGGGGGACTAAGGGAGTGGTGACGATGTGAGGACACGAGCCCCGAGGCTTTCTTCCTCTCTTGTTTCTCATTTGTCTCTCTGATGATGACAAAAAAAACACAGCAGCCCGGAAAGAAGAGAGGTCGACATCAGAGAGAGAAAGGAGGAAAGAATGCTGAAGGGAAGGAGGGCGCGAGAGCCCTATATGGAGAGGAGACATGACAGAGCATTTTTCATGTTAATGGCAAAAATTACCACAACATGGTGATTCTTAATGCATCAGTCCGCATGAGTGCACCCTGGGGTTTAACGCGACACCAACCACACACACAACAATGTGGTATTTCATGCATAGAAATCCATCAATGAGCGAGAAGAGTGATGCGATTGATGCCACATTTGGCGTCGCACTTCGGCGAAGAACACAGGCTGCGTGTAAGTGGAGTCAATCACGATGTAAGAGGAGTGCTGTCCTCATTACGATCCAAACGGTACAAAAGTCAGAAAAATGAGCAGTCCATTTAAGAAATGCTTGTTTTCTTGCATGATGCATGAAGACTTTTACCCCGTTACGGATCCTGCTGCACTGAACAACCAACCAACACGCTGTACAAAATCTGATGTCATGGCGGCTCTCTGACTTTGGGACCATCAATCAGCCAACAGTCACAGCGCCGCGAAGAGAGAACTTCAGCTTAGTTACTCTGAAAAAGTGTCAGCAGCATGCGTGGGTTGAAAAACCCTCTGTATCAGCACATGCATTGGATTTGACATGAAACCACTTGATATTCTTTGCTCTGCTGCAGCAGATTTACAGATTAATAGATTTCTCGCAGCCTTTCATGGTACACGACCAGGCATGACACGTGCAGATACAACTAGATTGTATTCCTCCTCATGGGAAACATTAATATTTAATACATTTGGCATATATAAAAAGGCTTACAACCGAGCGGCACTCTGCAGCTATAGAGTGATTCTGACACTTTTTGAATCTGCGTGTGTGGTTAACACATGCAGATACAGCTCTACCGCTGACAAACGGAACTGAGCATGCATGCGTTGGCTTTTCATAAGACAGTGATTTCTGTGATTTACAGTGTACAAGGGGGCTTAACAGATCACTAAATCACTGGAAGACACATTCTGTGACTTGTGCTGGATTTAAACGCTTTAGTGTCTACAAATGTCAATACTACTGGGCCTCAGAAAGCCTCCTCCACGTCTCATTTAGAGCCCGAACTGAGAAGCAAAACCACCATTAGCTGCTGTTGTTTTGCCTTTTAGATTTGAAATGAGTCAGCTTTCAGAATGTCAGTTTTGTTGTCACTATCACTATTGTCAAATCGTTCATGCAAAATACATGTAATAATTGTCACCTTACTTTAGGCCTCAAACGCAGGCAGTAGCTCCTGTGTTACATAATAATGGTTTTTAGACTAACACACCATGAACAATATTTCACTCAACTAAAAGGTCCAAAGTGTAAGATCTGACAGGAAGTTCAGTTCAAAACATATAAATGAACTAATATCAACAACAGAAGGTGAGGAGGTTGCCATGTTAGCATTATGTCACAGACGTCTACGTATCGTGTTGCAGAGATATCAACTGAGATGGGCATGCTAACCAGCTAGCCTCGGCCCGTCCCGTCATGTAAAACCGCTCTGCGAAGTTGTCTTCTGGCAGAGGAGAGGACGAAACCAACATACCGCTCATTTTCTCGTTTCTGCCACTTTGGATTCAATCCAATGAACAGACTATCAAAGCCAACACGAAACATACAGCTCCGGTGAGCGGCACGGTAAACACAAAGATAGCTAACATAAGCTATAGGCCAACGCCACACGTGAAGATTACAAGATAGCAGTGGAATTTTGAACAGCTCTTTCGATTTTTTGTTTTTTTGCAGATTGGTCATATTCTTGCCCTGCTGTTAGTTAGTAGTTGCCTTTTTTTTTAACAACTGATGACTGTAAATTTAGACTGCATGGACCCGGCAGGAGAGGTAAAGTGCTGCCCTCTATGAGACCAGGTATTACACATTGCAACCTTTAATTGAAACATTGTTTTCAAGGCTGCATGAGAGTGCATTGTTAGAGATATTGCTATTATACTATAAACCCTATTTGTACATACAGTAGTTGTGTTTCATGTTGTATTGAAACGGTTATGATCATATTGTTTGAAAATATCGCTGTGGGTTCACCTGGTATTTCTTAGATTAAAAAAGCTCCAAGAATGCGTAGGATAGAGGAAATGAAGTTCAGCAGAAGAACATATTTCCAATGGGAGAGGCAGAAGGTTTGATTTACCGCGTTAAATATGATCAACGTTATATCTCCTGCATCAATGTACCCAGAGCCTGCTCCTAAAATTAAGCACGAATGAAAATTGAGCGAGGACGCTGTTTGCTTTAGCAGTCTCTCAACGTGGCAGTGCAATGTATGAAGCAGGAAGTAATATTGCCAACACAGGCTCTTTTGAGACAGAAGAATTGTGATTTCATTCCAGCTCAGTACGCTCTCACAAGCAGCTTCAAGCTACTGATGTCTGTTCCCGCAACTCGTGTTATTCCACATTCAACTCAGAGACTCTAGGATACCACTTTTTAAAATGTAAAGCCACATACTGAACACCGTCAATGCAATGACGACGACCCCGCACTCCTCTCACGGCTTTCATCGCCGCAGGGCTTTCATCTGCGGATGAACTGGTCACTCTGCATGCACAGCCGAAGTATAGCTACTCAGCCACTCGCAGCGTTAAACCGTCCGCTTTGAAAAGACTGGCACATCAAGAGTTGTTTTGTTTTTTTTTATGTAAAAATGGCAGACATTGAAAATAGTCAAAAAGACAAAATGAATGCAGGAAGCCGTGTTTCTTTAGCCTCGGACCGCAGTAAATGGTTATATCAGAGCCACAGCTGATGTAATCAGGGGAAGATATGCACTGCACACACAGCAAGACTGAAGCATAGCAGGGGGGGGGGGGGGCAGAGCAGTTCCTGTCGGCTCTTTTTAGTGATATCATGTCAATCTCTCGTCTTTGCACCTGCACTGGCTTAGATTCAATATTAGAATGTGAGCTTGAACCTCACAGACCGTGCGTATTTACCAGAAGCCTGTGATCTAATAGGTGGGATCCATAGGAGAGTCTGTGTGCTGTGGGACTGGCTGTTAGAGTGACACTGGTGGGTATCATCCGACCAGATGAACTCAAGTACCCCTCCACCGTCCTTTATGTTCCAAATGTGTTTTCTATTAATTATACAGAAGAGGGAATTATTACAATAATTTAAACTGTTAATTCATTCATTTAAGCTATATCGACCTGTTTATCCATTCATTTTATCTATCCGTTACCTTTAACCATTTCAACCCCTCTGTTCTTCTCTGTTGCTAAATAATTTCAAAATTGAGCCGGTCCGCAATCTTTCCACGTAACCCCTAGCAACGTAACCTTTGGTATAAGAGTACCCCCTGGTTGGGAATCACTGAACCGGGACACTGCCATCACACATGTTTTGTCAAGCTACAACACCTCCATGGAAGCCTTAATGTTAGCCGGGCCGCTCCAACGTCACTATCGATATCTACGAGAAGCTGAGGGAACAGCAGACCCATCTGGCTTCAAACAACACAATCTCAGAACCCATCGGCTGTTGTTCTGACTACAGATGAATGCAGGATCTGTTCACAGAGATAACAAACAATCTGACCAGTTCAAACTGGGAAAAAAAACAACAACACACCAAACCAGTTACAAAGCAGGCACAGATGAGGGTGTTGTTCATATTCAGAGGTGCGACACAGATGTTTTTTTGGGGGGTTTTAACAGCTTAACAAGCGTTGGTATTTACTGCTCTTCGCGATGACACCTTAATGAACTGATGTGCCGTTTACGAACATCCGATTCAAATGAAGATGGACTTTGTTGTTCTCTCAGTTGTGCATGTCAGAGACGTGACGATTGATGGCCAAGCTAAGATACAAATGGCCTCTCTTCATGTCAAAACAGAGCGAGTGCGACTGAAAAGAGCATCAGCACTAATGAACACCATGTATTGTGTAATAGGTGCTATACTTGTGGTCATTATGGTCCATTTGCATGCTTCCAGTGCTCGACTTCATTGCATTTTGATTCTTGGAATCGACATTAAAAATGGCATGTTTGAATGTCCATCTCCTGCATCGCAGCAACAGAAAAGACATATTTTGTCTCAGGTGTTAAATGAGGTGCTAGGCTGCAGAAATAAAGCCAGTATAGAGTTATAGAAGTTTTGTTTTTGATTTGTTGTACAAAACTCTTTTATTTCTAGATAACCTTCTAATAACCTCGCATCAAAATTCAGCGACGGCCACACATTGTTGAAAGTATTAAGATCTTGCTGCTGGTTAATATTGATTCATTAGTATCTCATATTTCATACAAATTTTCAAATCAGCATTACAACAATCAACAGCAATTAGGGAACAATTGGAAATGTTTTCATGTCCATTTGTATTTTATTTGCCTTGGAAGGATTTCGGTTTGGAGTGCATGTGCTGATACCGCCGTTCCCGCTCTGCCAAAGAAATAGCACTCATAAAACTCCGGCGTCTGCTGCACAGGATGGCAGGAAGTTTACAATAAATGTCTGGATAAATCCACGAAAGACCGTGTTGCCAACTCTCCACCAATGAAATACACTAATGGCTGCTCAGAAAGTCACACAAAGGAGATGATGTAATACCTCCATTCACACGTATATGACGTTAATAGGTGCTTGTCATCAGAATGGAAGAATTTGCAGCATGAAAACCAGAAAGATGGATGTTGTGGAGTGGAAGGTTGAGCTAAGACTGGCGATGGAGATGCTTCATTAGCTGGTGGTAGCGAGACACGTCCTGTCACAAACTGCCCCCTTCATGTCTCCCAGCCAGCTGACTAACGCCGCTCCAATGAACCTCGGTTTTGTCAGCAGTGGTTCAACGTGCTGTTTGTCCTGCAAATGTACAACTAATTATTTTGTGGTCTTGGCCGAAGATAGAGGCTGTCCAGCTCAGCGCAGGCCTGTGGCAAGGGTACCGACACCACCCCACTGCTTCCAGAAAAGCCAAGCCAAGCCTTCCCTTTCCTTTCCTTTCCTTTCCCTTCCCTTCCTTCCTCCCCTCTAATGCTTGCACTGGAGAAGAGAGGAGAGGGACTGTGTTCCTGTTCCTGCTGCTGCAAAAAGCAAGAGGCTCGAGAACAGCTTTCATTAAAACAACAAAAGCAGTTGGATGCAAAATGCAGTTAAAATATGACAAATTCCATTTAAAAAAAAAAAGGTGTATGCCCATAGACATTTTGCAGAAATTGGATCTCAAACAGAGACTGAGAAACTACCACTTTCTTTTTATGGCATAGAGGATCATTTATTTCTCACACACAATTTTAGATCTCTCCCATTTCCCCCTGCTACGCAAGTGTAAGAGCACTTCTAATGTGTTCCACCATTTAAATGTAGGCGTGCTCTACTTCATGACATGTAATTTTTATACCTATCATTTGAACACACGCTCATACGTTTCTCATTTTGTTCCTGAGTGGTACTAATTAGTACTCATGCATCTCCTTAATCAGTTTCACCAATACGGCACAACACTGTGGAGGGTTTGTTGGATTGACTTACCTTGCAATTAACAATATGAGTGAAGAGTGAGTAAGTGTAGGTGCTTTTTGTCTAAATCAATCTGAACTTATTTCCGTGAGCTGCTTTAATCCCACTTGTCAGTCCACCTCCAGTCTGCTCTGACAGGTTTCCACCTACTGACCACCACAAACACTGCAAACCATCAATTTCTCAGCGGCAATGGCAACAATGGGCAGCGGGAAGGCTGTCATTCGCATAATGACTGAGCTGTCATGAACAGATATATAATAGCTATGCAGTTATGTTTTATAGACTGGATGTTCGCATATTCAAAGTGTGAGCAAAAAAGTACTGTGGCTGAGGGCAGCTAGCTCGGCTGAGCTGAGACTGCATCAGCCGCCTGTGATAAAAGTGATCTTCTGATCTGTATATTGTTTTGTGATAATTATTTCATGCAGCCGGTTCTTACAACGTTTTGAATGATTTCTACATTTATTTGTCAGAGGTTTGGACAAAGTGATCTGGACATCAGTCAAACATCAAAAACGTGAATAAGTCAAATCTCTGTAAGTAATGTTACCTTGCATTCAGCAGCCAATTGAAACAAGCACTAATGGTTTGAGACTGGCTTATCACTGGCAGCAGCAGCACCAGGCTGATCCGCTACAGGTTGCCAAGCAAGGCGCGCTCGCAGCGAGGTGGTCATTATCGAAAGTAAGCCTCGAGACCGATCGCAATAATGAATGGTTCCCTCTACATTATCCCGCTTATTACATAGCTGCTTACCGAAAGCATTAATCACCCGACACAATATACTGATTTGAAATGTTTTGCTGTAATGCAATGAAGCAATCAACGAGGCAGCTCAGCAGTGCGGCCATAGAGACGCTTGTAAATAGCATGCATGGCTACGCCATGAGAGCGCTGAAACAACGGCGGCATCCAAGATCCGCTGAACAGACTGCGTCAATAAAAAGCAGCTCAACAAATAACACGCTGAAAGACCGTCACACTACGGCAGGGGTGGCCAACCCGCGGCTCCCGAGCCGCATGCGGCTCTTTGCCCGGTTTCATGCGGCTCTTACGTTCATATCGAAGTTTGTATTTGTGTTTTTTTAATGTTCGTGTTCGCTTCGCTTGAGTTAAATACGGTATTTTCGTCAAACGCGCATGTGCGGCCACAGATTACGTTCCTCGTCGACCCATTTAACGCCGAGACGGACTGTTTGAAAGCCCCGCTAGTCACAGATGAGGCTGCGGCTGAGTTGGAGATGATCGATCTTTGTGAGGAGGACCAACTCAAACCTGCTTTAAGGGAAGGGACCATTGAGTTCTGGAAAAGTGTGCCAATGAAAAAATACCCCAATGTCAAACGGGCTGCGCTTAAGATACTGTCAATGTTTGGGTCAACATACGTCTGCGAGTCTGTGTTTTCTACCCTGAAACACGTGAAATCAAAGCATCGATCTGTTCTGACTGACACCCATGTGAAAGAATTGCTTCGAGTGGCAACAACGGAATACAAGCCAGATTTGAAGAGGATTGTTCAAGGCAAGGAATGCCAGAAGTCCCACTAAGTAACATGCATAGTAAAAGAAAAACACTATTGTAAATTATTATATTTTTGTTTGTGGACTTGGTTGAACTGAGAGTTTGTCTGTGTGAGACAGTGTACACAATGTTCATTGTTGAAAATGACTGGCCTGTGGTCTTAGGAGTCAATTTCTGTCATTATCATATTGGTGTGTGACATTTACAATAAATCTGGCTGAGCAAAGGTATGTGTGTGTGTGAGGAAGGGATAGGGTGATGTTCATGTGTGCCCATGTGTATGATGTGGCTCTTTGCGGTAACACAGTAAATAATGTGGCTCTTGGTCTCTGACTGGTTGGCCACCCCTGCACTACGGAGACCTTGCACTGTATTGAGCCCGCTACATCTACGACCAAATGACTAGAAAGCCACACTAGTCATTTAATAGCACTGGAAGGGGCTGCATTGTGCCTGGTCATCTGAGAGAATAATCTTACTTTCTTGCATATTCATTGATGTATGTCGAAGCCACACTTTGATTCAGCATCACGCTGCAGCATCACCATTAGAGAGGTTGCGATACCATGTTTACCTTCCCGATTTCGATACCTGAACTCGCATATCAGCAGATACCGAGTAACGATCCGATAGCAAAGAGTCGCCGTTTCGCTGGGGGGATTTGCCAGTGTGAAATATTGCCAGCAGAGGTGAGGAAGAAGCAGGATGGCTACTTCCGTCAACCATTTTGGAGGCAGGGATCCATTTTTTGGCGATGGACGTAGCTAACGAGAGAGCTGTCTTGCTTCTTTCTCATCTTTGACGATGGTTGCACATGCACAGTACCGATCCGGCATGATGTGTGTATCGGATGGCGAGCGACACGTGTTGTTCCTGTGTAGCGCAAATGAGCCAAAAAAATGATATAATAACGCGATAACGGATCGGCGCATAGACTCGTCTACTCTGCGACGCCTGATCCAGCATTTTAAGCCGTATCAGAGGCATTTAAGATACTGGTATCGGTATCAGAACAAGTCTAATCAGCATCACAGCTGCAGTGAAACTACAGGGATTTTCTTCTTCCTTTTAAAAAGGTATGGGTAAGTCATAAAAGTGAGCGATGTAATCAGCGAGGCCCATTCACCGCGGCTACCGTCATTACTGCCAAACGCAGGCCTCGGTGCCAGGCGAGTCAGAGAGTAGTCCATCCAAGAATATCGCTTCCAACTTCCACAAGATGAATTCCTCTGGAGACGCCATCTGTTTGTCTATCGCCCGCATGCCATGTGCACAGGTTGGAGCAAGTTATTGCAGCAGGCATGTCTCAAGCCTCTGCGGCTCCTTATTTATACGAGTCCCTGTCAACCTGCTTTGATTCGCCTCCGGGAAGTGCCCCTCTGTGGGCTTTGGTCAGAGGTTTCCCGCGCCAAACCTTCCTTCATCCTGATATCCAGCACACCGCATTCAACTAATGTGTTGCATTGGAAATGCGGTTATGTCGACATCTTCTCCCCAAATGCTGTCACGATCAGACATTAATGCTTGAAATCTGGTTTCCTCGGAGGTGTTGAAAGAGCTATTGTTGCTTGATTTTTGTACTGAAAATGTGTTACTCGGGATCACAAGGTTTCTAATTCACATCTTTAGATTAACTGCACGTTGTGTTGATTTCAGCATGCGCCGCTATTAGATCCAACTGTTTTACCAACTTAATGACAATTTAATGGGCATTCATGGTGGGAGGCACTGCTGCAGGAGTAATATATGCAGTCATTCCGTCCACAAGTCAGATAAGTCAATGGGAACCCGGCAGTGGGGGTGGGGTGGGGTGCACGTGCCTTCAGGTTATCAGAACTCACCAACTTTACAGTCTCCATTCAGAATAGCAGGCTACGTGATATTTGAATAAGAATTCTGACCGATTCTTTAATGTATTAGTTTTGATTGTTCTCCACCTCATTGGAACTGAAATGCAGACACCAATCCACTCAAATTACAAGTACAACTGTATTACATTTTGTTTCTACTATATATATATATATATATATATATATATATATATATATATATATATATATATATATATATATATATATATATATATATATATATATATTTAAAAAAAATGATTACATGCCCATCACTGCCTAATCAGTGTAGCTTTTATATTGTGTCTTCTCTCCTTTGTTTGGATTTCTATCCAGACTGGGCCTCCGAAACCAGAATCCACTGCTCATATTATGTGACATGCTGCTCACTCAAACGCGAATCCTCAATCAAGTGGTTTGGCATTTGCAAAGAGGCGATCGTATCGTTTCACATAGAGAGCTTGCTATTTCTTGAAGCGAGCCTCAAACGTCGGACTAATATGTGTCAAATACCTGTTGGGGCTATAACGCGCAATGAAACACTGATGGGATGATTGTACCCCCCCTTCATGGCCGGATCCCATGATGAACAGCATATTGGCAGTCCGTGCACATCAATCAAGGCTCACCTACCGGATGGTGCTTCGGATGCCACGCTTTCTCTCGGTTGTTTGATGCAAAGTCCCTCGCATTTGGCCGCCCCCTTTTTTGTTCTCTTTTTTTTCTGTTGTGCCCGCACGGGTCCTCCGGTGTCCTCCAGAAAGCAGGTGTGACCACAATCTCGCCTTGTTGTATTCCCATATGTTGTCGCCAGCGCAATTATGAATGCTCCAGTTGATCAGTGACTGGATAGCCTGTGCGATCATGTGCTGCGAGCTCCCCTCTCTCCCTCTTTCTCCCCCTCTCTCTCTCGTCTCTGTCTCCTCTCTGTAACTGCTCCCTCCGCCCGATTATCTCCCCGCTGCGGCACTGGCTACATGGTAATACGGAGAAATAAAAAAATAAATAAAAAAACGTGCCGAGTCGCTGGCGAACTTGTGCGCCTTATTATGGCAATTAGTCACCGGGCCGGTACGTGCTTGCTCATCCGTGCACCGCTTGCTAAAAAAATAAATAAAATAAAATGTGCTGTCTCTCAGCTATATCCGCGGTATGCACTGAATAAAGCGCCCCTCAGACACCGAAACGTGTTTTATTCTGTGAAAGAAAAAATCTCTCCAATGTGCCGGCTGAGGCTCGAGAAGAGGAGCAGAGGAGAGAAAGACTGAGGCTAAAAAAAAAAAAAAAAGGATGGAGAGGATTAAAAGAGAGGGAGGAGGAGGCTGGAACACATTTGAGAAAGCCTTTCCTCTGTGTCCTTTGAATAATAGTGAGACATGGTGCATATTTCCCCTCTCTCTCTCTCTCTCTCTCTCTCTCAATCTATCCATCCATCCATCAGTCCGTCCATCTGTCTGTCTCTCTGGATCTAGAAATCAATTCTTGAATGAAAGACATCCTCAGGTGAGTCTGTGCAGTTGCATTTTTCAGTTCCCCTACATATTTTTGCTTCGTCTAGTCTCAGTCTCTTCACCTTTTTGTCACACTGATGCATTTCATTTATTTCTATTTTTTTGGGTTGTAATTAGAGCTCCACTCTGATCTGGCATGTTGGGCAGGTTATGAGTCTGTCCAATCGTGGCACTCTTTAGTCCGAGCCTTGACGGGGGAGAGTGTTTTCGAAGTGGTCCTCAAATTGGTTGGACATCTGCTCCGGTCCCCAGAGCGGTGTGGGCCGCGTCTCGCCGCGGGAGGAATCGAATGTTGTGAATCCCACCGGCGTGGCTGAGCTCAGACCTGCTGCTTACATTTGTGCATCAAAAACCAATACTTGAAAGCCTCCCATGAAACGGCCGGTGTGATTAGGTGTGGCACAGCTTGAGCCACTCTTTCCCTGTACCTATGTGTGCATACGCAAACTGTTCTACGTCCCTCAATCAAGCCAGGCTTGTGATCTGTGCAGAAAAGCTGAATTGAATGCATAACAGGTAAAACTGTACGCAAAGGTCAGTGGCTCTTATAAATACAGCGCAGAGAATCAGTGTATAACGTTAATGATTCAGTGGGACCTTGAAAATGCAGCTACTCCATTTTTTCTGGTCGGTAAGCTGCCAAGATTTCATGTGACAGATGATTTAAGTAGGCGAAGAGTAAGTAGGCTTGTTTGTAGTTGTCACAGGTGCTTATCAAAAGTGCTCGCTCAAACTGTGTGACACCACAGTTGAGCAGAAAGTGTGCACTCGTTAGACATGTCTACACCAGCAGGGGAGCTGTACGTCATTATGTGTGTGAGGTGGGACCAAGCCGCAAGTATTTGCACTCAAGTCCTGAGTCAAGGGTTACGTCCCAAGTCCTAAACTTTGAGTCTCGAGTCCGAAGCAAGTCATAAAGCGCTCCCTCAACAAATTGTGATGACATTTGCCTCTCCGTCTGTAATTTTCCACTCACACGTTTTGCACGCTGCAATTCAAAATCATGCTTGGTGTAATTGTTTTCCAACTGTGCTGCTAAGCAACATAATGTCAGTTCTACATGGTTCTCTCCTGCATCCTCGACTGGATGCTGTCAAATTAGTTCAAACACAGTTGACCGGGGGAATTATGTGTCGTTAGCATTGATTTAGGAAAAGAAGGGAAGTTCATTGATTCGTGGCACACATTTTAAATGAATAAGATTGAAGGTATCCAGTATTGCATAATAAGTCAAAAGGCTCACGTCCAGGTGAAGTCACCAGTTGTTGGTACAGTCTTTTTTGATATTGTCAGTCTGATGTCATAAAATTTGTGACTCGAATCCAAATCGAGTCCAAGTCAAGTGACTCAAGTCCGCACCTCTGCATGCAAGTCACCGACAGGTCCAATCACTGTCAAGCTGGAAGCTCCAGACATTTCAGTGGCTCTGCTGGCTGACTGGTGATTTTCACAGCTCCAGTTCAAACACAGTCAGGTGAGCTGAGCTTTGTGTTCTCTGTACTTCATTTATTCAGCTGCATGTTGAGGAGGACGACGGTACTAACAAGCCAGTTGTGTTGTGCTGGCTAATGTCAACAACCTAGTTTGAGTGCACGGCTCGTCATGGGGGTTGATATCATGTTTTCAAAATGTGTTAATTCAATTTACCTGGTCCTCATAATGCAGGCCATGCGCTCAGGCTGATGACGCTGCTGTCCTTGAAGGCCGTGTGTATCTGGCTTTTGTTTATAGCCAGCTGTTAAGATCCTTTTGTGATAAAGTGGCTTTCAGTCCATCCAATGAACTGCTGTGCGGCCAAATGTGATTTGCCATTAACGCGGCCATATTGTGATTAGACGGCAGATTGAGCGAGAGCTTCAGTGTCGCGTGATGTTCCAACACATTTTTCCTGCAGAAGAAAAACTGAAAACTGAATGTAACTCCAGAGGAAACTGCAGTTTGCAGTAGTTTAGTGGCAGTATTTTTTCTTTAAGACGTAATAACCAGTGTGGTGATTGCAATCATGATGTCTAAAGTCACCTTTCCCCCCCTAATCTGTAGGAGTGCCCATCATCCGGTGACCAGGACTCAGCGAAGGCGTGAATCTGATGTCTGACCCCCCCCTCGTGACGTTTCGTTCATCTTCTCTCTCACCCACTGCCACAGCTCTCCATCTATACTGCATTTCCTTCCTTATCCTCCGTCTCCATGGTGTCTCAGTGGGAGTGGAAGTGTAATTACTCAGTCATACGGTGTTTACAGACGCAAAAGCGCCTTAATTTATTCCAACAGTTAGCAGTAATTCCCCACTTTAATTTATAGCTCCTCCACCCAGTGGGAAAACGAGAGTAGCAGATAGTGAGAACGGGGGGAGCATATGGATATTAAATTATAGAATACAGTTGACTACAACGTCTAGAAGCTCACGTTAAAGCCATCACCATTGGTTTTACTGCACTGTAAAGGTTTTTTTTCATATCTATAGTGGGTTTTTAACTTCCTCTGTGATGGAAGGAAAGCAAACACAAAAAATATGTCCGCGGCTGTTTTATTTGGAGTTGAAACAGGTTTGCAGTGTTACTGTTCAGTAATCATGATCATCCTGCTCTTTTATAAGAAGCAGCAGCAGACGGCCGCCAGGGATATTTATGTCAGGTCAGGCTGTAAAGCATGCAAAGCAGTGGAGTGAAGGGTGGTTTAGTTTTGTCTTTACTGCCATTTAATCAACACTGTGACCGGGTAATAATTCACCCGTACCTATGTGTTACACTTCTCTTCTTGTAAACAGGTTTTCGAGCCCGTTTAATGTGATTCACCACAAGCGGGGAGTCTTTTCACGCCGAGAGGGCATTCACTCCTGTGTTGTCTTAACAAAGTCCCTCTAAAGCTGCGAAAACGCTGGTGAGAAAACTGGCATTGATTACATTCATACCGCCGCCTCAGAACAGCTACAACGGCTACTATTGACTTTTTGGAAACCGTGTGAGGCAAGGTACAAAACCTTAATGACCGCACCGAAAGACTTGTGTCAGGATACCCGAGAAAAACTGCCTGCTGAACTGTAGCAGCTGGCGCAGGAAACACGCCGCTCCATCCCCAGCATGAAAGTGCAGTATTGATGCAGCTGTTGATGGCAATTTGAAACAGGAACAAGTCAGAATGGAAAATAAGGCATGAACCAGATCTTTGTTTGCCAATGAATGAAACAAACACTAGCTACTTCTCCATTTAAGCTCTCATTCACAAGTCAAATTGCATTAAGTGTAACGCCAGAATAAGCTTACATTTCGTGGATAGCCAACGTTACAGCGCAGCATTTATAAGACCATTAGTAGAAGGATAAGAGTCAAAGCCCCAGTGGGTGACAATGAACAATGAATGTAAACGGAGGCAAGAACGATCTTTTTAAAAAGACAAATACTAATTAGGAAACAAGAAGCTCTACCAATGGTGAACCGTGAATGAGACGTGTCACTGGGTGTAGCCACAGTACTGTCGCTGCGGAGAAAAGAGAGCCAACCGAAGAGCAGGCGCACAAACGAGCACATCAAAATGACCGAGTGCACTTCAGTAAATAAGCTGCATCTGTCACTGGTCACACATGTCAGCAGCAAAACCACACAGAATTGGCTAAGAGTCGGCTCATCTGGCAATCCTCCTCGGTAATTAGACTAAATGATATCACCGGGTCGTCCTGATGAGCCAGTGGCCAACACACAAACTGGGACCGTCTGGCCCGGAAAAACTTGTAGAACTCCACCCGCCCTTAAAGAGACTAAGCAATGAAGGACATGCTGGATGGCAGTACAATATTTCAAATCTATACAATATTTAGAAACTGTACAGAAATGACTGCCGTGGTCACAAACTGCAACACCCTCTCCCAAACATCTCAAAATAACATATCATTGTACTTATTTCAATGGAATACTTCACCCACAAAATGACCATCTGTATATCAAATACTCACCCCGCGTTACCTTTACCTCAATTCATCAAGGCTTTTCTCCGTATGTTGTTTCTCCGTTCACTGTGGAGGCCAAGAAAAAGTTTTGTTAAATAATTTGAGGTAACACGGGGTGAGTCATTTTGTGCGTGAAGTATTCCTTTAACAATGAATTACTACAAAAGGCAAAGCATGAAGAATACAAGATCTTGCTCTCCTCTTTCAACCTCACTGGTAAAGGAGCAGTCCACCGATTTAGCATTGCAGCCCTACATCCTTGTCAGACTAACAATTAAGTTAAACGTTTGGAAAGAAAAACTCTTTGCTATTATCTATTAAGGATCTAATACAAAAAAAGAGCTAATCTTTTTCTGGGATCAGCTATGATACAGACAAACAAAGCACAACTGCCTGATTTCTAATATTGCTAAAATCTGATTGGTACACGGAAATACGTGGCATCCCTTTTCAATCTGAGTCCCGCCCACGTGGAACCAGTGAGAAGAGCACAGAAACAAATCTCTTAGACATAACCAACACTGTACGAACTTTGGCAGAAAATAGTGTGCAAGTAAAAAGCTGATTTAGAAAATAGGATTTCACGGTCGTTAAAGTCTTCTTCTAAAACTTTCAGAGAAAATATAAACACATCTCAAACAGCCCAGATTCAAAGACAAACGTCCTGCACAAGCTCCAAAAATTGTGAACAACACGACGTTCTTCACCAAAATATTTCCACCCTTTTGAATGAATCATTGACCACTTAATTAAGATGCTATTCGCCACGAGATTTAGAAAGGCAGTCATCGCTTTCTCATTCCAGTGCAGAGTCGTTACCTTGCGGATGCGTCAGTTCAAAAACCAGACACCACAGAAGACCATTAACACTGTAGAGGGGGAGATAGATTGATTGAAGATTTTGGATGGTGAAGTTCTTTCGGGTTTTTTTTTTTTTACATCCTTTTAGGTAAACCAGAAATTGGGGGGGGGGTGTATAAATCATTGCAGTACATTTTCATAAAGACCCTCAAGACCCAATGGAAGTACCTCATAAAACACAATCACAGAATCATTTGTGGGTAATACATTTAGTGTACAGTGTGTGGAGCCTGCAACAGTGGGCCACTTCTACCAAAAAAAATGTCTCAAAGCTTTCTTCATCTTCAACACATTTACATATTCAGAATTGCTCCAGTATAAAGATTAAAGAACTGAAGTTGAAATTCCCCTACCTGTCACATCATCCAATTTTAAACAGCCAGATAAAACTGAGAAAAGCATGTAGTGTTCAAAGGACTGCTTATAAAAGTGGGAAATTTCACAGTCATGTGAAAGTAAATGGGTTTTGTGAGAACCATAACATTGTCAGCTTTCAAACCATATCCCCTTTCTATGGGGCCTCAAACTACAAACACAATCACGTTCCCTCTCTGTCATTAGACATTTCGGTGCTCATTCTCCCTTCGAACCAATCACCCAGCTGCATTGTTTAAACATTAGAGACACATAAAATACGCAGTGGATGGGTAAACCATGTCAGGCAGCACTTAAACAGGAAAGGAGGAAAAGGAAATAAGTCTTGAAAACGTGATAAACATGCATGGAAGGAAGGAAAGGCATTCAAATGTTAATTTTAGATTCATTTTCTCCTATTCATGCAATCAACAACTCATCTAACCGTATTGCAAAGGGTAGTGATCCATTAGAGCGTGCTAACAGTCATTTTGACGAGATGAAATGAGTCAGACCACTCAATTAAACCACCAAGCAGCTGACAAATTCAACTTAAATGACACGGCCTGCTAACTGATAAATCCTAACTGCTCTGTATAGTCTGTTTGCCCTTGTGGGTAATTTAATTATATTTATAAAAGCGATGGCTGTCCTCGTTTCTCCTACTTCTCTTCCTGCTGGTGTTGGCGGGGACGAGGACTCAGTGGGACACTCTTGTTGTGTTTGCCTTACGGAGTGGCATTTCCCCCCACGGGACTCACCAAGGCCCAACTAAATATTTACAGAGGCGCACATTCTTAAATCCACATCGCAGCCATGATTTGTGCCCTGCAGAGGCAGATGTGAAGTGTTCTTGGCACAAAAGCAGGCCGGCACAGCAGGACGAGTGGGGAGAAGAGGAAGTGAACGAGGTGTTTGGGCTCAGCATCGCCACATGTTGGAGGGTCAGCAGTGGTAATAAAGCCGTTATTAAGAATTTGTCTTATTTTTAACAATGAATAGACAAAGCTATAGATGCCTGATAGATGTTATTCATCTGAGCTATAGAACTCTATTGTTATTAAAAGTCACACTGGATGACTTGTTCCTTCATAATATGGGCACTGTAGTCTTCTGACTCAATCCCACATTCAGTGTTCTGCAGCTGGAAATACTCGCCAGTGCATCAAATGTGTATTAATCCACTGCTGAAAATAGTCGCCAACAAATGCAATATTCATTCCCGTTTGACAATCGCTAAGAAATTAAAGTACGGAATTATATCTTCAGGCTGAGAACCAAGGACAGGGTCGGGAAATCGGAAAACATTGAGAGACAGATAAGGAATTGTTTTCTTCTTTTTGTAAATGGGATATTTTGACAATAACAAAATTATAGAATATTGCCAGCCTCATCCTTTAATAGACTATAGGGAGGGAGTTTCGAGCTCATCCCCCACAGCCACTGAAGACTCGCTAAATTACTTATCAAAGATTCCTCGTTGATGATTCCCAATTAATGATGTAATTTTCCACACCACTGAGCTGACTTGCTCCGTCCAACAACATACGGGACAGAAATACTGGAGGCAGGGAAGGGAGACAAAATCACCACAATTGCATATTGTTGGGGGGGGGGGCTGAGTGTTAGGAGAGAATACTCTCTGCTCATACATCACTAATTGGCTACTGCACTGTACCGTCCTCACATGGACAACATTTACATACTGTAGGCCTAGCAGAGTAGAGCACTTTTTCCCTTCACATTAACCTGTGTGAGAGCGTCAGGACACGGTTTGTGGATAACCTTTGTTTGTTAGCTGTCTGATGATCAGGAGACCAAACAGTTATGTTAACTTTTGAAGAAGATATCTGCGTCTTTAGGCCGGGTGGGAGTCAAATATGAGTTAACTTTAAGGTCTCCTGAGCGGTTGGTCGTTCTGGTTAATCAAACCACACACTAAACACTCTTATGCAGGTTAACATGACGGAAAAATATCGAAAGGGCTGAGGTCAGACAGTGATTGAATTCATGCCCCACGGTGCAGTCGTACAATCACACACAAAGTCTCTTCACAAACAGCTATGACTATAAAACTGTTATTAGTTTTTTTTTAGGACAAGGCTGTTTATTTGGTTGTTTGCTCCCCTACAGGCGTGTTGGTTTGTTAACTCACAATTACAGTTAGAGCTCCATCCATTTCCAAACTAAAGCCAGTGCTTCCAGTTTCCATTAAGTCTTAACATCAGCGGCTCCCACAGCGGGTGCACCCTTGGGGTGCCTTACGGACTGGCTAAGGGTGCAGCAAGATTTACCATATCATGGTTCATTTATTGTGCGTTTTTTGATAACGTTTCAGCACATTAAGAAATCGGTTTTATGTTTTCAAACATATCAAAACAGAAGAGAAAAAAAAAACGATACACGTCAAAAAGCCCCGTGTAAAGAACTGTTTAATATGCAGTAATGCAAACCACGGTTGCCAGTTGTCATAGTAACAGAACACGCTTTCTGGCTCGAGAGTTTCTCGGGAGATCAGCAGTCAGAAAAATAGTGAGACCGTCGGTGTAAGGCGAAGGAAAGAGATGACACTGTGAACAGAGCTCAAAGACACGCACATCGCAGCCCTCAGCGCCGTCTGACAGGACGGCATCTGAGCCAAACGCAATCAGATACTCAGATACTCAACATTGTCCATATTCACTGTGGTGCAGCGTGTTCCCAGTGTCATGGGTGTGTGATGTGGCTCTGTCGTCTCTGGTTTACATGAGAACAAGACAAGAAGCCGGCTGCCGGTGCAGTCAGACCTGCGGGTTGTTCTCTCTCCACACATCAACAGCAGCCTCACATCTCCCATTATAATGCATGCAATCTTTTGTTGTTGTTGAATTTTTCAGTCTGCATCTTAAATATACGCTAATTTTCATTTTGAAGAAAATAAAAGAAATAGGATCAACATATAAGGGTATTAGATTGTGTTCATTGTTTATTTCTAGTTCAATATTTATCTGTAGATCTGCAGAGCACCTGAGAATGGGCTTATATTATCTAACTTTATATCTATTCAAAATAGGATATAATAGATGATATTAAATCTAAAAGGGTTAAAAAAAAAAAAAAGAGGCAAAAAAGTAACTACATGACACACGTTAAATGAAGTGATGGCTGAGAAATCCCAAAAGGGCCTCCAGCGAAGTGGTTGGCAATAACCGAGCAGCAGATGATAAATGTGTATTTAATGCGTTAACGTCAGAAACGAGAGAGTAAATGCAGAGCGAGACTCTTATCTGTAATCTAACAGGGAAAATGGGCCTTGGGATGCAGGAGACAGAAACGTTAGGAACCTTTCAAACAGTGTTATTGGAGGTAACGTTGTCGGTGTCAGCGACAGCGCTATCTCTCCCAGCGGGAGCCACCGGGCAGAGAGACCGAGGGCGGCTATCGATCCTGTGATCTGCTCTGCATGTCGGCGGTGAGTCACGAGTGCAATGCAATCCTTTATTCCCCACTAACCTACTGGAGAATGATTTTATGGCAGATGGAGGCAGGGGAAGAAAAGAGCTCCAGAGTTTGTGAAGAGAGCTCCCTGGTGCAGTAAATGGCTTCTCGCCAAGCTGAGAGAACAGCTCCGGATGTCGTCGTTTTTGTTTTTTTTCTGTCACACCTTTCGCATCTGTCCCGCCCAGGGCAACATCTGCCAGAACCTCAACAGGATCAAAAAAGGTCACGAGTGACAGATGTTCCCCCTTTTATACCTGAACGGTTACAGTAAATGACCTTTTGCTGAAATTGAGCTAACTGGATTTTTCAAATGAAACTAAAGATGACTTACAGTCATGTGTAATACAGTAACGTGCGGCTTGATTTCCTTTAAAATAAGCGTCAGTGCCCGTGTTGATTTCAATGAATAAATTCTAAAATCCTGCAGTTGGTTTATAAAGCACTGAATGGTTTAGGGCCAAAATACATCTCTGATCTGCTGCTACCTCATGAACCATGCAGACCCCTTAGGTTGTCTGGGACCGGTCTACTTCCTGTTCCCAGAGTCAGAACTAAACATGGAGAAGCAGCGGTCAGTCTTTCTGCTCCACATATCTGGAACTAAGTCCCAGAAAGCTGCAGGTCTGCTGAGACCCTCTTTTACTACTGTATTTTATTTCTTACACAGCTTTTTAATGTTTCAATGAATGTTCTAAATTGTTTTTAAATCTCCTTTTATTTTGCCTTATGTTTTGATGCTTTTAATGGTTTTATGTGAAGCACTTTGAATTGCCTTGTTGTTGAAATGTGCTATTCAAATAAACTTGCCTTGCCTATGAATAAAGTAAATTTCTAAAACTAACTAAGTGCTGGAACGTGAGGGTAGATCGTTTTTTTGTTGTCGTCAAGCAAAGAGGCTATTGAACACACTGAATACTAAACATATATATATATATATATATATATATATATATATATATATATATATATATATATATATATATATATGTATATAGCTTCAATTTGGGAAAGTTCGCCACACATGAGCGGTGTGTAAGGAACAATACATGAAAAGAACTGTGAGGCACCGCATGAGGAGGAACTCAATTAATAATGAAGACACCACAACACTTTTCCTCGTGCATTATCACCAGCTTCCACCTCTTTCACTCACCACACACACACACACACACACACACACACACACACACACACACACACACACACACACACACACACACACACACACACACACACACACACACACACACACAGGGTATGAAGCCTCTCATTGGTAATTCCTATGCTATGCTGTTTGTGCACGGGAGCAGGAATGCATTTCATGTGTCCTTCGGCGATCTTGTGCCAGCTTCAGCACAAACGTGGCCCCTGCATGCCTCGCTGCTGCTGCGAGGCTCGAGTGAGAGCCGCAGGCGCTCCGATCGCCGCTGCACACATGCACATCAGCTAAGAGCAATTTCGTGACTGTTAATAAGAGCGGCGCCGCGAGAGTCCACAATAGAGTTGATTGTATTTCCTCTGAAATGGCGGTCCAGTGTGCCCGCATGGCGGTCTAGTGCGTGCCTGTAAATGCACTCATGCATTACAAGGGCTTGACCCAGATCACAGATAGACATAATAACGCATGACAGGTTGTCCTTTTGAAAGCCCTGTGCCCTAAAAGGCGGACTGGCCATTCACAGCCTCCATGTCTGATACCCTCGTGAATAAAGGAACAGTCTGCTACCAGCGTCTGAGAATCCTTTTGAGTTCATCCGTGCTGTATGATAGTATCACACACCGTGTTTTTATTGCTGCAACATTCCAGACATCTCGTCCTCTAATTCAAAATGCATTTGGTATCCTTGGAAACTTCAAAAGGAATCCTGCTGTACTTCAATAGAGTTCAAAAGGACGTATGTGAAAATGTCCTCAGATCGACTGCACACATTAATTAGTGGGATTTGAGGATGTCAACTTAAGCACAGTTTCCATGGCATCTGTGAGTGTATCCAGATTACATGTATTCATTATACATGGGGACGCGTGTGCACGACATTAAATATGCATACGCACAGCTTATCTGAAAGACTTTCAAGGCGCTCCTCACCAAACAAAGACGCTGTATTATTCAAACAATCTCATGTTGTGAAACTGTACCACACAATCCTCTGCTTTGACTTATTTAGGGTTAATGAGGCTGAATGTATCCGCTGAGAGGTGCAATCGGAGGGGCAAATAGGAGGGGAAGTGACAGTTCATCCTGTTAAAACATTTACATTTTACAGTCCACGTAACTGACTCTACCTTGTGAATGGTAATCCAACAATATGGCTGCTCTGATGATCTTTAGGCGGCAGGAGTGTGTGCAGTAGTTAAAGGCCACTTGTAAACACAGCATTCAAAGTTGGCCCCTCCTCCCCGGCTCAACGAGGGACAGGGTACATTAGCGTTGTTTCCGCGCTGTGTCGGCCATTTTTGTAGCTTCCTCTTGGAGGATTGCTTCGGATCCGGCACCCGGCAGCTACGTTTTTATCGAGACACCCAGAAACGTCACAAACACGGCAAAATGTGACGCCAAACATTGGTTTGGGAAGTACGGTTTTGAAGCCTCGAGTTCAGCGCTTTGGCCTTTGCTATCTTGGTTTTTGGCAGTCGCCATCTTGTTTTTTGCAAACAAGAGCGAATGGAGGGAAGTAGAACCGAACGCTGACTATGACATTTTTAGGAGACCACAATTAACTTTCATGAAATGAAAACACACTGTGAGAGGATTAAAGCTGTCAGAAGAAAACGCGGACAACTCCCAGACCGGACAACGACGCGGCAGCAACCCGTCAATCGCACTGCAACTTAAGAAAACACGTGCAAATGTAGAAAAGATCCTCACCAATTTGACAACGCCGGCGCCTTTAGAAAGACACTCTGCAAAGTTAGAAAACTGTTGCAGTTCTATCATCTTTCAGGTCTGTAGGAGAAGTTTCAATGAGGACTTGTGTCCGACAATTCGGCGCAATAGATAACAACGTTATGAAGAATCGGTAACACAAAGTCTACAGTACGCAGTCGGCATATTCTTTAGCCGTTCATATCTGGAACACCTGCTGCATGTAAACATACTCATGAAATGACAGCGTCTAAATATTCCAGCTGAATCTATGTGCTGGTTAGTATTCATCTCTCTCCATAATCTGGTCTGTTAGCGTTTCTCGCTGTCTCCTGAAGCGTTTAACCTTGTCAGAGATAGGCTGGGATCCATTAAGATTTCCTGAAAGGGTTGAGCATTATGGGCTCATTTAGAATGACTTCCATTTTTAATAAACTGCTCACAGCCCTGCAGATCAGATAGCGAGGAGGTGCACTTAACAATGCCGGAGAGATAGTTATGCCTCATAATTTATATTACACAAAAGCTTAGGGAATCATACCAGTGCACCCTCCTTGATTTTTCCCCTCCTTTCATTTTGCTCGACTCCTTCCTCCTCTTTGTGAAAGCTCTTTTCACGCCACACGACCTTAGTTCAACATGTGTAAAAGCTGCCTCGTCATCTTTTCAGGTTTGCCCTGCAGAACACTCTTTTTTTTTTTTTTTTAATATGCTGCAATAATGTTTACCTTTTCTTTTTTTAACAGACTTGGGTTATTTGTTTGTACACGGCATCCCCGCTGCCAACTGAATTCATAACAGTCCGAACAGGCTTGTTAAAGTGGATGTTACTGCCCTGAGGATATTACCATGCACCACCAGTGATTTTACATCTTTACAACACACATTACACTGGTCTTCGCCTCACAGCGCAATCATGCCTAAAGAGGGACGTGTGCAGAAAGGTAATGGTCCCATCTCAGGTATGATGGGATAAGAATAAAGCGGACAGGGTTAACGGACAGTGATGGGGGGCGATGGGTGCCAGAGTGTGGGGCGAGGTTAATGGAACTGGTGGAGTAAAAAGAAAAAACACATGCAGGCTGTTTAAATGGTACGTGAATTGAAAATGCCTTTTTAGCTGCAGAATCAATACCCAGTTTCTCTGTTCTGAGAACCTGTCGGTTGGTAAAAACTCCAAGTAAAGACCTTTATATCTACTACGTGCCTCTTATACTCATAACATAAATCCCATTGTGTCGATATATTTATAAGGTGTCTCAGGTTCACCCTCCTTTCTTTCTTTTTTCTTCCTTTCTCAGCTCCATTGTTATCCTCCCAGTCAATACAGCAAAGAAATATGCTGCCTGAGAAATATATATGTCTTTATCCTCTCAGCATCTCTTGGGTCGACCTGCATGATGAAGTGATGTGCGCACCGCATGAGCCAGTTTTCTGACATCTAGTCACAGATGTTAGCTACTGCAAAATTAAAGTCGCTTGTGTAAATGTCAACGAGTCAGAGGGGGACAACGTTAAGAGGAAGTAGACGTGCAGGACAAAACAGCCAGTTTTACCCCCCCAACACAAGCTTGTTGGCCAACGATGCACTCTGCAACTCATGGAGTGATTTCATAAAGCGCAAGCATCTCGACACTTTCACCCACGACACAGAGAGAAAGATGATTCACCCATTAGCTGCAAAGTATTAATTTACGCACCGCCGCTAAATTACAAACTGTCACTGCTAGGTGAAAACCTCATGTGTTTTTTTTATTTTTTATTTCCAAGTTCAATTACAGAAAGATGTAAGCAATGAAAATGTGTTGACCCTCGGGTTAATGAAGCCTCTTCGACGCAATGAAATGAACTTCAATGAAAAATGCACGGTCACTGACATTTCGGGGATCAACTGACAACAGTAATTTTTAACAACGCCTGTATCGTGACAGGTTTAGCATTGCTTCTTGTTCGGGCATTCATTAACCCTGCGATAGCAACAACATGACGGAAAAGGTTTGAAAAGAGCATTGGGATGACTTTGGATTTAAAAGGATATTTCAGTGATTTAACGTTGCACATCCGTAAAGTTTGGGGTACTGCAGTGAGAAAGAGTGAATTCAAGAACGGTCAAATTTGATGCTGCAAAAGATGAGAAATCCTAACTCAGAGTCACTGGTATACAAGCTTTAAAAGGGCTGGATCCTACAATTCCCAGAATGCAGCTCAAGGGTATCTTTCAACAGACGTTCCCCTGCCTGTTAAATTTGTTCATTTTTCAAACTCAACATCCTCCGTTTATAACACAGGTTTTCTTTCAAATATTTAGAGTCTCAAACACAACTCAGGATAACCGTGATTACATCACTATGACATCATCTGGGCTTTTTACTTGAGGCTCTAGAAAGCTCCTCTGGAGTCACACAAGACATTATAACTGTACTCCGTTCTTGGGTCACTTCCAAGCCGTACGGACTGTAATTGATGATTTTGAGCGAGCGCTCCATCCAGATCTGTCTTTGTCATGCCCAATATATTAAATTTACTCTGTGCAAATCATCCACCTGGGTATTGATTTGATTAATGACCCAATGACACATTATATTCATGTTATCCATCGCTTCTCCATTGCCCATCGTGCCGTCAGTGCCAAGCGCCCTACTGACCCCCGGTGGCGTGGAATTTATGGTGCAGCGCTCAGGACCACGGACAGCGTCAGAGTTCATGAAACTTATCGGTGAACTAATGGAGCATTGTGGGTCCTTGACGGGCAGCATTATGTGACATGTACATATTATCACAAACCGCATATTTTAATAGACTGTTAAATTTTTCATTAAGCACTCCCATCAGTTAAAACCCTTAGTGTTCAGTTTTCTAACATAAAGCTTGTACAGCTGTACAAGAGCAGCTAGTCTCCCAAAGACTGAAAAGACCTGTTTTTAGTTCAACATTACATTTCATTGCTTCATTAAAGCTGGAGTCTCACACTGTATAAACATGAAACGCAACACAAAACATTGTTTTCCCCGTTAACTATGAATGGATCGCATCTCCAAATAACTTTTTGGTACACTGTAAATTGTTGCCAAAGCTAATAACAGCTTTTATGGCACTTCCATGGGTGTCTGCGGAACTGTTAGTATGCTTAAGAGGACACTTTAATCCTACCTTCTGATTAATATTTAATTCCTCGCAAAAATCTAAACACAGTTTCAGTTTACCATGCCAACAGAGCTGCTTTCCCCCAACGGTTTGTTGGCTTCCGTTCGTGTTGTGTTCGAAAGTGTGAGTTGATGAGCAAACATGTGCTTCCTCCTGCAGAGACAAAAGTCTTGCCCTTCAGAATGTGCAGCTGTTTGTTAGCGAAGCGCTGCCAACAACAGCGGCCTTTGCTGCGGCACACGGTCTGTGGAATATGTGGAGCGTTACGTTTGATTAGCCCAGAAGCTCAGCTGGGAATTCATCTGCTGCCAGCGATCAATGAGCGGACTGCAAAGCATGCCAATCAGTTTTATCGGTTTCTCCTTGCTTTTGGGTTTATCACATGCATCATCACCGCCAATATAATATCACCTTTTTTGGCTACGTTGTGGCTCCACCACTTTGGTCCGGACTGAAATATCTCTACAACTATTCCATGGGCTGCGTTGAAATCGGGTGCAGATATTCATGGTGCTCAGAGGGTGAACCCCAGTGAGTGAATATCCCCTGACTTTTCATCTAGCACACATTTATGACCAAATACCTGCAAAACCAATGACACTTGCTAGAAATCAGCATGTTCATTGTGTTGTTATTATTATGCTAGCATGCTGAAGTTAGCATTTAGCTCAAATCATCGATGTGCCCGAAGAAAAAAGGACAAACCATTCACACTGTCCTTTACAGGCTCCTGGCTTGGTGGTACATGAGAAAGGTTGTAATTAAGTGAGACTGTGTAATTTAGTGTCTTGTTCTGCGTTATGAAGGTCTTCTATCGTTGGGTGGTCACTGCGTCCTTTTCTATCCTGCCCTGTGTCGGCTGTGTCCTGTTCCTCGTGTCCTGTGCTGTTAATTGAACGTCTTGTCCCAAGCAATGTTTCAAACATTCATGTGCTCTCACGGGGAAATGCAGCGCGTCTGCTCCGGTGCCACTGACCGTCATGCATCACATCGTTCAGTGAGACGAGGAATACGACAATCAGCGAATCCAATATTAGGTATTTTAAAAGTATCTTACATTAGATTGTTTTATTGAGCACATATCTTTCACAGGGAAAAAAACGAATGAGCCGAGGGAACACCTGACACGGGGTGTGATGAGGGGACGGTTAAAACAGGACACAAAGGACACAGGAGACAGCCGGGGTTTTTTCTTCTTTTTTTTACAGTTATAGATTACGAGGCTCAGGAATTTCAAGAAGATCAAGGACAAGTTGTAGAACAGAAATGAATAAGCAAGAAAAAAAGACCAGAGTTAGAAAGAGTATTGGTATATTGTACTCAAGTAAAAGCACTTGTGATTAAAAAAATGATGATTTTGATTATTTACGACAAAATAAATTGCATTAAATTACAACATATAGGCGTCATAGCCAGACAACATCAGCTACATGAGCGCTAATGTCCAAACCAACAATAAATACTTTTTTCCACAGACAGCACTTTTCAGCCTGTGTACAACTATCAACTATACAGTCTCACATGAAATAACCAGAAAACAAGACGAATTAAATAAATAACAAGCAGACACTGTGGCCAAACGACGACACATAGATGTAATGTATACAACCAACGCTGCTTCGCTATTAGGCAACGCAATGCTGTTGATGCTCTCATCCGTGGGTAGAGTTCAGGGAGCGTGTAGTTGTTGTTTTACTTCTGAACGGCATTCAGGGAGTTACCTGCACCTCGAAGTCCCACTCAGTCTCCTTCAGGTTCAGCTTCTCGGCATTGGCGTGTCTGGAGGAGTGGAAATATGTGAACTGACGAGATGTAATTCTCTGCCGCAATAATGGCCATTGCACAAGAGCCTGAAAGTCGTGCCCAATGTTTTCTCAGCCAATTTTTCAACACTGTATTTATTTCTGCTCGAATTCTGGTTCTCAGCTCCTTCCTTCTCAATACAAGATATAACCAGTCCACTTAGACTATCTGTCCTCACTGTATGCCTCCTCACATTCAGAATAAGTATAAACTGCAGTCACATCAGATGATTATTGTGAAAAGCAGCAGAAAATCCTCACACACCTCGAAGCTCCTGCTTTGACACGTGTCCACCGAAAGCATTTTAGCGCGTTAGCATTTCGCCAGAGCCAGGTCACACGTGCTCGCCAGGTGGTTCGAAAAGTCGGTCATTAACTCAGGTAACGTTAGAACCTTTTACTGTGCAGAGGTACACTTAATGCTAACCTCAACCATAGAAGTTTGACTGCATTGTTGTGCTTTTCTTTTGGTCCTGACACTTGGCCAGTGAACGCCAACAATTGACTACAACGTGTATCTTTTGCTGGAGTGTCGGCAATGTGCGGTGTCTCACCTGTCCGCAGCGCTCGTGCGGCCGCAAACACACCTGCCGAGTTAGTTTTCTCACACCGGACATTCTCGTATGATTTACACAAAAAAACGACTGTTTTATAGTACTATAGCCTACGGTAAGTGTAATTCGTTAACCCCCCCCCCCCCCCCCCCCCCTCCATGAAGCACAATATATTTAAATGTCTGAAGGATATGAAGCACCCACGTATAAAAAACTCGCATTTGTGAATGCTGGCAAACTTGATTCTACACTGACATTTAGCTTTTATTAAGACCATAGAAGAATTTCGAAGTTCTAGAGAAAAGTATTATACACTCTGGTGTTAGGTTTCAGTCCACAAATGTCCCCCCATTTTCAACCACAAACTGTCTTTGGTTAGTAAAGTAATGATAGTAATGTTCGTTGTTAGCCGTTTAGCAGCAGTGTTTGCGGAGGACAGCCGGCCATATCCAGAGAGGATCAGATAGAATAAAGATGCTTAGAAATCCACCCAACCCTTTCCATTTCCTGTCCTTTGTGTGCAATGTGAAATAAGCGGTGCTAGTTGTTCAGACTAGAGAGAGAGAGAACTTTATAAGCTTTAAAGCCTCTGAACATTACCGACTGTAGCGACTCTCTTTTGTGGACAGATGGTAAAATCAAGAGATTGAATCGGGGATTTAAGATACATTTGAAGAACATGGATTTTGAGTTTAGAGTTGGCAACGACTCCAAAAAGAGATAAGATTGTAATATTCTGTGGTAAAACATCTCACCTTGCAGCTGACTGAAAACTATTCATGTTGGTTTGAAATTGATTAAATCGCTGATTGTTTTTAACAAGAGGTTTTACCTCTGTTATAAAATAGGTACATTTTCAGAATGGCTTCTGTTAAATGGAAAGGTTATGAAACTTCCTGTGTAATTGATTGATTTGCATTTGGTAGCAATAATTAAAAGTCTCACCACCAGTATTTATGGAGTGTAGTTGGTGCTGAAAGTGCTCAAACCAATGTTCCCTCCGAACAAAAGCAATCACAGAACAATGACAACACTCAAAAGACTCGATGCACAACCATCTATTTAAAAGTAATGTTTATTTTGCACCAACCAAAAAAAAAAAACTTGGTACAAAAGATAAATTCCCAGTTACGACATCAGTGACAGTGCATCTCAGTAAAATAGTAATACTCAAAAAAAAGGAAGCGAAAAGGAAACTACAGCAAAAGAACACCAATAAAAGCACAGATTCTGAAGTAAAAATGTAAATGTTCAAACACAAACAACCTGTTACCTTATAAACAGACAAAGGCGGCAAACAACAAGGGAATAATACAGTAACTTGCAATAATGCTTCATCTGGTACAGAAATATATCGGTACAACCAACTTCCCAGCGCCATTCATGCTCTCACACTCAGACACACACACACACACACACACACACACACACACACTCTGCTGGTACACAACAAGAGCCAATTCAATCATTAATCCCATTACCACAGCATTAATATCAATTACATGTAATAAATATCAGAGAAAGCACCGTTAAAGCTGAAATGTGTTTAATTGATCAACTGTTTGTGCAACATGTAAAAAAAAAAAAAAAAGAAAGTCCAACAAAAATACACCAGAAGACTAATATACCATTAAAACGTTTTTCAAATCTTAAAATCATTACATACATCTTTTTTTTTTTTTTGCTCTAAATCAAGAATGAGTATATACAGAACTTGCAGGATGGGCTCATCAGAACCATAATAAATTCATGATTAAGTGTCTCATTCTGTAACATTATTTGAATTTCAAAGCCGTACAATGTTTTAAAAGCACATCTGTAAAAAGACATATGTGGGTGGCCCCTTACATCCCAAGTGACAAGAAGCTGAGCGTTAATAAGGGGGAACAAATATTTCACTGTATCAAATCAGATTGTATTCGTGAGAGCCGCATATGGCGCTGGTCTGATAGGGCAACGACAACAAAAAACTGTAATACCCTTTGAAAATTCACAAGCCAAAGGCCATGGACACCAAAACCACCAAAAATGGATTTTGCTCCAATCTACGTGCAAACACTCTTGTGCACTTGGTAGCATAAAAACATTTCCATAGTACACTTGAGATACCGAAATATTAAAAAAACAAAACAGTTCATCTTCACGAAGGATCAGCATGCTAGAAATGGTCGGAGCGGCACAATAATGCGAGCAAATTTACAGCAAGTGTGACGAGAAAAGCCCCACACTCTAGTTCACGCGTCCTTCTGTGTCTTCAACTGCGTTTACAAGTGCTGCTGTCGGGCACTGTGTTAGCACTGCGACCACTTCAAGTGCAACTCTGGAGTTGATTGCCAAAAAAAAACCTTTATCAGAGCCATCGACTGAGACATGCGTTGTGTTTTAACAGGATCTGTAGAGTTGGTAGTGTATTGGAAGTGCAACTGCTTTGCAAAGTCAGTGCCCACAGGACTGACGCAGTCAACTGCATCCAATAGAGACCATTTTGACTACAGCATCCTCTGCCATCTCAAAGGTCATACATATCAGAAGCATTTCCCTCTGATTTCCCATTCCAGCAGTCTGCCCTTTTTTTTCTTTTTTCGATCATTTACGCTCTCTGCAAATAGTGCAACAGCAAAAAAAAAAAAAAAAAGATGAGTGCTTTCGTGTGGCACAGCACTCGTGGCCGAGCTTTTGCCGAATCATTACGCGTGTGGCAAAGTTCAAAATAACTAGATACAATGAAAAGGATTCAGCCTGTGAATTCCTGGAAGGGCTATTCATTTGCTATGTGCAAATCTGTGTGTATCCACAAGGTTTATTTCGCTGCGTCGCTATAAATATGGCTTCTGCTCGTTTATGGCTCCTTTTTCCCTTTGTCCCTATATAGCCAGGCACTGTTTCTTACACACAGTGAAAACGGGTAATAAATGTCTCATCTTGAACTTTTAGTGTATAATATCACCATACTATGGTCAATACTGGATAATAATATTTTTCTCAAGGCCTCAGATTTCTGTGCATCTTAATGATGCCAAACTAGACTTCTACCATCTTCTCCTCCATCCATTCAAGGAAAATACAGTTTGGTTTGGGGAGAATATTGGTAAAGTTGCTTTATTGTTAAAAGATGGAATACAATTTTGTATTAAAAACACTAACCTAAACCAGTCTTTTGGTTTGTCAGTATGGTCTTTTTTTTTTTGGAAACTGGGTGACCCCATCACCACTGTAGGACCCTGTGTTGCCCGTAGAAGCACATACCTCTTCATTTCCCTTCTGTTCTCTCCGCTGCCGTTTAGGCTAGCTCTGCTTTGGGGTCACAGTCTGCTTTGGGGACACAGTCTGCTTTGGGGACACCGTCTGCTTTGGGGACACCGTCTGCTTTGGCTGCATTTTGGATGATGTTGCAGAGGCCGAGGCAGAGGAGGAAGTGGAGGAGGAGGAGGAGGAAGAGGATGAACTCCATCGGGTCTCGACGCCTGTGCTCGTCATCTTCAGCTTTCTGCGTTTTGCAAGGGGAGCGTTGTCGACACTTTTCAGAAAGAAGCCCTCTCTCTTACCAAGGTTGAAAGCCTGGCGGGGGGGGGTGACCAAAGAAAAGGTGGATGAAACACAATGAGTTCATGCAATCATCTTTTTAAAGAACTTTGCCAAATTGTGTACACAATGCTACTACCTTGTAGGTGGCATTGACATAGGTGCGGACAGTAGGCCCACTCGACTCGAGCACATCTGGAGTGCACAGAGGAGTGGTGGACATGGATGCTCCGCCCTGCAGCCAGCTGTTCTCTTTCAGATCAGAGAGTTTGAGACGCGTCTCTGGGTCCACGGTCAGTAAGCCTTGAATCAGAATGAAAGAGTCAAAGAAACACAACGACAATAGAACAAGACATAAGGGAAGCAGACGGAACATTTCCCTGACTTCTGACGAGTGCTCCGCTCAGTGGGAACTCTCTAAACCATTCCCCATCACACAGGGCAGCACGTACTTAGTTATATGTTAACTATGTAATGTGGCCCTAATAACTAAGGAAAGTGTGTCACTTAAAACGTACTATATCGCATACCTTTAACGAGCTCTTTGGCGTCCTCCGATACGCCCTTCCATGCCTCCCCATCCAATGAGAAATCGCCCTCTTTAATCTTTTGCATGATGTCAGCAGCGTATGATGAGGTCATCCCCCGCTGCTCACTCTGAAATGGCACCTGGCCTGACAGCATGGTGTACTGATGAGACACACACACACACACACACACACACACACACACACACACACACACACACACACACACACACACACACACACACACACACACACACACACACACACACACACACACACACACACACACACACACACAGAGAGAGAGCGAGTCGTTAGTACTTCAGTTTGCCTTACCGATGTGACCGAATCAGCGGTTTTAGGTTAAATTACCAGGATGACCCCGAGACTCCAGAGGTCGCAGGCTTTGTCGTATCCTGCACTCTCAAAGAGTTCAGGTGCAGCGTACTGCAGCGTGAAGCAGGGAGTCTGCAGGGGGGCGCTGCCTGCCGGGCATAGGCGGGCAAATCCAAAATCTATTACTTTCAGAATGGAGTCCTCCGCCTCATCTGCAAACAGCACATTCTGCAAGGGAAAGAAAATGTCACGATCATCCGCTCTTGTTTTTCACACTCGTCTTCACTGACAGAGAAAAGACGTCTAAATACCGCGAGTAAAAACTAGTACAACTAGTAAAACTACTAAATACTGTGAGTTGGTATGTTCCTGACCTAAATTTAGGCTCTACCTGTGTGAATCGCATTTCCGTGCGCAGTGCAGCACATGTGGTGCAAAGGTAGGAGTAGAGGGGAACAGATGGGAGTTTCCTAAAAAATTTTTTTTAAAAAGGCCCAAAATGAGTTGATATCTTGGTGAAAACTAGATTAGATGCCGGAGGACAGCCGCTACTTCCACAACACTCACCTGACCATCATTCATCATGTGGTGATTGTGTAAACAAGCGCAAGCTCCAATACTTAAGAAATTTGCTGGGAATTATGGGAAAATGTAGATAAACCATTTTAATTAAAACACTCTCCGACCAGTTAATGCCTTCAGATTGGCATCAAATATAAAAGTTTATGCGATTACGACAGGCGTCTCAGTAAAACACTGGAGCGTTACTAAAAGTTAATGGCTGATTCGTACCACTATCTGTCATTCACAGCTGCTCTATACTCCTTCCGTTAATTAAATCCCACAGCCATCTGAAGACGGCAGGATATGCGCGTGATAAATCTGCAGCCTTCATTTTGAAAAGTGCCGCACGTTGTCCACTGTGATTACCTCGATTAAATCATGTGCAAAATGATGCTGCAAAAAAGAAAAAAAGAAAGGAAAAATAACACACATCAAACAGGTCGGCTATAACTCTGTATTAAGCCAGTCTGTGCGAGACGTCCTCGGGGGGGAAAACACAACACATGCGGTTCACAGTGGAAAATACTGAGACAATTAAAACTTCATTCTGTTCTCACTAATTCTCTCTGAGCCAATAATTCCACACGCCATGGCTTCCTTTTTAACATCTAACTTCTCTGGGAAAAAAATGTAATTACTGAAATGTATTTTTAATTTCAATATAATGAGAGGAATTATGGATGCAAATGCAATGACTTTGGACTGATGTTATCTATATGAGAAGAATCATACATACATGTGTGTGCACAGAACACAGCTCGGTGCTATTGAGTCATCAGTTCATTTTTTTGGTAATGAGCGACTGTATATTTTATGGATTTTATGAATCAAGTCGTCGTCAGCCCAGCTCACCTCCGGTTTGAGGTCTCTGTGCACGACTCCGGCCTCGTGCATGAAGCTGACTGCCGAGAACAGGCTCTGCAACAGCTGACTGGCCTCCGCCTCTCCGAAGAGTTTCTTCCTCTTTATCCTCTCCAGCAACTCCCCACCTCGCAGGAGCTCCATCACTAAATATGTGTGGTACTAACGGGAGGAGAGAAAAGAAGAGTTTGAACAGCCGTTTTGTTGTTGCACAAGTTTCAGGTTCCCATCCCTGAAAGTACACACAGTAAATGTGTTTGTTATTGCACACGTCATCGTGTGTGTGTGTGTGTGTGTGTGTCCTCCACTGTACCTGATCCGTGTACACTTCATGCAGCTTGACGATGTTTGGGTGAGTCTCGCATTGTCTCAAAGCAGCAACCTCCCTCTGGGTGTTGGCCTCCATTCTAACACAGAGAACAGGGTGTACACATGTTACCGAGGACATTCTGTGACTCGTACTATCAGACCGAACGGTGATACTGTAAAGCACAAGCTCAGAGCTATCACTAAGATGGTGGAGCAGAATCATTCGTTCTCTTCATATTCAACGGGGAATCCAAAATCAAGAACATTTAAAAACAATTCATTACTTTGTTCAATTCATTTATGAACGCAACACAATAAAGAACAAAACACAGCTTGTTTTTGTACATTACATTTTATGTAAAAAAGAAAAAGGGCCACTGATTGGATTTAATTTGCATATTTAAAGTGGCTTTGGAAGAGTTTGGGAGCATTTCTATTCAGCAGCTCACAACATGACGACGGCTGAGCCGGCGGCTACAGTGTAACTCACTGTATGCGTGTGCTGGGACAGGAAGGGGAAATCTTCAGAAGCCTTGTCTGAGAATCCCCTTTTCTTCAGTATCAAAGCAATTTATCGCATTAACGTGCGGCACGCAAAAGAAGTCAGTAACTTCCTGTCACACAGATCTGACATATTAAAAAAGAAAAGAAATCAGACTCAGTCCGTGGCTCGTTAATTCAAACTATTTATGACTTGAATATAAAAATCGAAGCACGAAAAACAAGCTGGTCTTTGTTTGTTTTTTTGTGTTGTATTCATAATGACATGAATATTTCCCGATTTCGGATCCCCCCATTCAACATGAAAGGAACAAATGACACACGGGATATTGCAGCATCACATCTCACCTGCGGCTGACGATCTTGACGGCATACTCGTGGCCACTTTGCTTGTGTCGGCATTTCCTGCACACAGAGAAGCTACCCTCGCCCAGGGGTGGCCCATGAAGACACAGCTCATAGTGCTGAAAAAACTGGGATTCCTGAACAAAGAAAAGGGGGGGGGGGGGGCTGGTATGAGTCACATTGAGCTGTTAAAAGAGATGTGCTGTGTTGGTTCTTTTCCCCTGTGTGATGGGACGTGGCTTCCAGCACAGTTAAAAGGACCTGCCTTTGGTGTGCATTGACCAATGTGTGACGCAACCTGAAGTCTGTATTTAAGTACCTGAGAAGGGTTTGCTGTGGAGGAACATTTTGGGATTTATATGGAAATATAATTTGCATTCACACTGAAATGATATGGTGCTAGTCAGCATATCAACACCTCCCCTTTATCATCTATCGCTGCAACCATACTTTCTTTTCGAGAACGAGCAATGATTCACATTTGTGTTGTTAAATAACCAAAACAAAGTCAGACTTCAATGATTTCTGGCTGAAATCAATGCAGTAGTTTTACATTGTGCATTCTCGTGTGACAAATATCAAACTAGACAAGCTGACCTTAGATTTCCCATTCCTTTACAGATACCATACTAACAGAACAGAGTCTCCTGAAAGTTGTAGTATTTCTTCAATATTGCCTAGTTTAAGATTAAATACGACAAAACATGCTGTGAAATAAGGTAAGTTAATAAACAACTAGTTTCACTTCCTCTCTTCCTTCCTGTCTGTCCTAATTAAGAAACACAGCTGAGCCTTTTTTTTTAGATGCTGTTTTACATCGGTCTAGCGTACAGATGGGCTTCCGCTAAAAACACGATAGTTTTGCGAAAAATAAAAACCACTAATGCCCAAAATCACCTTAACCCCAAAATGTCTTTATAGGACAAGAACCACTGGTTCCAGCGCCGTACCTCTAATATTGCACTGCGTTGGACAGAGGCTGAAGCCGGACGATCAGCACCGATATGGGATTTAACAAAGTCTCCCATGACCGCGTTCTTGTTGAACAGGATGGAGGGAGCAACAAAGGAGTAACCCTAAAATGACAGAGAAGTAATATTAGGTGTATGACAAGGTAGTACACTTTGAACAATCTGCTTAGAGTGAGAGAGAGTGAGAGAGAGTGAGAGAGAGTGAGAGAGAGAGAGAGAGAGCAGGCTACATTAAACATTTACATAAAAGCATGGCCCTACCCCTAACACACAACTGTATTATCAGAAAAGGCATTAAGACATCTTGTACCACTATCTGATTTATTATTAGGCGCGACAGCAAGACTAACCTGGAACAGGCGGTCAGTGCTCGGCGGTGTGCTCGCCGGAGAGTAGACGGGATCCATCCCGGTGAATTCCTCAGCAAAGTTCCCCACGTCAAGTTCACTCTTCAGCTCCGGCTTGAACGGACTCTGCACCTTCTTCTGTGCTAGGTCAGCCCAGTTCAGTCCCTGTTTGGAAACAACAAGCAGACGGAGAGAGTTATGGATGAACGAGAAGAGGTGACGGGGGACGGGGGGGAAGACAGATATGAGAATGACAGACAGTGGAGGACCTTGAAGAAGGTGTGTGCTTTGATGTCTCCAGACCCTCGTGGTCCAGAGCCCAGCCTGCGGTGGGGATCTTTCACCAACAACTTCCTCAGCAGGTCCTGAGCAGTGGGTCCGATCATGGAGGGGAACGGGGGATCACAGCGCAGGATACGCCTGACGGAAGACGGGTTGGGGAAAAAAAAAATGGTGAAGGAAATCAAATAAATGCCCATTTTGTTGACATAGCACCCTCATAAGATACTGTGCGATGAAATCCTAGAGCAGATGTTCACTGTGATAACCACATGTATGATAATGCAATTCCAATTTGTGCTAGATAGATTAATGAGAGACCAACACTCATTTATTTATACACCATCTCGGAGATAAGCGGTATGACCTGAGATTGAGCCAGGTTGATCATTTTAATTGATGTTTTATGGAATTGGGAGTTGGCGGCACTCACTTTGACACCTCACTCTGGGAGTTCCTCTCCCCCTCCAAGGTAAAAGGAGAAGCACCCGTCAGAAGCTCAAACATCAGGATCCCAAGGCTCCACCAATCTACCGACTGAAGGAGAAAGACATTAAATAAAAGGACAGAGAACTAAATATGAGCAGATAGGGCACCCGCTGCGTAGTTATCCGCCTGGGTTGTCTGTTATGACACTGATTGCTTTCCATAACCACAAAAGTATTGCGTCTTATCTTTGATCTAATGTATGGTACTTAGGAAACCACAGTTATCCAAAGTCATTACAGCATTTAGTCCTTTAACTGCAGTTTTAATATCTACAGCTTGCGTTTAAGTCACACTGGATCTCAATGGAGCGGTTACTTTACAGGGCCTCACATGTCAGCACCTAAAAATCCTTAACATGATCAAAACCGTCATATGTTTACCTTGCCATGCCCAGATTTCCCCCTGATGATTTCAGGTGCCATGTACTCAATGGTGCCACAGAAGGAGTAGGTCCTCTCCTTCTGTAATGAGGACAAAGGGGAGGAAAAGCATAACCGTAAAAACAAATCTGATATGAACATAATATTGTGATAGCAATAACAGATCTCACACATTTTTTTGGTATTACTTTATTTCCTTTAAATTAATAGGATCTGCTCTGTTATTTTATTGTATTGTATTTTATTGTATTATATATATTGCGCATTTAAATGAATAGGTTCTGCTCTGTTATTTTATTGTATTGTATATATTGTGCATTTTCCGTACTTAATATTTTTATTTTACTGTGTAACTTCGTTTGCTGCTGCTACAGACAAATTCCCCCCTGGGGATGAATAAAGTATCCATCTCTCTATCTATCTAGTCCGCATATATCTGTTCACATACCTCTTCTTCCAGAAACTCCTTGCTTAGCCCGAAATCTGTCAGTACCACATGGCCTTCGCTGTCTAGAAGAATGTTTTCCAACTTGATGTCTCTGTACACAATCCCAAGCTGAACGAAACACACGGGGGAAACTTAGCAGCGATATTCATGTTAAGTGCAGTAATGTGTGAACAGAGATGGCGTGGAGTACACACAGCAGATCATAGGAAACATTACAAAAGATGACATATCTACTGATTCTTTTCAGTAATCATAGCAGTATCTACACGCACCTTGTGCAGGTGCTCCAGAGCCAGGATTGTTTCCCCGACATAAATCCGCACCGCCTCCTCAGGGAAGTGATCCCGCTGGTACAAATGAGTGAACATCTCCCCGCCGCTCACGTAGTCTGTACTCACACACAGGCAAACACACAGGGGGCTTGAATAGACATAATAATACAACAATTATACAACACACACAGTATGCACCAAATGCCAACAAAGTAAACAGACAAACAGCAATAGACAGAAACATAAAGAGAACATCTATTGTTTCAACGCCGAGGACAACATGAGTTCTCCGTATTTGGTGGCAGCATTGCCGTCACTCACCCAGGATGAGATGCAGTTTGCTCTGCGTCTGGAAGGCGTAGTGGAGCGTCACCAGGAAGGGAGACTGGCGGATGTGCTCCAGCACCTGCCTCTCAGTGCGAGTGTGTTCCGTCGTCTTTGCCTTTTGAACAATAGCTGCTTTCTTTAACACCTACGGAAGCAATCAAAATAAACTTGACGTGACATCCCACCATGTGCTGGGTGAGTGTTCTGACTTGAATTGTAAACATTTAAATTTGTCTCTAAGGAGCTGTTTTGTACGTCTCATGCATGTATATAAAAAGATTAAAGCCGTAAATTTATGAGGAAAAGAAAACGTGGATATTCTCTGAGATTACAGTGGCAAATTTTAACAGAAAAAAACTCAGTTGGGAGATTATAAAAGTCATAAATGTAAAAGAAATAGTGGAGTGAAAGCCTGTGGTAATGAATTTTGTGATATATATATATATATATATATATATATATATATATATATATATATATATATATATATATATATATATATATATATATATATATATTAGCATCGTATAAATAGTCTCTCACCTTCATAGCATACAGCTGGCCCACATCGTGACCGGTATTCTTCCGGACCAAAAACACTTTACCATAAGCTAGAAAAACACAAAAACAAATATTTCATCCAGTTGTTCAAGTTTCTTCTAGTACAAAAGTGAAACTCAACTGGAATATATGCAAAAATATTCCTGCACACCAAACTTAATCAGGTGTTGTTTTGTTGACAGAAACCGCCTCTCAGTTCTCTAAGAGGTATTCATTATGGATGAGCTCTAATAACAGAGACATCTACAGCACGTGCTCTACCATCAGAAAATACAGATTCATTCTGTCCTGATCATTTGCAACTCCCAAATCAGGATATGAAGGTAAAAAATATTTTACCGCACATTTCAGTCCTCGGGTATATTTTCTCTTTACGGTCTCTGGAAATATATTATAAACACTTTGCCTCTAAATTATTTAACCAAATATAGATTCTGCTGCTTTGGGGTTACCTCATTCTCACATTTTACTCAAGTTTTTCTTCAGGTTGGACGACGACGACTGCATTTATATTTAAAATACTTCGTGCTTCACGTAGACACTCACCTCCAGTGCCCAAGACTTTGAGCAGCTCAAAGTTCTCCATACCGACCCTCTCAGTGTGACCTGTGAGGTTAGCTAGCAGCAGAGAGAAAATGACACAAATAAAACATACAGTATACAGTACATGCACAATTTATGTAAAAGTATAGAAAGAAACATTTCAAAAATCTCTTAAAATACGCTGAATCAGCTGTCTAACTCTGAACAGATGGCATATTTGAATTGGGAGCAAATCAATTTAGCCGTGTTCGACTATCACCATTCAACAGAAACAATATGATGGCAAAATAATAATAATAACTTCATACACGTAAAGTAACAGTGAAAGACATGCATCTAATATGAATATGTATTCAATTATATTTTCAAAATGCATACTTGAGTATTTTGCGTGTTGATCCAATTAGATGGTTCATTTTGGGTTTGTGTGATATTGCATCATACTGAGAAGTGTGTAATATTTTGTATGTAGATGTGGAGAAGCAGGCACGTTAGAAACCCCTTCAAATGTAATGCAATACAACATAACATTATCATCAGCTCCAGCCTCGGGTCATTCTTTAACCCGACAGAGTAACAAACTCTCTGGCAAAGCTTCAGCTATGTCAACAATATATACGTTATCACAAATGCATAGTGAATGAAATGATGGAATGAACTACAGTGTGCAGGGGTGTCTGGTTGCACGGTGTAAACTAACAGTATACTGGACTTACCATTGGTGATTTGATGCTTGACGGTACAGGCCGTTTCATTTGTTTTTGCATCGGAGTCATCACTACTATCAGACGCGTCCCCGGGCATACTTCCAAGAAGAACAATACTATAGCCTATGCAGGCCGTTTAAAGTGAACTTGGTAGTCAGACGTCTTGGTGTATACAAGATGTTAACCGTACACGACACGTTCAGCAGTCACAAACATCTACTGTGTCATTATGAGGAATACAAGGATTACCGAAACGAGCGGACAGCTGTGTTTCCTAAACAATACTGCTGCCCTGACGTTAATCCCCACGCGTTTGACATCCTGCTGTTTCGCATTATTTATCTCATGTTATTGGCCGATATCGACCAGAAAACACAGGCGTGTAGCTAGTCAGATTACAGCTGTTTACCAGCTGCTGTTCGCTTTATTTTACTATTAGCGTTAGCTATGAGAGAGACAATCAGTAACACTGATAATTTGGAGCAATTGTGTACATCTTAGTTGCAGTGAAGTTTAAGTGGCTAACGTTAGCATACAACAGTTGTCATTATTCAGAGGTTAGCTACCGTTACATAGTAATAGCGTTAACGCTGATTTTACGCGTCATTACACGGTGCGTAAATAACCCCGACGCTAGTTAGTTAGCATACCTGCTACAATAACAAGGTACATGTCCTGGCTAGCTGGAATGGTAGTAGCAATTAGGCGAACTAGCAGCTAGCTAACGAATTGCTGCTGGTGCCCGTCAAAGTTTGGACGTGAGCTAACGCTAATGTTTAGTTAGCAGTGTTGACTGGCCTCTTCCGATCAGCTGTCCAACCATGTTGGGGAAAAAAGCCCGTTTGGGTAGTTCCTTATCTTCTTTGTCCTCACTAGAGTCACGTTAATATTCGCCCATTATATAAACATATTCACACCTCACTTTATAATTTTTGTTGTCAGCGGTAAGCTAACTGCTAACACCAGGATGCTTTCGACACAACCTGGGCGACGGTCAGTCACGTGAACCCTCCGTGTGGGCGGAGCCACGAGAAGAGAACTGGTTAACGTTAGATCTTCTTTCTATATTGGTCGTTGGTGATTCCCCCCCCCCCACCATTATAATAGATTGTAGTCAAATGGTGAACATATCTTCACCATATGAATCTAAATTAAAACAATATCAACGTCCAAATGGGTGAAATATTGTGTAGGACAACACATAAATGGTCCCACTCCTCAGCACTCTTTACTGTTGTTGAATTTCAGCTGACATGCATATTGTTTGAGTATGTGCCTGTGTATGGACACCATCAGTTTGTCTTGCACTAGCAAAACGTTTCATTTTTGATACACAAGGCATTTATTCACCTTTGACATGCCTGCTGGCTCTCTGGAAAGGGATATTTGCCAATATATAGCACAGATCTATCAACGGTACTGTGTGTTGATGTTGACAAGTGTAATGATTTACACAATTGTCTGTATGAAGAATCTCTCATTTGACTGTTTATTGGCGTGTAATGTAAGGTGTTAAATTACACTGACTAAGACCGTACTATAAAATGTAGGTCTACTACTGCATTGAGTCACTGTCAACATAGTTTGTCTTACAGGAGGAAAAAGTCAAAACTGACCTTTTGAAATACATTCAGATACTGTATATTTCACTGTACAATTGATTTCCAATGGTCCATTACACTTCTTGGGACAGTTTCTTTCACCTCATGTGAGTGTTCCACGTCTGCTGCGTGTAGTTGATTACAATGAGACTTTTATGTTAAAAACATCCCAATTTCGGCTGTTTGCCATAAGTTATAGAGAAGTCCAGATGCAGCAATTCTGCTGAGGTAATGTGAAAAGATGTCACAGTTCACATTTAACATATCTGGGTCCCTCTTGGAAACCATAGCACAGAGATACTATGTGAATGTGTTGACTTTGAGGTATCTGAAGCCATATGTCTAATGTTAACACTTGTGTGCATTTCCTCTCTGAAAACAGATGCTGAGCAGTCTGCTGCTGAGGGAGGAACTTCCTTGCTGGGCAAAATACACATTAGGAAGTAGAGACAGGTAGCAGCCAGGCTTCAGTACTCGCATTAAAGATGCATCATGAAGTGAGATAATTGTGGACCCTATAACTCAACCAATAGCTGCTAATTTAGAAAGGAAAAATCCACCCTTCAAATGTCATATTATTCCCATGATATGGAAATATTCAAGACCTGCAAGTTGTCACATTTTGAACAGCAGCCCTCTGCTTTCAGGTTTGGGAAACTAATATTTGAGGCCAGTCAAAAGCATCTACTTGGACTTGAATTAATAAAAAATAAAAAAAAAGTTTAAACTTGATCGCCAGATCATTGTGGGAGGACTGCTGAGTCAAGTCAACTCTTCCTGACAGAAGTGACTTCTCCACAGTATTCTTGTCTTACTGATACGTCAACTGGCACAGGAGCTTCTCCTCGAAGTTTTACATTTTTTGTATATTAGTTTAGTATATTTCCGAATAACAACATAGGTGCCTTAATTGCTGTATGGAATAGTTTAATGCAACGCTAATGATCAATCTTATGGCAAAATATCCCCAAATTCTTAATGACATCAAATAGTGTTCTTTCACTCCCAGTTACAATTTGTTTAATTCCCGATATTAGCTGTACACAAATACAATCATCCCTTAGGCCAAAGACAGCAAAGCTCAAAAAATAAGTTCAAATATTTTGATTAAGTACAAAAACGATGGCCAACATGCTTACAAGAGTCAGGACCTGCAGCTGAGTGGCCGGCAGAAAGATTCAGCACCAAGAACCAAGTTTAGTCTAAAAGAGGACCAAGAGAGTTAGAACAATGACCAATGTTGACAATTTGAATTTGTGATCTACATTACAACCTTTATTTTGAGAGTAGAAATTCTTCTTTGTTTCTTTTTGTTATATTTCCTTAGACCAATAGGAATATGTGAACTGCTTCAGGGTGGATTTCCCCTTTAAACAATGCACTGAATTGTGCCGTTTATTTTTGCGTTTCAGCATCTGTACACAGGAATCCAGTCGTTTTCTGGAGACCTGAAGTTTTCCCAGATGACATACAAGATGCTTTCTTAAATACAATGAAAAAGTTGTGAAACTGATTTTTTAAAAAAGAACCATAACATACACACAAAGTCTCAGGGAGACTAACGACAATATCATTTTGAATTTGAAGGCAAGAAAGGAGGATGTAATAGTCGGAGGGATTTGCACGTTGTTCTGCTGTTGTCCTGAAGTCTCTTATCAACGAATGGCTATCAGTCCGATATCAATGAGTTTCTGAATCTTCTGGGCAATGACAGGATTCTTTAAGTGGCTGAGGATCAAACAGAAAACAAACAAACAAACATTAGATTCTTAATGCAGAGACAGAAAGTGACACAAAAAAGTTTTATAAAAACTTACTCGCTAAGCGCCTGAGGGTCCTTCTGCATTTGCTCAAGGATCATGCGCATGGCTGGGTCACTCATGATCTGCTGCACCTCGGGATCGGACATGGCCCTTTGCTTCACTTCCTCGGGAGTGTCGGTCCTCGTGGTGGTCTGACTGACCATACAGCGCTGAATGCCTTCTGTGGCTTCCTGAATGTGGAAAGGGCAAGTAATGAAAAAAAGAAAAGTAAATCATCATCATTAACCAGCAGTTATGTATAACAGACGGGCCACAGCAGGATGAAGGCGGCCTGGGGGCCGGCACCTTCGGTTTGTCCGGAGGTGCGGATGTGTTTATTTGTGCTTGAGAACATAACCGCATTGGAAACAATTAGAACATAACGTTTTATTCCTCCGATTCATGGCTTTGTCCTTACTAACGGCGGTCCCTCTCTACATTCACTCTTCATAACAGCAATCGATAATGTGACTACATATTCTACCTTTAAGAAAGTACAATCAATTCACATTACTTTCTACACTACTTGAATCAAAACCAGCATATTTCCATACTTTTCCAAAATCGTTTGACACAAAACAAAGTGCTTAAGGCCTTGGAACTCCAAGACATCTTTCCAGACTTTTCGGAGCTGTGCAGGAACCTGTAAAATACCTTAGAGGAAGAGTCCAGCTCCAGAGCCTTCTGGTACACGTCCATAGCTTTCGTGTAGTCTTTCATGGCCTCCAAGGCGGCTGCTTTACGTGTGTAGCCTTTTACTGTGGACAGACGTGTTTACATTAGGTGTCAAATCAGAGAGACTTGTCTTGAATCTAAACTAAGAGTATAAAGCACTACTTTATGAAATGTATTCTAGCAAAATGTGTAATAAATGATAGTAACTACAAAGTTTGATACTTACTGAAGGAGGGCTCAAGTCGGATGCACTCTTCACAATCCTGACGAATGAAAACAAGATGATCAAACGGTCTTATTTTTCTCATTAAGGGACTAACGGAGATGCTTGGTAAGGACGCACTGTACCTTCAGGGCAAGTTGAAACTCCAACAGCTTTGTGTAGCAGGCAGCTCTGTTACTGAAGAGTTTGGCATCCTTGGGGTTTCTCTTGATGGCCTCAGAGTAATGTTTCATGGCTAAGGGGTAGTCTCCTGTAGGGTGAAAAAGAGGAGTTCAGCTTTATTCAAGGTCTTGAACGAAGAATCAAATGACAATGATCAACAAACACGCGCTACAGCTATTACTCGCACCTTTCTGGAAGGAGTCATTGCCCCTGCTCTTCTCCTCCAGGGCTAAGTCGGGGTTGATGTACGCTATTTTCTCCTCCTCCTTCAATATCTTCTCTGCCTGTGGAGCCAATTCAAGTTTCAAGGTATAAGATCAGGTGTGCACTTATGTTTTCATTCCCTGTACACATGCAGGTCCAGCACAGCTTCTTTTTTTTATCCATTTAAAAAAAACAGTTTGGATAAATTAATCCCGTCTAATAATCTGAGTTAGAATCAAAAAGCTTCATTCGGTGGAAAATGAGCTCTCACTGCACCTGTTGACACCTCTTCAAGACGTCGGGAGTACGATGCTCCGACAAACTCTTGTTCAGATACTGAATCGCTTCTTTGTATTTCTCCTGCTTGAAGTACGAGTTTCCAATCCTAGCCAAGGCCCTATAAAAAGAGGAAGAGAAAGGAGAAGATAGAGATATTACATCAGAATGCGAGATCTGATTTTCTGGTTTTCTCAACTAAAGGGTAAAGACTCAAAACAGGAGAGCTCCTCTTTAAGGAAGAGACTGTTCAGTAATAATTATTATGAAACAAACAACAAGAACCATAATCACAACCACCTTTGTGCTCTCAAACTAAACTCAAGTTGAATAGACAGATAAATCAGTAATAGTAATAGAGCAACACTGCCACCTAATGGTTCTGGTATAATACCATTTCTCTGGTGATATGCTGTTAGCTGCATGTCGTTTCCCATCCAGATAAGAAAGTAAATAAATCAGTAAGTATAAGAGTCCTACAAGACCCACAAACTACCAGTCTCCCCTCTAGGTTGAGTGGCAGAGTGTGGTTAAATTCACTCCAGTAAAGACAAAAATGAAATAAAAAAACAGAGCAATACTTCTGGCAGAACTCACTTAGCGATTTGTCTGTAGTCTTCCCGGTTCTCTCTGCCAACATCGATGGCCTTCTCACACAGCTCTCGGCACTTCTCGAAATCTCCCATCTCAAAGTACACAGCTGAAGGGATAACCAAAATGAGTACATGTTTAACATTCAAAGTCTGAACTGACGGTTATAATCGTGTCAGTTTTCAATCCGTGTTGAACTGGTAGTACGACTGTTGGGTCAATGTTTTGGTGCATTCTATATTTCGGCGCGATTGGTAACCGTCCATGGTTCAACTCTAACCAGTAGACCTTTGTTGCGTGTCATGCCTCCCTCTCTTTTTTCTCTCCCTCTCCATTTTCAGTCTATTGCTACACTGTCATCTGTCCAATAAAAAATAATCTTTGACAAAACACTAAAATAACTTCCTGAGAAATGATGTGATAAACTCAAATTGTTTTACTTAAACTGGGGATCTAGCTGTGGTGGTCCGCCCAGCGGCAACAACTCCAAGCAACCGGTGGACTACCCACACTAATTCTGTTTATAAGAAATTCTGAATTATCTTTTTGTTTTATGCACTTTATGGGTCAATTTGCTCAAATGTGTGAGGTGGGTATTTGTTTTCAGTCTGAGAATACGTACCTGCTTGATTAGATATGTAGGTCATGTTGGTCGGGTCATGTTTGATTGCTTCTTCGTAATGTTTCAGCGCTGCGTCAAAGTCCTTATTCTTATAAGCAGTATTCCCAAGTTCCTTTTCTTTCAAGGCCTGTAAAAAAAATGTAAACAAGAGGATTAAAAACTCTGAATAAGGTTTCATCAGTAGACACAAAATGGCTTAAAACTCATGACATTGAAGTATGATGAATCAGTTCATCTCTTTTTCTGTTGTACCTTTCTCTTGTTTTCGGGGAGGTCCTCCTCTTTAGGAGGAGGCGGCTGAGTCTCTTTGGGTTTGCGGGGAGGAGGGGGAGTGGGCTCCTCTTCGTCCTCCATCTCAGAGAGGTTCAGTCCCAGCAGCACAGAGAGAGTGGTCATCACTCTGGGATCCTGCAGCTTCCTACAGAGCAGTCAGGCAAACCAATATATTTCTAATATCAACAGTACTCGGGGCTAAAGCACATTTTACAAATTAACTTGAGATCATGATCCATTGATTTTGGGGGGATTTGGGGCCTTTTAGTATTATACGTGCTAATGATTACTGACACAAAAGATGATCTTCCAATACAATGTAATGTTGTACTGTCAGTAAGCAACATTTCTCAATTATTTTCCAGACTTTGTGTGCAACGCCACCTAAAATACCAATATTTTTGATTCTTAAATCAAAGAATGTTGATAAAGCTGACACATTTTTGAAAATGCACATACGTGCCGAGCTCCGACGGTTTGTTCCTGAGCTGCTCCAGCAGTTCTCTGTAGCTGGAATCTGACAGTAGCTCACGGGTCCGAGAATCATTCTCCAGCTTCTGATACAAGTTGGGCATGGCGAAGGGGTTCATCATTGATTTCTCTGGTGAAGCACAAAAAAGAAATCAATTTTACTAGTGTAATTTATATGGTCACACAGAAACACTGGTCTAGGATGAAATTCAGCAGAGCCGTCTTTCCTCTGTAACCCCCACTACTTGTACCTTGTCTGGATGAATCACAACACTCAAAACCCAAGTGGACGGCCTACTCTCCCTTTCAAACCTTGAGCACTTACAATGTGATTTTACTTCAGTGGTCCCGTCGGCAGCCATATCTAAATCCTCGATACACGTGGGTGGGTAAAGTGACTCATACAATTCCCATGTCATATGCTACTTTTCCTGTAGAATAAAAGGCTCCACAAATTCAACAGTCTTCACCTGCAAGCCGGGCCTCAATGTTCTGTAAACCCTCCTTCAGCTGCTGATTACTAGGCTCTTGCCGCATTCCCTCTTGGTAAGTTCCTTTGGCGTCCTCCAATCGGCCAAGAAATTCCAATGCTGCAGCTTTGCGGGAGTAGCCCTGGTTGATCAAAATGGAAACATTGTAAATTGCCTTCTCAATTTTAACGCCAACATATCTTGTCAACAGAATAATGGCAGAACAAATGACGCCTCACCTTGCCCCAGTCAGGCTTGATCTTGATGGTCTGACAGGCATCCTGGAGAGCATTCTCGTAGTTGCCCTTCTTGGCGTAGGCAGCTGAGCGGTTACTGAACAGGACATGGTTTGAAGGGTCGAGGGCCAAAGCTTCGGTGTAGAAACGTACAGCCTCCTCAATATTTCCTGCACTCAGCGCTTTGTTGCCCTGGTCTTTCAATGCTGAAACCTGTGAGAGAGATTAAGATTCAATCAAAATAAGCATTAGCTTTTTTTTTTTTTACCACTATTACACAAAGACACAATACAAATAGTCCCCTGATTGGATCGGCCGACTCAGCTGTTCATGTCAGACGGGTGCCGCAGTGAGATAATATGTCTTCATTTATTTGTTTACGCAAATTCAGTCCTCCATGTACAACCTATTCTTTTTGCCTGAAATTAAGATTACCCTGTTAGGTTGGATCCTGAAAGCAAGAATGGGGGAATCTGCCAATGACCCAATTAAAAAAAAAGAAGTCAGTTCCTGTTTGTGAGCATACAGATCGTTTTCAAACACCTCTCGTCGGTTGCCTGTTACAGTTTGACATGTTATCACACCACATCTCCACAAAATGTGACGGAATAATTGACACACCGAGCCGAAAGAAGCACCACTCCAATAAGAGGCTCTCCGTCCCATTATCCCAGGCAAAAAACAGAGTTGAGTGGCATGACTTTACCTCCACAGCCACCAGACCTAACCCAATCAGAACCCCTTACAACTTTCGAAAACATAAAAGGTAGAACACAGCAACATTGCAATCCTCTGTGGGCTAGGATCTTGGTATACTATGGGCAGGATGTTCAGTAAATACAAAGCAGGTGGTTGGCTATTTTTGTAAACTGTAAAAGTGTTTCTAGAACAATTTTTGATACAGTCACTTGTGTATCATCAGGAAGATGTACGGTCAGAAAAGAAAATGGAACCTGGAAGCATATTACTCTGTAGATTTAATGCGAGAAAGCTGGTCATGCAAGAAGAGATGGAGATATTGTGGGTGTTCAAAAAGTCTTACTGACCTCTTTTGACCTGTCAGGAGCTTGTGCACCTTATTCACTGTCGTGTTTTGCCAAATACGCTATGATGCCTTGCCTGCTCAGCCAGGCATGATAATGGAAATATATATTTGTTTTATAAACAGAGGTGCGGTGTCAAAATGAATGAATCATCAAAAATACATGAACTGCCCAGTTACAGAACTGTCAAGAAGACGCAGCAGTTGACGACAATATGCGGCTGTAGCCATGACAGCAGAGCCGTGTGCATCGAGAATGATCCTCCGGTCTGAGAGCTACTGAGAACAACGTTGAAGCAGATCCAAAAATACTCCTGCAGCATGTGCTACAGACGGACTGTCGCAGTTTAACGCTAGCCGTCGTTTCCTGTAGCAAAACATTGTACTCAGGCGTTTACCAACTGGCTTAATTACGGTTTTCATTTGTCCGTCACTATATTGGTGGTGGCGTTCACATTGTGAGCTTGTTAATGATAGCTGTGACACAGTTAGCGTCATTAGCAGTAGTTATTAGTAGCTTAGCTAACTCGGAAGTATCTCGCCGGTGATTTACAAGGGGTTAGCGAAGTGCTTGGTTATATCGAGTCACAGACGAGGGCTACAGTGGCAGCCATACCGTACTGTGGTATATTCAATGATAAAGCGGCTGTGGTCATTTTTAAGTCATGTGCGCTAGCTTAACAGTTAACGTTAGCTAACCTTGACGTGTGCAATCATTAATTAGACACAGTCGCACACAAATGGACAAACAGTTTACACAATTTGCAAACCAGTTTAGGCACATTGGAGAGTAGAGTTATCTAAAAAAATATATGTTCTTGGGAAACAGTCTTAAGTCCAATCAGACAACATCGGCCAAACACCTAGCTACAAGACATTACTACCGGATTGACGCTAAGCTAACAAGCTAGCTCGCTGTCCGATATTAGCAAACAGTGAAGTTACAGTGTAAAGAGGTGAGTCACTACACTATTACCCACATGTTTACAGCGAAGACACTCACAATTAAAGGAACTCGTCAATATTTATACGAAACGTATGTTTCTAAAATTATTATAAAGATAATTGAATGAATAGTTGATGAACTCACTTTCTCCATGGTGCAAGCATGAGGTTCCTTCCAGAAACTACTGCGGACTAGCGCCTCCCCCTGAACGACAGGCAGGTTGCCAGTTTGGGATGTAGAAAATCCGCAAACAGCGTTCCGATTTACGGCTCACAGGATATTCCGAGGGGAAATATATAGCCATCTGACGGAAACTTCTAGAAGATGCCGGAATAAAACAAGGATATTTTAACGTTAACCAGATACTTTGCTCTCTAAACTGATCCGAGTTGGGGAACTGCAATTGTTTCAGGGACATATGAGTTTCTTGAGGACCATGGCTGGAAATAAGAAGGCAAACCTCAATACCTCTAAGAGTGCAAATTATTTAGGTCAATCGTTTAAGTCTTTAAAGAATTAGGCTTAATTTGAAGGTTGGTAGTACGTACACAAATGAATATCTTAATACAATCATGAATAAAACCTATGACTAGTAAAGTGCATGGGCTTTTAAGGTAACTTGTAAGGTTATATGATGTCATCATGTGGTGTCGTCATTAAGAAATATTGTACACAATTTCATCATTATATTACAAAATATAATATTCTATCTCTCCCTCCATTATAGTCATTATAACTACAGAGCGCTGCACATCAGACCAGCTGCTTTGTCAAAGCACAATCTCCTTTCAGCAGTATGAACCACCCACATAAGGATGTCATTTTGTCTTTCTGTTTTTTTACTTTCAACATAAGTGGTGCTACAGCAATCGTGACTCAGCAACTGAATAATTTGTTTTGGACTCCAGAGCAGAAATTAAAGAGATTCACAGGATTCGGGGGTCAGCTGAAATCCTGAAATGGTGACTTTTGCTTCTCACCCGGCGAATAAAGTCCAATCAACTACATTTGTTTTTCATAAATTGTCAGAGGCAAAGGATGTTGTGGATGCCATCCTCAATAGACCATTCATGCTGCAGTTGCCATGGATTCACAGAAGGAGGGAAACACAAGACAGAGAAGCCGACTGTGAAGATCAAAGACTGGCCTTCGGACTCTCAGCAGGGATGTCACATTGACACGCTGAGGCTGAGATTAGCCTCATGCTCTGTGCTAAACTAAGGGCAGAGTAGGTGTGTAGCCTTTGCCTTGTCTTTCCTTATAGACTCTCCAGTCAGATTTACCCATCTCTATACTGTATTTCATCCCCTGAACTCACCACCACTATAAGGAGTCAAGTGAGCTCCACGGCCGAGCAGAGCATACCTGGACTGTAACAAATGAGATTAAGCTCATAACATGTGCCTGTCGCTGAGGCCATGATGATCCTATTATGGATGAGGGAGAGAAACTGACACACTTGTCTGGAAACAGGATTGAAAAGTCTAATAGAAGCCCCACTTGTTGCAGCTCCATGTCTCGTATTCTACTTTCTTCACTTGTTTTGCACGTCAAGTTCATTCATATCTCTCTTTCATTCTCATATATGTATTGTAATGCCTCAACTATTGTGATCTTTACAACATTACTCCATATGCAAAGTGAAACTTAGCATCCTTGGACAAATCCCCTGAAGTGACCTGTTTTCCTTTTATTTTCACAAACATTCTCTAAAGAGATGCTGTATAATTTAACATTTGTATTATTGACAGTTAGGGTAATACAACTAGTTGTATGTGTGTGGTCAGTGATACTCCATGAAAGCAAGAGGAAGAAGACCTAAGACCTGGATGACCAGCTGCTCAGTCGAAATCCCTCATTGCATTGAAAAACAGGATTCGGGTCCTATGTTAGATTTAATATCCTTATTTGATATAAGTAATGCATTTTTAATTTGGCATACTGGCTAAATACTTACTCCTTACATTATACAAATTGTCAACCTGATTTTTTTGTTCTTTCATTTAAATAAAGTGGTAAATAGTTAGGAGGGTGTGAGTCGTTGGGATAAACAAACAGTGAATGTCATCAAATGATGCAGGCATACAACATGTGGCATACATCAGTGACATGTGCCTAATATATTTTACATCCTTTATTCTGAAAATGCACCACAAACAAACGCTGTGAGTCACCAAAAAAGTGATCAGAAGTTTGAATCCCCTCTGAGTTTTAATTAGGACCTCTGAGCTTGCGAGGGGAACTGGAAGGCAACATCCGTCACCTGTGTTTTGGCGCGTGTTGCTTTCCAGGGTGCTGAACGGAAAACGACATTTCCTCGTAACAGTAAGGTTGTATGTAACTTTTGTGAATTTTTGCCAACTAAAATGAGTTAGTAATGTTGTACAATGTTCATAGAAAATAATGTGGGCTTGTAAAAGCAGAAAACCGTTACAACCTGTCGCTGTATAACAGCTGTAACGTTACCGAGCGAGACGAGCTGTCCAAACAAAAGCTAAAGTACTTTTTTAGCTAGCTTACGAACAGTATGCTAAACCAGCTGAGTCACTGTAAAGTGCAGCTATTGCTAAACAACAAGGCCTCAACATTTGGCTTAACTTGTCGGACTGCGTGGGTGACCAGCAATAACCAGAGCATCAGTTTTAATGTGTTTTCCATTTATTTTGTATTTGGTGCATCTCTTCCTGTTACATTAGGTAATACCACCCGCTAGTTGGATCAGCTGTTATTTTCCAAGCACCACAATGAGGAGACAGGAAAATCAGCCAGCCAGGCCAACAGCAGGTTTGTGAAAGAGATGTATTTCACAATCCCCACACTAATATACAGTATTTCCTCATATTAATAGGTTACCAGATTCAGTGATGTTTTGTAGTGTAACATTACACACAAAAGAAACACAATAAGAAGTGGGTTCTGCTTGTTCTAGAGTGTATTTGTGTATACAATTTAAGTTGAAGTAGGTAAAACTTGATCTGTTTGACTATATTTCAACTGTCCTAAAATGTGCAGTATTATATCCTGTCCGGCCTAATGTACTGGGCAGTCTGATGTGTTCAGATGTGTTTGCTCTGCCGTGTCCACCAGGCTGCCTGTCGGTGCCGCTCTTTAACCAGAAGAAAAGAAACAGAGTTCCTTTGACATCTGCTCCCTCTGAGAACGAGTTCTTCTCCCACAGTGAATACAAAGCAAGCACCAGCTCAGCTGCATCTCACAGCAGCGCACCAGGTGAAGCAGTTCACTCAGGCTATTTAAGCTTCTACTGTATTTCAGTCACTAGGTGGCAGTACACCCAAAGACAAATATAAACTATACGCATATTTTAGAAATGCAAATGTCCTTGAATGTTTCTGACAAAATCAACATCTCCTGCTGAATCACACAATTGAGATCATTTTACATAAAGCAGAGGACAATATTGTAAAATGTCTTTAAATGAATTAAGATGCACAGCTAGTGACAAAGGAGGCTGCTATAAGATTGTACTCTCAGAATGTACCTTTCCTCAGGTACCTATGGATGCTACCAGGCCTCAGGTCCGTCCTCTGGTGCTTCACAAAGCCACCAGTGGAACAGGCAGGACATCCCACCATCTACTCCGCCCCAGCAGTATGGCAGCAACAGACCTGCTCCTGGACCTGCCCCCCCGATGAGAACCTATACACCCTTAGCCCATCCATACAAAGTTGGAGGCACAAGGTATGTTTCATAGACTCTCTGACCATTAGTACGATGGTCAGATATTTATATTCTCAAAATAAAAAAAGGGTAGTTAACCTTCCAGATTCCAGAGAAACAGTTGGATAGGTTTACAGAAATATGGACATGTTGTTCCTAGCTGCAACATGCAGCAAACTTCAAGTTACAGCTTTTACTGTAACTTACTGTAACATGATATGCTCTGACAGGAGAGAGTGTAGACCAAAGAAATTAATATGTTGCAATTTCACATGTTTAATGTGGCTGGTGTTTAAATTTTAGATCCCAATATGTGAACATAAGTGAATGTGTTTTCATTTTTCAGCTCTGAGATGGGAAAACCCATCAACTCAATGAGACAACTGGATTTTAGCCCCAGGGGTAACTCCGGACAGAGCCGATATCAAGCCCCTCACATCAGTGAGAGTGCACAAGTTAAGCCAATACCCCATCCTGATTTCTCTCAGAAGAGTCAGCAGTCATCTTACCGACCGCCCAATCCCACACGTCAGTATTCTCAGCAGCCCAGACCTCCGCCTGCTCCTGTCCCACCTCCCAGCAGGCCCTCTGCTCGTGCAGCGCAGCCACAAAACAACTCCTGGAAGTTTACCAACAGCTTTGGGCCGCAGAAGTCCCCCTCTGAGGGAAACAGGAGCACAATTCAACCTCAGACTGCGCGAAAAGCTCAAACTCAGGTAGAAAAATACACAAAACATATATGATATTACTACTAATAAACAGAGATTTAAAAATGTGCCATTAATGTGTCATGATATATCAGTGCAGCGTTTGTGTTTCTGCTAAGCAGGACACATTTCCGATGAAGCCAGCCGTTGAGAACTCACTGCGGATCCTGACTTCAGTGATTGATGGCATGAGACACTGGAGCCAGTTTAAAGACAAAGTCCCATACCTGTTTGAGATATTTGGTCAGTTGATTAGGAGTTGCTGCGCTCTCTGCCGTGTACTGTGAAGTATTTTCAAACACCATTAAAGCGACAGGCTGTGCTCTTCCCTCAGCGACTCTAGACTCTGCGGTCACTCTCGGTCGTCACGGAGCCAAGAACTTCCTCATGAGAGACGGGAAGGAGGTTGTGTCGTGTGTCTTCTATGAGAATGTGAGTTGGGAAACAAGCTTCCTCTTCGGAAGTAAATGGAATGAATGTGTCAATGTCCATTTGCTCACATCAACTTGCCCCAAGTCTCCTCAGCTTCAGTCATATAGAATAATGGCTTTTCACTCACAGGGATTTTGTGTTTGGTATGAGTTTGTATGAATACGTTACTGTCAACACTATCCTTTGTTTGATTTTAGAGGCTTTCACATCGTCTCAAACTCAAACATTTGGAGGAATTACTTTTCATTTTGAAATTGGCTGCGAAAATGTTGCTCTTCTTCTCTAGACCCTGTATCCCAACATTAACAGTGTTGTTTTTGTCTGTTAAATCCTTAATTACAGCCAATGTTTAAGTTGATGTAATACATTACCAATCAGATCATATATAACAGATTATATAAATAACACAAGCTTGTGTAATTAGTTTGTTTTATTATGTGTCTGTTATAATCTGCTACGCTATTGTGTATGATGATTTTTTCTGTTGTTCTGCATGTGATGTTGGGGTAGATCAGCTGCTCCATCAGGGATAGAGAAAACAGCTGTGCGTTCCAATATCCATACTTCCATAGTATTAAGTATGCCAGAAAAAGATTTAGTATGACCCAATACATAGCATATTAAACGCAGTATGACAAAAAACTGCATGCAACAGTACGTACTTTGTAAGGGCAGCTGCAGTTTGTACTAAAAGTAAGAATAACTTGAAACACAATTCAGGTTTCATTATCATATCATCTCAGTAGTGAGGGGAATGGGCCTGTTAAGATGTAGGAAGATGTGTAAAACAGTTCTGCAGTAAATGACTTTATTTCCAGTTTGGTGTGTTGAGCTCACTGTGTACTCACCTGTGGTGTGAGGTTAGCTGAGGCTGAGACGGTGTAATGACATTCAGTGAGTAAAGGGGAGCAGGTTGCAGCTTGCTGTGAGGCTGCAGCAAACTTTATTTGTATATATATTATAATATAATATGACGTCATATTTGATATACCTGTTAGGACAACCACATGATTCTGTGTTAAGTCAAACCGGTGCCAAGCAACAGCATCTTCCCTGTGTATCAGGTGGAGAGCAGACACTGGCCTTTATAATAATATATATTTATCTAAAGTATTGGCAAAACATAAAGTAGCGCTGGAATTTGATTTAATCTTGAATTGTCCCTCTTGTCCAACAGGAACAGGAACTGCCCCGTCTCATCCGTGGTCGTGTTCATCGCTGTGTGGGAAACTATGACCGCAGCAGAGACGTCCTGATGTGTGTGTCCGTCAGACCCGGGCTGCCCTCTGAGCTGAGGAACGCCCATGAGGCCGTCAAAGCCTGCGATGCAGCAATGAGAGCGCTGGTTAAATTACTCAGTGAGGTCTGAGCGCGAGTACTGCGGGTATCTTTAGCCAAATACCAGTATTTAGTGAGGGTGCTGGGTAGTAATAGATAACTGCTGTTATGGGTAGAAGTCACAGTAGTTCTAATGTATTGTTCAAGTTTTTGACCTGTAAAGGGCGCTGTTGTACTGTTATGATGTTGTACTGTTGTACTGTTGTACTGTTGTACTGTTGTACTGTTATGATGTTGTACTGTTGTACTGTTGTACTGTTGTGATGTTGTACTGTTGTACTGTTCACTTGCATTTGCCAAATAAATACATAAAGAGTTGTTTTGTTTCACCAAAACCTGAACGGAAAGTAAAGCCTCTCTTTTTGTAATTTCTGAAATATTTTTATTACAAAGAAAAATTCACAGAACAGCAAACATTGTTTCAGAGGTTAATTCAGGTAAAGCAAACACGATGAGGTAATATCTCAAAATATATCTTTGAAAAACTGGGCAGTTAGGAATAACATGTGATACCAAGTACAGTTAGTTTATTTACAGTCAAACATCACAATGGGGGGAAAATAAACAATAACTCTACTCTACCAAAACAGTTTCACCAGTGCTGAGACTTTACACACAATGGGTCAACAAATAGGGGAAGAAGTCCCGTGCAGTCATCCCCACAGTCCAGCACAGTCAGAGGTCCAATACAGAGCACGTCTCTCAAACAGTCCTCTTCTTCATGTCAGGACATGCCATTATGGGAAACCAAATTCGGGGAAATACTTAAAGATTAACCCAATCAGCTAAATCCAACCCATTATTCAACACTAACACGCACATGAACACCCACTAGAGCAGGGAGTGTGTAGCTTGATGAAATTGGCAGTGTAAATGGAAGAAGTAGACATTTTGTCCTCGGAACATGACAGGAATGGTGGCAGCGCTTAAAAGGAGAAAGGTGGATCGACGCAAACACAGCAACACATTAGCTTACTTGAGGGGCAAATTATTTTAAAACCACGTTTTACACATAGTGTGAATGATGTGTCAGCTCAGCACAGATAACCAAAGGCGAAGTTTCATTTGTACAGCTCCCTCCTCAACCACTCAATTTTGAAATCGCGTAAGACAAGGATGCTGGGAATTAATCCGTTTCGCTGCGTGTCGCAACCTTTTAATATAGCAATCCAAGTGATTTACCTCTTCTGGATAATTGCCAACAAATGTCTAGGGCAATACTGAACACAAGCTGCTTTTAATTCTCCTTTTCCTCTCTGCCGTTACCTCCAAGGATTAGAAGACATCATCTATTTTTTTTTTATCCTCCTGAACATTTTCTCAAGTTAATGAGATCACACTGCATCAAGTACAGGAGAAAGACGTCACCTCTGAGAGGAGAAAATATAAGCAAATAAACTCCTCACAGGATCCACAGTTTTTCAGCAGAAAAAAGACGATAACCTGATAATTGTATTAAACACTTGTCTTGGTTATGTTAAAAGGCACAAGTTGGTCAGATCACATTTAAAATCTAGATCAATTGTTCTACCATTAACAAAGCCCATGTCATCATGCACCTTTAACAAAGTTCCAACATCTCCCTGCCTTTTGCAACCTTTTTTTTTTAATTTTTTTGTTCCTGAATTAGAGTGTTTAGTATTATGTGTTAACAATTGTTTCATGATTAACAAGCGGGTTACATTACACAAACAGTTCTGGGGAAAAGGTGAACAAAAGGATGCAGTATCCCAACAATTTTTTTTGACAACACTGCTCTGAAACCACCACTAATAAGTACGATTCACGTCCTCGTCATGAGAAGAGATTTCCATTGGTCCTCTCAGCGGGTCTGATGTCGTGTCTGTTGTCCTCTTCTTACTAAATGCACCTTGACCTTGAAAGCTGAAGCGTCTTCTTGACTCCCACTGGTCACAAGACTGGAAGGCAGAAAAAAAAGTCTGAGGAGCACAAAAAGCTTTCAAAGCATCAGATTTCCCTTTTTCAAAATGGTATTTTGAAACCTCATACATCAGCTCTGTTTAATCCAGACCATATGTACAGTCCAAAGCACATCACCTCGTCAGTAGAGACAGCTCCTTGAGAGCCGACCTGTTCGTATTCTCAGTCTCCTCTTATTGAAACATTTGATCGGACGAGTCATACTGCCATACAATCTCATGCTTCCACTCTCTTTACGCAGCCAACCTCGAGTCTCTTTTGGAATGTTACATATGTTGACTTGTTTCCCACAAAAGAAAGGAAAGAAAAAAAAAAAAAAACACTTGTTAATACATTTGTAGTCATTTAAAATGAGCTCCTCGCATCTTTTCCGACTGCATCGTCTCCATAACTGACTTCAAGTCAAACTGCAGAAAACTCGTGATAGAAATCATAACCACGGAGTAAAATCGTAACATAAAACATTCCATCTAAAATGAGCTGAATCTGGAATAGCCACATAACAGATGCAGGAAGACAGTGTTTGTTGTTGAGCGTCAGCCTCGGCCGAGTCCCAAACAGCATCACCTTTTAAAAAACGGGATGCAAGGTGTCTCTCCGTGACATCAAGCCCAGGTCGGTCAGGAGGGGGGAAAAAAAACAAGACGTCTTATCAATGCACTATAACAGCGTGGGCAGAGGGGTGGGGGACAGCTGCTCCTTCGGTGCATATTTGGCAAAAAAGGGCAAGAAGACGGTGAGCATGACTCCGACGATAGCCAGCATGTAGCCCCATCCGATCTGGCACTCGCCGGCGTAGTAGATGTCAGAGTCCCCGCAGAAGGACCGCACCAGTGAGGAGTTGAGGCCGAAGGGGTAGACCAGCAGTCCAGCAGCCATGATGAACACTGCAGAGAAGACACAGCCGGGTCAGACACATAAACAGCACGACTCATGTACGCTGTAATGGTTATTCATTCATATAATCTTGCCGTTTCATTGAGAATACAAATTACCCCAATAAATCACACGTGTTCTAGATTCCAGCTGGAAGCCACTTGGTGGCAGTAGAGGTTTTGTAGAAAAAGCTTTCACTGTGCTCCGTAAATTAGATACTTCATCAGTGACACTTGATTTGTAGCCTGGTGTTACATTAAAATAGATAAATCATGACCGAGATAGTTTTTAAGAGTCCAACAGCGGCCTAACAGTGAACAACAAAAGCGCTGATGACCTGTAATTTGACTGAAACGTCTAATGCAAAGTGACTCACGTCTCCTTAAATCCATTTGCTCTCCTCGTTTCAAAACTCCGGATCTGCCTAAAACAAAGCTCCCCCGGCACTTCAGCCGCATTCAGCGTTCCTCAGACTCCATCCTCAGCGCCCACGGAGCCAGAGAGCGGCTCACTTTTACAAATTGAGTCAAGTCTCCCGGTCCCGTGCTGCCAAGCAGCTATTGACCGCGCTGCTGGCTATCATTGCTGCTCTTAGTCATTCTGAGTGCCGTCTGCATTCCCATTACGATGCCAGGTGTCACGGTAGTTTTCAGCCTCGGAGCGCCGGGGTCACCGGGAAAAGAAAGCTTGAACTTGTGAAAGTGAGCTGCTCTCCAGAAAACACAACAAACACATCTTTTATTACGCTCTCTTGACTTCAGGAGATGTCTCGTGAGCTGCTCTGCAACGGCTGTATGAGTGTCAGATCGATGGTTTGTGTGGGCAGTGAAGGGTTGTGCTGGTAGCACAGGGGCGAGGAGGCCGGGAGCTTTCACTGAGGTTCTAGTGGCACACTGGGGGCTTTGGGATTGACTGTTAGGAGGAGAAAAAGGGGGGGATGAGAGGGAGGAAACACAAAGAGTGGGTGGAGGAGAGGTGTCTCTGGAGTGTTGTTTGTGAGGCCTGGCGTCCCTCTGTGGAGTTCATTGAGGATCTGCCTCTCCGCCCAACCAGTTGAGAGTGGCCCCCACGTGTTATCTGCCGGGGGCCTCAGCGACTCAAAGCTCACCGCCTACTAATGAGGCTTTAATGACCTTCTTTATCAAACTATCGCCGGCTTTGGACGGAAGCAATCTTTCGCAAACAAAGGGCCCCTTCCCTGCTACTCGGAAAATGACGGCAACACAAGCAAAACCCCGGAACACGAAACAAGTGATGAGCAACACGGCATAACCCCCAAATAATCAATACGGGGAAGAAAATAACACGTGTCAGGTATACAGGATGAGGACCGGATTTTATCAGTCAGACCAGGAGTGTGCAGGAGCGAGCGTCTGGATCAGATAAACTGCAGCTCGGGCTGACTGGATCTCTGCAAGCCTTTAATGAGACGAGAACTGCCGAAAACGCCGTAAAAATCAACCTCATATCAGAGGCGGACACAAAATGGATCAATTTCATCCTTCAGATCTGAGAGGGATGAAAGCGAACCAAAGTGCATTTAGGCGTCTTAAAGGGGAACTCCAGCGATAACACACATCAAAGTCTGTTTGCAGGTCTCGGGGCGTGCTGCTGCCGTGTAAAGCCTCTTGTGGCTCCAGAGGGAGCCGCGTGAAGTCTGATAAGGTGCCTTAAGTGATGTCACTTGAGTCAGAACCGCATGGGGCTACAGACTACAGGCTGGAAAATGGGATGTGACCTGGGATGTGAAGCTGGAGAGCAAGTGAGTTTACCAGACATTTGTGGCTCAAGGCTGCATTAGCTGCATGCTACTATTATAACACACATGAATCTACGCCCCAACTGTTGGCAGTCGAAGTTTTGACAAGGAACCAGAATGAAAAAAAGATACTGTTTCTGTTCTTTTACTGTCCTTTTTGTGGCAATGCCAAAGTACGTTGAATGTATATGTACAGCATTGCTGGAGAGGATGCAGAACAATGAGGTCTATGTTTTGTGACAAACCTTTAATTAAGTAGAGAAAGCATGAAACAGAATTCCCACTACAGGGCGGATAAAGCCACTTTCAACGGGGTCTTACATGGAGCGGTAATCTAATCCTCTGAGGAACGGGCAGCGTGATGAAAGAGGCTGACATGACACCAAGATGACATGCAGGAAGACGAAAAGTGTTCATTACTTTGTGCAGCCAGGAGAGCGGCGTGCATGCGGACTCTCCCGCTGAACAAGGCAAAGTGAATTGACAGCGCTGATAAGATAAGAAAGAAGAACAATGCCGTATTGTTGTTATGAAAAGCAACTGAAACAATTAGTAAAAAGACGTTCGAGCAGGGGAGCCTCTTTTATTATTTTTCATCGCAGAAGTCTTCTGCCTATTTAAATCCAAATTTTAATTTTTTTAAATATATATAAAAATTATAAATATAAATAAATAATATATATATAAAAAATATTATACTGCAAAGATGGCTTTTGTTTTGATATTTAAAAAAATAAAATAAAATACAGTCCCCTACACAGGTTTTAAAGAGCTGGCCACACTGGCCACCAGGCAGTAAAAAGCTACAAGTGCTCCCATCAATTACCCCCTAATAGAGCCAAGCAGCGGACAGTTTACTAACCTCCCAACCCTCAATTAACGCTCTGCATTTGTAAGAGCTGAAGACGAGGAGGAGCGTCCGGACCTCTCTCCACAGAGAGGAATAAAGTGTCAGCCCCGATCAGAGGAGCGCCGCTGAGTACACCAGGCTATCATAATGTCCCAGAGATGATGAGACAGTGAGTAATGGAGGCCCATCCAGTTAGCTGCATGGCACTAATGTGTCCCAGTTTCACTGCAAACTTGACGCACAGTGCAAAGTACGAGTAGAAATTCAGTTTGCTTTTCATTTTGTCTTGTTTCAACCTAAAAAAGGAATCTGAGCTTGTGTTAAGCAGAAGTGACCGATAGCGTAATTAAAGTTTCTTGAATTACTTTTTCCCCTTCACAGTGTTGCTATTCGACAAACTCGCAGTCTGTTAATCTTGATGACTTGCTGGTATTTTCTCAATACTGATAACTTGCTGCTTTGAAGCGCACACAGGCCTCGGACTGAGGGAGCAACACATCGATCTGGGACGGCTAAACAGCCAGAAGCAACCAAGGGCACTAGATGTCATTGCTCGTCGTCGGCTGCGAGGCTGCGGAGGCCTTTGTATGGCAAATACCTTCATGCGCTCGCTTCTCTGTTTTTGTGTCAAGGTTTTTTTGTGTGTGTTCGGGAGAGGAGAGTGCGCAAAACATTGTACCGGCGTACAAGGACTCCGCATCTTTGTGCCACTACATGAGCTGAATTTGCCTTGAATCTCTTTCTCAGCGGTGGAGCGAGAAACAGGAAAAGCTGCTCCCGGAGAGACGGGTTCAACGAGAGAAAGAGATTGAATGGATCTGCGGGGCGGCGGGGCGGGGGGGGGGGGGGGGGGGGGGGGGGGGGGGGGGGGTGCGATAACCTGGCGTCCAAGCGTGACAACGAAATCACTTTCATCACGGACGCCCTTTGCACACAACTCGCTGGATTAGAGTATCACACACACCTAGAGACACACCAATCACAGGATCGCTCATGTGTCGCATCGCAACGTGTTCGGTTGTAGAGTCGTCTGGAATCCATACTCGCCCGTCAGAAAATGGCAGAGATCCAATATGCTGTTGTCCCAGGCATTCATACACCTTATATCTAATATTGAATTTCATTCTTCCCAAGATATTACTGGTTCAATCCTTTGAGCTGCAAGGGCCCTTGCATTACAATTTCAAGACCTCTGCTTTGGATCAAACTCTATTGCCGCCGTGTGCTGAGTGTCATCACTCGACGGGGGGAAGGGTTGAGTTCATCTCAAGAGGAAATGTCTTCTCTAGATGCAGTGCTCTTTAATTCCTATTATATGAAGTCCTCTTTCTGCTTTCTCCCTCGGGGCAAACACTCAACCATCTATTCTTTGTGTTATCATCGGTATACGTAGTAACACACACACACAGAATATGGGAACTAAAATGGGAAACGTTTTGTCAGTAATTAAGAGATGTGCTGAATATCTGACAGAACAAACAAACACGTACAGAAGTACTGGTCCAGAATAAAGCAGCGTGTGTAGGTCTTTCTTATGGGATGAGAACAAATGTTACTAAAATGCACGATGGCCTCGAAGGTCTTTTCGATTGAAGTGAAAAATCGATCACTGTATTTGTTGGTGGTTTTTTATTAGCAATGTCAGAGCAACAGCTCCATTTATTTCTTGAACAAACATCCTTCAGACAGACGTCAGTGGTTTGTGGACTGCTGCTTTTAACGCCTCCAGTTTGCCATTTTATCCACGCCCTAAAGCGTAACCTGCTTTATCATCTATTTGACTCTAAACGGGACCATGAATATATAAATGAACATGCATGCTTGAAGACTTGAAACTAATTATTGAGGTAATAAATCAAATCAAAGCTGCAAGCAGCATCGATCGGGCCCTCGCACCCTTGCGCATGTCGACAATTCATAGAAATTGTTTTTTTCGTTGGCGCCATGCTGCAGTGAATCATTCTCTTAATTCTGGTCCTGTAATTAATCACATTAGTTTTTATAATTTCAAACATAAACACAAAGCTTCCTCAGTTCATTAGATCTGTCTCTCCACAGCTAATCAATACTTCTGCTGGACCCACCAGCCGAATATTTGGTGTGCTCATTCACGACGCTCCTCTTAGTAAGCAAGGATTCATTTAATCTGAGATTAGTTTTAATCAGAGTTTAGAAAAACTAGGTTTAAAATGAGTAAATCCAGATTCACAATTTAGCAGAGCTCGGTCGCACAAATACAAACTAACCTCTGTTCAGTAAATCCAAATTGAAATAGAGTTTTATTAATATGGAGATGCCTGCTTACCCAAAGTACAATAATAATTTCTCCGTCTTTGAGAAAAAACTTGAATTAGTGAAGCGATACGGCCAAATAATAGTAGATAAACGCGTACAACGGCACCGTGAGGAAAACGTGTTTCACAGTAAAGTAAAAAAGAGACTTCCTGTTCAGCTCCAGAACAGTTTCCTTTCTGAACCGCTAACTTGGGATAAATTCAGCAGCAGCATCATAAAACTCAACTGATTGAGTCTGTTCCTTACATTTGTGTTGGGAACTTGATTTAAACGGGTTTCAAAGTGAATCCTTGTGGGTGCAACCGAGTCTTAAACCTGGCAATCTTTAAGATTTAAGTCCTGGTTGATTCGGGACTTCTGTTTGAGTGAAAACAAATGAATTGTGCTCAGAGTTTATCAGTCTGGAGGCTGCATTTAAAATTCATTATTATTATTTTTCAGAACTGTGTGCATTGTTCTATTTTCTGTGTGTATACAAAGTAGAAAAACAGCGCCTTTTCTGGAAATGTTGCCACAGACGCCCAGTTATTAATATATAAATGCAGTACTTTCATCAGTGGGCCACAGGCTCAGTCACCTTTGGTTCCTCCTTCAGTAATAGATAGTGACTCAGCAGACGTTTATTTAAATGAAAATCTTACAGATTGTCACTTTAAGGACACAGAAGTTCACTTCTCACAAAAATAAATGTAGTTTTCACCTGAATGCCCTCAGATGTGTTCACCTGTCAGCTGGAGAGGTTTCACTAAAAACCGGAAACAGCAGGTTTGAGTGTTTTAACAGCAGACGGAGGAATCTGAGAACAAACCTCACTTTTTCCCACGATGGGACGCAGCTTCAGCCGAGTGCAGAATGTTTCTGATTGAACTGATCGATCTGATCGGTCTCCATCTGTTTCATAGTTTCTACGCCACTGAAGAAAAGGCAACATGTGCAGTTCTAAAGAATCAGTCCGGTGTTAATCTTTATGTTTCTTATTATTCTTACATGACTGTTTCATTATTTCTCCAGCCACCCACAAACCAACCATAGTGCTGAAATGAAAAATGTATTAGTTGATTGACAGAAGATTAATCAGCAAGAACTGTGATTATCATTTTTTAAGCAAAAACCTTAAAAGAAATTGGCTAGTTCTCCCAGTTCAGTGATGGTAAACTCAATATCTGACTGTTCTGATAAAAAAAGTTAAATCATTTGGAAAATATGATCTTGGGTTTCACGGAGTAATCAGGGACAAGCGTTTTTTTACTATTTTCTGATATTTCATACACTGAACAATCAATCGCCAGATGTGCTGATAGTGGAAATAGTTGTTAGTTACAGCCTTAATGTTACCTGGCCCTTAAGTTAGCTGTGTGTTAATTAGGCTACATGACACATTTTTTTATATTTTGAAATGTGAAATTTGGTCGGTTTAACCGGCCAAGTGATCAACAACAGCTTCAGTAGCGAAAGCTATATCTGGCAATCGGCTTGGCTAAAAACAAGCCTCACACAGTGTTTTACAGGCCACATTTTGACTTTCGTCAGAAAAGTTTGGTCTCATTTTGAACCATCCCTACCTGAGATGAATAAATCCCCGCCTCTGTTATCTCAGACGCCATCTTGACTGTTCTTTGTTTGTGAGATGAGAGGGAGATACACCTGGAGGAGGTCTGCTCTCCACTGACTGCACTCTTCTAGTCGTTTCTGGGTTTCATGAGCTCAGCTCCTATTTCTGCTGTGAGGAGCGAGGAGGGATCTCCGAGGAGACATGAGCGAGGAAACACGAGAGGAGACGAGCGAGTTTTATATTTGAGTAGTTTTCTGATTCACCATCTAGTTAAACACATATTTGTTAATTATAGTTCTGAACAACAAAATGACCATAAACAACTTTCTTTTTTTTGTTTGAAAGATTTGTCTTTTCATGATCTTTTATTTCTATTAAATTGTATTATTATTATGATTAAAGTCGGAGAGAGCAGGAGAGTTTGTCCGTCAACAAGAAACACTTTTTACATCATTAATCATCGTTTTCATTCAGTCATATTCGGCTGATAATTCCTGAGCGTCGTGTTTCATATGCGTTTTACCGAATAATAAATAATAGTTCAAAAGAAACCATAATCATATTCTGGGTTATTAAAAAATGAATTCACGATCTGAATGTCAATAAATACTGATGCAAATAATGAATAAGTAATACAAACGTATTATTCCAGTAGAAGAAGGACACAGTACACCTTATAAATGCAGCATGCAGGTAGTTATTCATGTTCGGGTGTTTGTTAGACCGGTACAGAGAGGAAACACTGCTGCTCGAATGTGTATTTCCTTATTGTCACCGTGCAAACTGCGCGGACCGCAGGAAAATTAGCTGCTGCAATGCAAAATCTACATGTTGATTTTAATAAACAAACTTACATAAAATATCCTAAGTGCACTGATTATTGCCGCCCCCGGCCAGACAGAGAGACGACTGCCACGCAGTAAAAGCTGGTTCACAGTGGCCTTGCACCGAATCAGAGGGACTCACTGCCTAAGCCGTGGCTTAGTTCACCAACGGTCGACGAACTAACTGTCTTTGTGTGCTCCTTCTGTAGAGGACGGACCCTTTAAAGTGTTTTATAATGAGAAGTCAGCAAGAGGAGGACACTTACATTGAAAAATAAGACAGGACAGGTTATACAATGTACGTTCCAGCCTCGCAGCCAGCGAAGAAGGAGAATATATTAGAAGAGACTAATGAGCTGCTTATCTTCTCTGACCTACAAGTCAGACAGACAGACAGGCAGACAGACAGACAGCTCCACCGGGACGAGGGCAATCAGACGTGAGAATACAAAAAAAAACATGAAAAGAAGAACCACAGTGGAGCTTTGGGTGTCACCAGCACCCACTGCCTATACTCTCACTCCTGAAAGAAACGTCTCTGCTGTCCAGACAGGGACATTATCTGCTACATCCACTTCAAAGACACGTGAATGACTGCGGCCTGACACTGCCACACACTTGTTTGAAGTCACATTAGCTTTCTATGGCAAAGACATCAAGCACACAAGCCAGTGGGAGGAGAGAGAAAAAAAAGCATTTTTCTTCTCTGCCTGCCAAGGGTGTCGCCTGCCTTCTTCCAGGTGGAGGTGTAGGCGAATGCAAAGCGCGTCTAATAAATCTCGTTTGTTTGTGTTGTTTGTCCCCGATGAAACACGGCGACAGGAAAAACAGATGCCCGGAAAAAAGAGCTGAGAGATGTCGCTTAATTACGGAAGCAGGCCCAAAGCTATACATCAGCGGCCGCTGTTCTTCTACGGTCGTCTTCCTCCGCCACGTTCTCCGTCACCTCGTCCCCCGTTCTCTGGTTCCATTAGGGAGCATTCTGCCATGAGCCAGGTGAGCCGGGCTCGTCCCTGCGTAGATACTAATAACCCAGCTGTGATCGGGATAAGCTGATGTAAACGAGGGGCTGATTTACAGCAGCAGCCTTGGGCACTAGACACAGAGTGTAACTGTTGTATTGTATATACATAGTAGGCACATACGTGTGTGCGTGTACACACAGTTAACGGTGCAGGAACAGAGAAAAACACTTGGGGGGGGGGGGGGGGTCAACAGCGGTTTCACAAGTAAATCAAAAACGATTAAGGTCTAAACTGCAACATTTAATCACTGTGTGTACAAAGGTGGAAGTATACACAGCGCATGTGTGTGTGTGTGTCCAGTAATGAAAGCATAACAAAAAGGGCAGTGGATAACAGCGGTGTGTCTCTAGGAAATTGCCTTTTCACCGGCCGCACACGAGGAGTATTTCCACCCCCCCCCCCTCCTCCTATCTCCAGGCGGATGGAAGATGGGGATGGATAATTTCTGTTGCTCTCTCACACAGCAAACGAGCGCACACTTTGTTTTTCCTCCCCTCCCCTCGACCTCGGCCGGCAGGGAGGAGGAGGCGGCCAGACAAGACGTCCAAAACACGGATGTGACAGCACATTAAGGAGATAAGGATGAAAGGAAGAGCAGAGGAACGCATGAGAAGGCCACACAGGGCGGAGTGCTCTATATCACGAATCAACCATCTTTGAAAGAAAATGAGTTGAAATAAAAACTCAGCTCTGCATTCAGACTGCCCCCCATGAGTCTCCTGCGCCAACGTATCTAAATGTGGATTGAGTTTGCTCCATTACTCCGACCCCTCTGCGTGCTCAAGGAGAGGAATCGCAGCGAGGAAACTTTTTTTTGGAGTTGTTGGGAGTTGAACTGTGCCAGCAATGAATCTCAAGGTAGTCAGCTGGGACCTGGCAAAGCGTGGGCACAAACAGCAGGGCCTCCATCCTAATGTGATGAGCTGTGGTCTAGTCTGCACACAGCCATGTTGATAATTAAGCTCAGTGCGCCTCTGGGAAATTATGCTAATGACGCCCCTCCGACTACGTACGTTTCCTTGAAACATTCGGCTTCAGGTGATGGCGTACACGGCGGCGACTACAACACAGCTTCCCAAATAAATGTTTCTGGAGGCGATTAAGGAGGAGAGGGAAAAGGGACGATGGGGAGTACGAGGCAGTGTGGAGAGAGGAAGAGGTAAGGATTCAAGGATTCAATGAAGCGCTATGGAAACTGGACAGCAAATGAAAAGAAAAGTGTCAAGAAACACTTAAGCAGTCAAAAGTAAAAGTTTCAGCGGGTGCGTAAATGAGTAGATTTGACGTTCAGTGCCTGATGAACAATAGCTGGGGGGGGGAGGGTGATCCATTTGTGAGGTCCAGCTTGGCTTTTCAGCTCAGAATGTCCACCTAGCTTGTTTGAACCCCACGGGGAGACACTTTTTTCAAAGAGAGGTTCAAACCATTTTCTGTGGAAATAGTCTCGCTGCTGTCAAACGGAGGCAAATCCCCCCCCAAAAAAAGCTGTTGACCTTGACCTACGAAAAGAGATAAAAGAGGGAGTGAGTGGAGAAAGAGAAAGCCGATGAGGAAATAAAATACAGGGAGTTGGGAGAGATTAGCGGGGGCAATAAAATAGCTTCTGTTATCTTCAGAGTGAGCCGGCCTGCCTGTGGACTGGTCAATCAACTCAGTAATAGGTCTGTTTATCACTGACTCATTCAGACTGCTCTAAGCTCACACAGAGGACTTCAGAGGTGGTTAAAGCCTCCGGTCCGGAAATGCGTTTTGTTTAGTCTCATAGACTCACGGACGCTTTTTGCATCTTGGAGAGATCATATCAGAGGACTGAACACGGCTTTCATTTATTCCCCGTGCGGCACTGCGGCAACAGAGACAACGATACAGACGCACAGTACTGAAGATGTGACAATCTACGGCATGAGAACATATTGTCAACACTCTTAACAGAAAAAGAAATAAAGCATTTTTTGAAAATACGCTTATTCACTTTCTCACCGAGAGTTTGATGAGAACATGTATACCACAAGTCATGTCTGTCAGTTCAGAGGTAAGAAAATGCACCTACCAACACCTCTAAAGCTCACGAAATAACACAACAAAACACAACTTATAATTTTTACACTGAAATTATATTGAACATTCAAAATCAAATGTCCTAATCAGAGATCTTTAGAGGGGCCAGCAGGCAGAATGTTTTTAAGCTTTGGACGGGATAACTGTTAGCCAGTTCCCATTTGCTTTATGCTAAGCTACGCTAAACAACTGCTGGCTCTAGCTTAATATTTATCGCACAGGAGTGAGTGGTATCGACCTTCTCATCCAACTCTCCAGAAAGCAAATAAGTGTTTTTTTTCCAAAATTCTACTAATTAGAAAGGGAAAATATTGCTGCTGAAAATGTTCAACAAGAGGAGCACGTTAAATGCAAATGGTCAAATCGAGGATAAGAGAAAGAAAGCAAAGCAAATTAAAGAAACAATAAGAGAAGGAAAGAAACACAAGATGCCCATCATTGCATGCAGTCAGTCAGTTGGACACCATTTTCCCAGCCTCCAAACACGGACCACTTCAGTGTGTCTCAGCTCCCAGCGCATGCTGAGCCATCTGAACTCGTGCTTATGACTGTGAATCTCCATCCTGGGAGCACTGCAGCGATGACACATGAAACTCACACGCTGCATCCAATCTGTCATCTTAATTACTTTCATTTCCATATCACCATCTATTTTTTTCCTTTTTTTTTAATCCGACGTTGCAAATGAATTTACACCTCAGACAAATTGCTTGTCCTTGACTTCCTTATCCCTTATGAGGCGACCCGCAGCGCACGTGGGGGGCTGTGTCTGTGCACAGCCGAACCAAAACCTAATCTCTCCCTCAATCCATCCGTCCCACCTCGCAGATTGAATTAGCACGGGAGACAAAGTGCCTCACATGCATGGATGGGAAAAATAAATAACAATAATAACACAAGAGAGAAAGTGGCGAATAGATTGAAGACATCAATCAACTGTGAAAAGTTGCGCTCACCGTGACGATGTGGTGCTGTGTGAGGAAACAGTCAATGAGGAAACAACGGTTTGTCTGGTGAAACCTGATGGTCTGGCCCTGTGCTGTGTGTGTGTAGGTGTGTGTGTGTGTGTGTGTGTGTGCTGTGTGTGTGTGTGTGTGTGTGTGTGTGTGTGTGTGTGTGCGTGTATACAGCCGTGTGTCTGACATTAACACCCTGATTGTGTTGACAGCCTACGGCCCTGAGGCTAAGCCCTTAAGCTAGACGTCTCCTGGGTTCAGTAGCTGCCTCAGGTCCAACGGGGGAATGTCAGCTGTGAAAGTCAGAACAAGCCGGCGACACCGGTAGGTGCATTGTGCATCCAGCTGTGCTGTGGCATCACAGTTCACATCTGTGTGAGTCAGTCGGGAGAACATGCCACAATGAATATGATGCAAACTTTGATTTCATGTCTTGTTTGTATTATGCAAAGCAGATGAAAGCGACCAAATGAGGAACTGGTTCAACTCTATTTGCCCCCCACACGGTTATTTTAATAAAAAGACACGTGTTTCTATATCAGTGCGCCCTCCCCCACATGAGTTAAAAGGTGATACAAAACAACTACAAAGACAGACACGAAACAACCAAGAACAAACACAAAGAGACACAAAACAACAACAAGGACAGGCAAAACAACTACAAAGACAAGGAAAACAAGCAAAAATAAACACAAAACAACCACAAAGAGACACAAAACAACCACAAAGAAACACAAAACAACCACGAAGAGACACCAAACAACCACAAATAGACACAAAACAACCACAAAGAAACACAAAACAACCACAAAGAGACACCAAACAACCACAAATAGACACAAAACAGCCACAAAGAAACACAAAACAACCACAAAGAGACACCAAACAACCATAAGGAGACACAAACCAACAACAAAGAGATGTGAATCGACTACAAAGAGACATAAAGTGACTAAAGAAGATTTGTAAAAAAACTTGAGACGCAAAAAGTAGCTGCACCGTTTGTAGTCGTTGGCGTTGCAAATAGCAGCATTTTGTTAATATAAATTAATATTGGAATATTAAAGCTGTTTATTTGGCACTGAATAAACATTGTAGCCATCAATAACGTACAATTTATTCTTGCCAAGAATCCATGCTTTAAATTTGAGACTTAACACATTTTTCTCCTTTTACATTTACCAGAAGAAGTTCTCTAAACCCGCCCCTGATAAACACATGCATGAAAACAGCACAGAAGATGTAGAGGCTCTCGCTGAATAAATATACATTTATACATAAACACAGTAACCACATTTGATAGAATGCACTGTAGTACTCATAAACTCTAGCAGAACACCACGTGGATAATGAAAAGTGCAAAATGCATGAATTCATGAGGCGGGCTCTGGACAGGGTACTTATTTTCCACATTGACTGCCGCACATTTTTCAAACGGCAGAATGTATTCTGAATGTGTTTCCTGCGTCCTGAGGTTACAGAGCTCACTCGGCGCATAGATGACCCAGTAACTCAAGTGAGAAAATGTGACACGGCCTGCTACAGGAATTCACCTTTGCTTTGTAGGAATTCATTTTGCATCCATAGACAGTTTTAAAAAGTGACGCCTTGGCAGAGTGTTGTTTATGAAGCGAAGGAAGCGAGAAAGTGGATCAGTACGACTGTGCTGTGTGCAACACTGCTGTAGACAAAAGAAGATCAGGAGCCATGCACCTGGGCGCAGTAACTATATATGAGCTCCCATTAATCAGCCTGTGTGTGTGTGTTGCAAATGTGCCTCTTTGTGTTGCTTGTGTAGTGTGCACTTAGAACATCTGAAAATAATAAATGAATGTCCCTGTGTATGAATCTTGATCTCTATCTGTGTGTATGTGTGTTACTGTGTGTGTGTGTGTGTATTTCTCTGCTGGTATTGTTTTTGATTGGGGAAGAGAGGGTTAACGGTACACAGACAAAAAATAAGGATGTTCCATTGTCTGTTCTATAGCTATTAATACACTACATTTAGCCCCCAAAAAATAATTAGATTTGTTAAAAAAATAAACCTGAAAAAGGGAACAGATATCTTTGGAAAATGTGTTTATAATATTTTATTTTTTATTTTACTTTATTTTTACTAGTTGAGATCAAATCTCTTAAAAAAGTTAAACGTAGAGTGCACATTGATTTCATACACACAATTTAAAAAACAGTGACAACAACACATAACGGAGTAAAAACTAAACTCCCAGCAGAGGTCAAATAGACAAACAGTGTTACGCATTGTTTCAAGACCAGTTTGTAGTTTAAACTTCTGTTAACCTTTGTTTGCAACTGGCACCAGACATGAGGGACTCTAGATTGAGTCCAGTCTGAAGACCATTCCAAGACAAAGGGCCCTAATAAAATACACCCCCTTTGTCGGTCTCAGTCCGCACAGGTGTCCCCTTAAAGCCCAGCCAATTACTGGACCTAAGACTGTGGTATTTTGTACAGCGCTGAAAAAGGCTCTTTGTACCTGGAATCATCTACGCAAAGTGATGGAGGAAACCTTTCTGCTCTGTCTGTGAGAGTCCAGGTGGTCTACCTGCAGTGGAAAAGAACCGTGGCTGTTTCTACAGTGAATGAGCACAATCCCACATCCACTCTGAAATATACCGTACTTAGTCGTGTTTACTTGAGGAAAAGTTAGATTTGGCAAATACAATTTTATCCTCATGGGGGAAAAAAGTCCTGCTATGGTACAAACCTAGAGGATCGTTGTCTGACAATATATTGAATTCTTTATGAAGAGCGCAGTCTGTGTGTGTGTGTGTGTGTGTGGCGGGGGAAGGGGGAAAAGGGGGGGGGGGGGGGGGGGGGGGGGGGGGAGAAGCAGCTCCATAATGAATCCCTACAGGAGACATGGGGCCCTGCTGGGCTGCTGTAATGAAGCTCTACCCTGCCATCGCTCCCTGACCCACTGGCATTAAGGAAAAATGGAAACCATTACCTTCAGCCTTCACCTCCGCCTACCAAGTGGGAGACCTGGAGCATAGGTGTGTGTGTGTGTGTGTGTGTAGGTCTGGGTGTGTATGTGCGTGTTAGGAATGGAAACAGGAATGAGGTTGAGGTTGAGACGGGTCACAGCAGGGGATGCAGACCAGATAGGACACCTACTGTATATGAGGAAATGAGGAATGTGTCTGCCGCAACGTTGACAGGCTGTAGTTTCGAGCAGGTGTGTGTGTGTGTCATGTAAAATAAAGCCATATATGCCCAAGAGAAGGTCTTACAATCCTCGAACAACTTTAGCCAGAACATATCTTATTTCAGACACACAGCACAGTTAGAAGACAGGGTTTTAAAGAAGATTGGATGCTCCCTCTAAGTCACATTCCAGCAGAAGTGCCCTTAACAGCTTTGTGTGTGTGTGTGTGTGTGTGTGTGTTTGCTCCCCATCTAATCTCATCCTCTGTTGAATGCATCTTAATAGGACTAAAGTGTCTTTGTTTCTTATGGATTTCCAACAGAGTAAACAGACCATGCTTTTCAGATATGTGTGCGTGTGCATCTAGAGGTCCACGACACCCCGAGGGAACGAGAACTAAAGGGAGGCTTTTGTCTTAATTCTCCACTAAAGATATTTCGCGGGCTGCCTGGTGTCGGTTGCAGCGGCTGCGTCCTCCTCTGCTGGGTCTCTCAGATTGGAGTGCCACCGGCTGGAGATCATTTGATCAGCAGATCACTGGGATCAAGTTCATTACAAGAGATGAAGCGCCACGGCAGCCTGCCACAGATGAACCCTTTAGATAAGATGGGCTTCTTTCCGTCTGCGACTGCTTTTCCTTTATCTCTTTATTGGTCTTCCCTTTCCCCCTCTTTCCTCCTCCCCTCTTTCTGTTATTGTTTTAAAGTAATGAAGGAATTGGGGAAATGACTTGCAATATCCGTATTTGTTTGAATCTTCTAAATCTTCCCCACAGCTATATTAGCATCTAGCGATCTGGTGAGAGTCCTGGATTTTAATAAGACGATGGCTGAAACACTCTTTTTAAGTTAACGCAGCTCAGTCTGCCACTGTGTGTTTTATGGCTGTTTAATGAATCGTGCAGAAGTTTGCCAGGCTTTGTGTCAAACTGGGATCAGGTTGACATGAGTTAAAGTGTGGGAGTGGAAGACAGCTGACGGAGGTGAAGAATGAAACACTGTCACAAAAAAAAGGTGTGCAGAGTCTCTTCTCATGATAAACTGTGGCTGTTAAATAACCCTTATGTCTGAGTGAAGTTCTGCCTGAATACATGCAAGTAATTCATCTGGCATATATCGAGTGTCTGCTGTGTTTGAAAAGGTAAACTGAAGGATATTCAGTCAGTATACGCAGTGTGGACCGGTAGCTGGAGAGGTGCCAGTTCACCTCCTGGGCTCTGCTGAGGTGCCCTTGATCGAGGCACTGAACCTCTAACCGCTCAGGGCTCCTGATACGTGGCGGCCCCTTCACACTGCATATGTCTGCGTATATGTGTGTGTGTGTAAAAAATATAATAATAAATAAATAAAAATCAAATAAAGAAATGATTCTTCTTCTAACGTTACTAATATATTTGGGCTACTTCAAGATCAAATTTGTGTTCACTTTGAGACAATGTATATATATATATATATATATATATATATACAATGATTCATGGGGATCATGTAGATCAGTCATTCCCAAAGACTGGGTCGGGACCTATAGGTGGGTCGCAGGAGATTCTATGAGGGTCGCCAAATAAATGATCAGAATTTCTTCTATAGTCTTTTATTTAAGATGCATACCTGCAGTACACCCGTGAGCCTAATTATAACATTTAATCTAACTCTACCACAATGCATTTATTTGGTCTCATTTATATTGTAAATATTTAAGATGTGTATATCTTTTGTATAAAACAAAGTTGTGATTTATCAAATGTATGTGTCCTAGAATCGGCTGCTTTATATTAAAAAGTGAAGCAGGAAATGGTCAGGAACGTTCATTTACGCACAAATGTGCTCTTCTTACAGATGAGGCCCGTTGTAAATTGGGTCGCCATGGTTCGTCATTTTAAAAAGAGATTTAGGAAATACTGATGTAGATGATTTTGGTTTCTGTTGTCATCGTGTGATGGTCTCTTTAGACTCTTTAACGATCTTTAATGAGCATCTTCCATGAGCGCGACTCACAGGTGCACAAACACACACACACACATCTTAATGGCATCTCTTGAAGCTCCGCCCATACTAATGGGGTAATAAGGGACATCAGCACCTCCCGTCAACCTCCCCCTATGTCATCTCATTGGACGTCTAAAGTCTCTAGCTCATCCTGCTCTTTAATCATCGACGTCCTTTCCTTTAGAAATCTACCTTCGGCCTCTCCAGGCCGACAAATGGCTTCTATCTCTCCTTCAATCGATCACATGCTTTCAGTTCTGTAAATGAAGGCTTAGGTAACAAGAACGGCAGGAGAGGTAATCAAGAAGACCACCGAGACACAAGGGAGAGGAGCGCTAATGTGGTGAGAGCATTTCCTTGGTTACAGCAGCCCTTCATGAAAGGGGGCAGAGCAGTGGTGGTAAGACTCCTCACACACACACACACACACACACACACACACATCGGCTTGTGTGTGGCTGGGCGACATTTGGCCCTCCTTGGGAACAGAGTCCCGGTGATAACAGTGTGCCTCGCTCTCCATTATTTAAAGCTTCGGCCCCTTTCTGCCACTCACACATGCAGGGTGTCAGCGGTCAGGGTCAAAGGGTGACCCCTGTTCATTCAGGCGTTACTCCGGAGCTTAATCACACATTCTTTATTGTTTCGCCCTCTGAGCATCTACCAAGGCAAAAACTGACAGACGTGAGGGAAAATGGTCAAGGGTGGCAACTTAGGAAATGTTCACTCTGAAGTAAAGGCGAGAATAAGAGCTTTTATATTATTGTTAATGGTCTGCGTAGTTAAAGTTTGATGCTGCATTATTGAAACACCTTTTACAGATTCAGTATCCTGATTTGCAATTTTGCTGACGGCTTGCTTATTCTTCTCAAGTGTTTCACAGAAAATAATGGCATCATGAATGATTTATTGAATTGTGTGTCAACACACACACACACACACACACACACACACACACACACACAAGCGGGCTTACGTGTAATTGTAAACACCACCGTTTTTTTTGATGGGTTGCACCCCTCTGGTTTGCCCCCCGCATGGTTTCAAAGCTCAATTTCGACGCCGCCTCCCTTACAAATACAAACACAATCACAGCAAACAACAACACGCTAACAGGTGGGGTGGACTCACTGTCACGGCTGTGTAATCGTGTAGTAACAAGGTATAAGGCAGGAAACGGTTTCAGAGTGCAATGATAAAAGGGGATGTTTTTTCTACAGATACTAGGATTTCCAGATCTGTTGAATCCAGTATGATTTTATGCAAAGGCTCAGTTTATCCTACCACTAGATGGGTCTGTGTCAAGGCAGAGTTCGCCGTGAGTAGCACTGGGATCAAACGCAGCCTGGTTTAGGCCTCCACCGTAAGCTGTGTCGCCTCCATGAGAGCCGCGTGGAGGCGACAGATATGCTCTGAATTTAAAATGAAGCACCTTTAGGTGATATGTTCAAGTCGAGATATGAATTATCTTTTGAATGCGTGCATCTAGGATTTTTAAAAACTCAAGCAAACACGGCCTTATCGCCACTCAAACTGTCTCCTGAGCTTCTTGACACTTGTAGCACAATAGGTGAAAGAATTCTACCTTATGTTGCAGCTATATGCTCAAAGGAGAAAAGGCACTTGGCCGTCCCGCTGTCTGTGGGAGGATGGGCAGAAGACAAAAGCCAGGTGTAAAACGGACTGCTCATGCTTTAATGACACGGCGCAGTCCTTGTTATTAAGGCATGACATCAGCACTTATCTCTTCTCTGTGTACAAACAGTCCCTCATCCCAAAAGCATCTCATGCATGAGTGCCCCCTCAGTTAAAGGATGTTGACACTGCAAACCAAGAAAGATGCTGGATTTGTATTATTACAGGCCCCTGTGACCCTCTACCCACACACACACACACACACACACACACACACACACACACACACAATGATCTCCCAATTCAAACACTGTGCTGGGCTCCCTTGTGTCACATTAACACGATAACTGTGGAGTTCATCACACAGCACAAAGACTGGTTAACATCGTCAGTGGTTACTCTATTAGCAGCTTTATCACCAAGCAACAGACGGAAACCCCCAACCCCCCCCCAAAATTTCTCTAACACACAACCACACACAAACACACACTATCCTTTTAGATGTAATGGTGCTGTGTCTAATATGGAGGGTGTTTGACAGACAGCATTTTAATGACCCAGAGTCTGGGTGAGGACTTAAGCTGACAGAAGCATCTATAGGGCCTCTATCATGTCATAGAGACTGACTTTGAACCGTCAAATAAGCATCGATGGAGAGTGAGAAGGGGGTGTTGCTATTATCATAGCATTAAATCCAACAGCTATGAACACAAAACAAGAACAAAATGAAAAGAACCTACAGTGAGACACTGAAAACCAAGTCAGGCCGTCGCCCCGTCCTCAGCATAATGCTATGGCACACTGGGAGTACTGAGTAGCTTGTAATGAGAATAGCCATGCAGCTTTAGTCGTGAAATGCCTAATTAGCCATTAGCATGCACTAAAAAGCAGCTATGAGACCATCACTGTCTCTCCTCCACAATCCCCCGCTGAGATGAGACAATGCAGCGCAGACTCGGAGGATCCTCACTGTGGGGAGAACAGTCCGCCTATCAGATGTCTGCCTCCACAGCTCAGGTCCCAGCAACGAGACCACGATAAGGTTTCTCTCTCGTAGCGCTGGTCCGGCACGTCCACACAAACTGCGGGCCTCCTGCTACCCCTCATTTTGTGGGTTAATTAGAGTGAAGCTGTCTGCTGTTTACAAGAATGCTGCCATATGTAGTCCAGATTATCCTCATCAACACTTTGTGTTTGGAAGAACGGGCTTTAGCAAAACACACAGATGTATATACGAGCACAAAATCACACAGAAACTCTGTCATTAGCAGTTATCTTCCCCCTCTGTTTTGGGCTAATTAAGCAGAACAATTTGGTGCGCATCTCTCGGCTAATGAGAGGTGATGCGCTGAGACTGTATGCTCAGAAAATCATCTGGATAATTAGAAAAGACAACACAAATCTACTTTTGAGTCAAAATAATACTGTTATCCCAAAAGAGAAGATCTCCTGCCACATCCACAGGGAGGTCAGAGGTCAGGCTTGGCTGCAGCAAAACACCACGGAGCACCAAGGACCCGTCAGCAGCAAGGCTGATTGTCAAACTGAATCTGAGCCATGTGGTTGAGGAACAGTACATCTCTCTGCTCGCTGTTGCACCTTTCTGCCCTCCAACAGCTCAACTGGTGTGTGTGTAGGTTCCCACTGAATACATTTACATTCATTTGCTCTGACATTTGCGATTGTGGTGCATTGACGTGGATTTCGGCTTGTGCAGGGTATTTGATTAGTTTATTGATGTCTGAATTTGGAAACCACTGAGTGTGTGTTTAGTCGTAATGACGGTGTCATTTCGCGGGGGCAGAACCAGACTGAGGTGCTTCAGGTCCGATGCGTCAGAGGCCGAAAGAGCCAGTCGGCGGCATCATGGATTGAACGGCGGAGACAAACTGAATATGCAGACCTGCACTCAGAGATCCGGACAGCAGAGCGTGATGAATGAGTGAACTAAATATCACCATAAAACCATCTGTTAAGCCAGTCACTGTGAATGACTGGCCAATAATTCCCTGGCTGGATTCTTCTGTGTGAGACAAACAACTGAACTCAGTCATACCTGACAGTGCGGTAAGTACAGGGTGGCGTTGAATTTTACACTCTCATTTCCCCAAATTCTCTTGAGTGCCTAGCTTTAAAGACATCATCATTAGTCATCTTTATCTCTGTTGCTATCTGAGACACTATAGCAACTAGAACAAGTAGAAAAAAGTCATAAAACACAGTGACACAGCAATAACTAGCTTTAGCTAGCTAGCGTTAGCCATCATTATCTGCAGGTCATACCAGACCAAGTGAGGTTGCCTCGCTGTAACAGATTCTTCTCCCAATCTTTGAATGCTGTGAAAGTGCATGTATCTTATGACATCATAAGACTGCACCTAAAACAATTCATTTGCATGCATAACAATTCAGAAGACATGCTAGTCCATGTGGCCCGTGAAGCGTCCTACACGCGGGATCAGTCTTCTGTGACACATTACAGAGGATTAAAGGGCAAACTGTTGTGCCCAATGCAAATTTCATTTGTTTGATCAGGCCAGTTTCTGGTCAATACTGTGCCGTCTCATCCCACTTTTGTGCAGAAACTATCGACACGCTACCAATTCCCAAAGCCTCCCATGTCCAGCCCTATAAACGCACCCAAAATGCACAACCATGAATCCTGGTGAATCATTACCCTCCCTCACTAAGTAAATATGACCAGTGTGACCAGTGCAAGCCAAAGCATGTCTGTGTGCCTCCATCACCCACATCACTGCCCATGCACATCTCATGCCCAGTCTGTAAACCACCCAATGTACCATCTGCCTTGGCAGTCACCCGCACCAGACCAGGCCAGACCACTGCTCAAAAGAGGGCTGGGTCGTGATGGGGGGGCTCCAGATGCTCCCCAATCCAGCTGCAGCCTGTTGGCAATGTCACGGCATGCCCCTGGATTAATGAGCACCCCACCCTCTGCTTGTTCCTTGGGCTGCTGTCCCACTATCTGTATGGTGCCTGCCAAGCCCATTATCCATGCACGGTTTAAGTCAAAATGCCACACGCTCACTAACTGATCGATGGGGTCTTAAACAGTGGGGAGCCATTTAAACAAGGAGTGCGGGTGTGTGTGTGTGTGTGTGTGTGACAGTTTTCTTGCTGCCTTCTCATCTTTCCCAACCGTCTGTATGGATTTAGGTGGCTGGCCTGTGGGCCAGGCTCCATCGATTGCAAACAGCCAACCAATCACGTTGACAGACAGCTCGGTCGAGAGCGCACCTTGGCTTTTAATAGCGCTGCCCATGTTCATGTGGAAAGCTGAGAACAGATAGTAAAACACCGCAACAAACACGGACTGACACCCGGCAGGCAGCCACTGTAGCCTTGTGCATCTGCATAATGAGACAGACAAAGACATAGACGCCGACGACCTCCAGCAACACACGCTGACAGACCAAAACAATGCTTCTCTATTCGAGCCAAAGCTTTTTTTGTGTGTGCTTTTCTCTCGCCCTGTGTGTGTCCCCGCTCTACTAGCAGGCTGAGTCACAAGCTTAAAAAAATACTCGGAGAGGAAATGCAAATGACCTTGTCTCATCTCAAAGCAAACACTGGGAAATTAAATTAAGGCTCCCTGCGACTTGGGAAGTGCTTTTCCCTCAGTCTTGTTGGTTACGGGTGTGCATGTGTTTTTACTGTGTGTGTGTGTGTGCCAGCGGATGCTTTTCTTTAAATCTTGTTAAACCCTATTTCACTTCTGAAATTCTTTAAACTTGTGTGAATAATAATCAAATTTGTCCAAAGCAAATACAATTTCCACACGTGTGTTGATGTTTCTGTGTTTCTGTGGCCAGTTTTGTTCAGTTTTGAGAGTCCAGGAACATACCTGTTTTTTGTGTGTGTGTTTTCTGTCTTGTGTGTGTAGGTGCTCTCTGTGAATCCAGCTCTTTGTCTGGCCTGCTCCATTGTCACAAACCACTAATAGGAATTCACAGCTGTTTAATAATTCACACCGAGGTAGGCGGCTACAGTAAACTGTCAACAACACAAGCTCCTACCGAAATCCCATTAACGGCCAATGAATAATTCCCATATTACATCTGTCCCAGCTTTTATGCACACAAAAACACACACCAAAGACACATGTGCACACGTATCGCACTTCCTCACAATATTCCTAATGGCCTCGGGGCTCGGAGTACTTTCCATTATAAGGGCGGTGGAATGGAGACCCCATTGGCCTTTGGGCCAGGGTGCTAAGCCCGGGGACATAATGATAATGGGGGCTGTATGGGGAGGCGATGCCTGTCTGGTGATACTTTACAGTAAAAGCAGCCTGGCTACAGGTTTGGCTTGTTCCTTCCTCATCTAAACATTTCTTCCAATCTCAGATTTAATGTCCTCTGCGGCATATTTGCTTCTCGCGGCTTGTGTTTCCCACTCATGTGTTATTGGAAGAGAGGAAGTCGAGTTGAGGGTGGAGCAAAGCGATTCATGTCGGATTGTGTTTGCATTTCGTGTATTTGAGTTTGCATTGCACGAAGTGTTGATTCAGGTTAAACGAAATGTCGAATGAATCAATACAATTCTAAATCAATCTAATTTATTTGACTATTGAAATTGAACTCCATTACCAATGTAATATTCATAAATCATCTTTTCCACCTAAAAAGGTTCTCCTGGAGTCTGTGAGGTTGCCAGGCAACCAGTGGCGACTGCAGGAAGTCGCTGCTCCCGGCCAAGAAAGAGTCCAACACACAACCCCCGGTGAACAACAGGTTGTTGTTTTTACACTAAGCTAGCTGCTTCATACTGAGAAACGGTTTCGATCTGTTCATCCAACCCTCGACAACAAAGTGAATACGAGTTTGCCAAGACGATTAACGATGTCTTTAAGAACGACTGACGAGCAATATTTGTGGATTAAACTCCTGAGATGCGTCTCTCGGTGCCAGGGTACTCACATCGAAACAAAGTTACACAATGTTTCATTCAAAATGTAATTGATAAGCAAATTAAAAATCCAAGCTCCTGTATTCATCTCCAAATGATGTCTTGCTCGCAATACTTTAAATCAGTGGTTTGACAAACACACGGTCCAATTATCTTACAAAAGTGCCATTAAAACAAAGACAGTCTGTTGGTCTGACTGGGTGGCGTGGAAAAATGAATAACTGTTCGACCTATGGATGTAACAATATAAGTTTAGGTATGAAAAACACTATTTAGTTGTTCTTCCAATTGGACAGCGCTGTGAAGTCACACTGGAGCCTTCATTATCAGCCGTTCCGGGAGAGATCTGTCCATGTTAATTTGAACTAGAAAATTGTGTATCACAGTTCCCGATATTAAAAGAAATAGTCCCTTGGAGGCAGATAAACAATAAAATGTCATATATTACTCTACATCCCCTGTGAGGTGGAATATGATTTCATTTTAGGAGACGCAGCCTTTTCCTCGTGTGTTTCCACATGAAGAGCATCTTCACAACAGCCTTGAACAACCAGGAGGGAGTGGCTCTTTGTCTGTCTGCTGCCTGCATTCAGCTCGCTCACACACATGCACACACACAGTGACACACTGAAACGCTCCTCGAGCAGACAGCCGGCAGTCCCTATTTGTCAGCCGCTGAGATTATACCTTTCATCAGCAGCAGCGCAAAGCTGATGTGAAAGCTATATGGATTTCTGTTATCAAACATGTAACGGTCGGGATGCCCCCGGTTACCCGAGTGGAAAACTGGAAATGTTTCGGGATCCCTTCATTCCCCTTCTGATCTCCTTAAGGTAGATTAAGATGCTTTAAAGTCCCAAACAGGCAGTTCAGAACACTTTGGCAAAAGCTTTTTTTCTTTCATTTTCAGTAATTGCTAACAGGGAACGAGCTATTAAGAAGCTGCAGCTCAGCGCTGAAATTGAATGCGTTTTATAGCGTAAGCACCTGCTTCAGGAGCCAAGAAGTGTCACTTTAATACTGTCCATTCACTGTAACTAACAGCTTCAATTGAGATAATGGAGCCGAGGTGGAGGGGCAAGTTACCGGCTACCATCACAACCCATAATCTCCCTGCAAAGACACCAAACTTGTTTTCCTAAGATGATACTGGCATTTAGTTTGTCCTCAATAGCTCCTCAAGGTTAATTTACACAGTTTCTATTTTATATTACAGCCTGCGGATGATATCTGTATTCACCCTGCAGACCCAGACTGGTTTGGAAAACATAATTCCAGCCTCTGTTATTAGGGCCGAGCAGAATACAGAGCCCCATCGCACATGCTTTACACATGCACACAAGCCCTTAAAGCAGCATTAGGGTTTAGAGTACTTGTACGTCCTTGGAAAAAAGGAACGCACTCTGGTTATATGATGCTTGAAATGTGGTTATCCTGCCAACCAAAGCTGTTGGAGCTGTAAAGAAGCCACAGTTAAACTAGCGCAACTGCTGGACCTGCTGGGTTGCTGGAGGGTTTCGGTGACCCGGTCAGAGCGTATAACCTTTCCCTCTCTGTCACAAATCTCTCGGCACTCTGCCCGGTGGGAGGAAGGGGGGGGGGGGGGGGCTGTTAGGTGTTTGTCACCAAAGCTGTGCAAGTTATGAAAAAAAGATTGCTTTGGAGCAAACATGTATAGAAGCACGAGCTGCCGCCCCGTCGGCAACCTCCGCCCACGGCTGGCTGCAGCGTTACATTAAGCAGCCGTCTTTATTGGTGCTATTAGGACGCGGGCGCATTTTTCATATCCAGGCCGTGTTAATGTGAGGTTAGATTGATGATGATGATGATGCTCGGCGTGGAGATCTTGCGTCTGATTTGCTGAGGGTGACAATGAGGGCTTCATTTCCATAATGAATCCTCAGTGCTTCTTTGATGAGCTGTTGACAGAGGAGAAAAACAACGCGTCTTCCACAGATATATAATGGAGGAGTGGAAAATGAGCCAGTCCAGCAAATGACTCCATCAGCACTTTTTTTTTCTCCCTTTCTTGGGGTTTCTAGTTGAACAAATCTAACAGAAGTTTTAAGGCCACCGCTTACAGCAGCAACTATCTAGCCTAAAGCTTGCTGTCAAAGAAGACAAAGCCTCGTCTCTCTTCCACACGTATCCCCACGCCGCCCTCCCCAGCTCCAAAACAGCCTACCTTCCAGCTTTATTGCCAGAAAGCGACTCTGGCTAGATGAGATCCCCACACAGCTTAACATCTGGGCGCTTTGCCGCTGATGCCCTCATAAATAAAAGATAACTTCTGCCTACCGTGCACAGTCGCACTGGTATAAATCATGTATATGGATTTTCACTTGGCTTTCACTCTCTCTTTCTCTTACAGTCGCTCAACTCTCTTTCCTTCATTCTGCCCCCTTTTCCAGAATTCTTCCTCTCCTCCCTCTCGTTCTTCTCTGCCTTTGCAACCCAGCAGGAAGTTCGGCAGACAAAAGGAAGATGGCAGGTAATTAGAAGCTTTTGTGATGGTGGGAAGAGAAGCCACCTTGTGCTCCTCTAATTCAAAATCATTACAGCTCGCTCTGTGGCCGGGATGTCTGAGGACTGCTATTATCACTCCGGGTAGTTGTTCTCTGTAACAAACCCGCAGTCCTGAAATACAGTTTGAAGTGACATGGACAGATGGTGTGGCATATGCATCTATCAGCCGTAAGTGTATTCACCTTGGGGATTCATCAAGGTGGCAACAATGGCAGATCTAACTCTCAATAATGAGCCAAATAAGACTTTATAACAGGGCTGATTGTTAGATCATTAAACTCTTGCCACCACCTGTTCTACAGAAGGACGCTAACAATATGAAAACTTTCATGGACTGCATAGGGCAATAAAAGGCGCAACATGTAATGTACATTACGTGTCAATAGAGCAAACTGTCAAACAATCCAAGGGTCAAACGATCAAGAACGCTCCCCTTTAAAGGGGCATTCCCCCAGTTTTACAGCTGAAGCTCAGTTTACTCCTCAGGATAATGGGAATGATAACCCTAATCTCTGTCTGGGCTTGAGGCTTTAAATTATAAATAGAGATGCACCGGTTTTCTTGGCCGACAAATTATTTCAGCAATCCCAAAATCCGTGTAAGCCGTCCAAAATTCGAAATGTTATCCTTTTACTTTGTCGTTGCCATCTATGGTGGTTATTTGCGTAAAAACGATTGGGAACTAGATGATTGCGTTTTTATTTAAATTCATGTATTAAAATGTAAAACAATTTATTAAAATGTATTAGAAGCTCCTTGGAGTTAAACAGGTTACAATTCCCTCTTAAATATCTGTTTTATATTGCTGCAGAAACATCTACTTCAAACAGCTGTATTGCTGTATTGATCCAATTTATGCAAATGTGACAAATTGTCTCTGTGTAGCGACTTTCAGCTCTATGTTTGGGGTTTCAGGCCCAAAACGACACCGTTTAGGTTCTCTCTCTTAGCATCACTTTCAGCCTCAGATGGAAGCTCTCTGAAGCAAAAAAGCTCCTAAAACCCAGTGTGAGAGAGCTGGTGAACAAGTCACAGCTCCTTGTCAGTGTTAACCGTAAGAACTAAAAAGGTAATTGGTGTAAAAAAAAATCTATAATAGCAGCTTTAACAAAGAAACAACAATATTACAACAATAACGTCGAACCATTTTCTGTAACAACATATCAATAGTAGCACCAAAAAGATTAAATTGTTTCTTAACAAGCATTGAATGACTGCATTGAACACATGGAAATACTATATTGGTATTTTCTCATTGTTCAGGGAGCGATAGAAGCTGTGAAATGAGATCTCTGCCATCTGAAATATAGGAAAAATTAAACTGCTGAATAGTTATTGAAGCTGGAAGCTACCTTGAGCCCTTTTTTTTCTTTTTTTTAAAAGCAACATTCCCAAACTATAAAAGAAGTTTGTAGGATGTAATATTTTCAGGGTTTTGGGCTCAGAGTTTAAGAACAGCATATTACATGTCCATTCCAAAATGGAAATGTAATATTCAATTGTGAAGAGCAGCTGTTGTGAAAATGAGGTCTGAGGAATGTGGCCTTGCCAATAACAACACAGCTTTATTAATGTTCAGTGAGATACTTTATTGATGCCTGAGGGGACATTCTTTTCACTTGCCACCCCAACCCGCCACATCATATTAGGCATGGAGGCGTTGTGTGTCAGGTCATGAAGACACAACAGCAGCATTCAGAGGAGATTAATAAAATGAACCTAGAGATAAACAACGGTGCAACACAGATCGTCACGGCTGATCAATAGACGGAACTTCCTGTGTCAGTGTTTTGTTTAGGAGACTGTGCGGCCTGATGGTGAACAGTCGAATGATTGGCAGATATATTTAATCCCCAAGGACAGGAAGTCCAAATCAGCTTCAAACAAAAAAAAAAAACTAATTATGTCAAGTCTCCTTTGGCTGATGATAAAGGATAATTACTTTTTTATTCCCCTCGCTAAGGCCGAATACGTTCCCTCAGATGTGGCGACGTAACCTTTAACGAAAGCCGCGTGATTGATGAGGCGCCTCATTTCCCCCTTCCAAATGATTACCGATCACTGTTTCCCCTCCTTAGACACACACACACACACACACACACACACATACGTGCAAACAATCTATCCATCCTCTCGACCGGCCACAAACAAGTTTGTGCGTGACACTTGAAAAAGGAAAGCGTCTCATTTCAAGACCTTCATTACTCATATCATCTGATACTTACATCTGCAGCGCGTAGAGACAGAATACAATCAGGAGGGAGAGGGAGAGAGGCTCTGCTTTATCTGTCCCGGGAATGAGATGCATTCACACCCACAATAAGTGTCAGCCACTGACAATACCCTGCCATATCTATCTGTCTCCGGTGGAGAGATGCTCGGAAAGTGGGAGCCAGTGATGAATGAGACATCGCCCTGTGTCGGATATATTTCTCATTTCTAGAACAAACAATACAGATGTTCTGAAACAAATCCTTTTTTTTTTTTTTCGGCTGAAAGGACTCAACTCACTTGGCAGGCAGAAAGGAATTACATGGAGGAGACACTTGCTCTAATTCCTTAAAGGTCACTGAGTCAAAAGCACCGATGGAATACTGGGTTTACTTCAGCCACAGCCCACGGGTGGAAAACCATCGGGGCACCGATCGAACCCCAAAACTATTTCACTGTTCGTCCCAGTTTTAGCGTTATTTTGTTCACATTACTGTTGGGTCATTGAGACAAACTTATGTTTTGAAACTTTGTTTCAAAATGTGTTTACCCGTTGTCATATGCACTTTGTTTTGCACAACCAATGCTACATTTGCGACAGCTTCAAGGCACAATTTGTGTTTTTTGTGTCCAACACTGGTTCTTTCGGTAAACCTAAGGGTCAAAACAACTCATTGTTTTGGGTGTGATTTGTGCCATACTGGTTTTCTATTTCTATACGTGGGTCTTGGGTTAAGCTAACCCAATATTGCAGCAACACGTCCTCTGAGAGGTTATCCTCATGACCCCCTTCCATTTAAAATCTTCATTTCGGCTTAAGGAAGCCTATTAACTCGTACGTCCAGCTTGACAGTAAATGAAATGAGACAGCCTCCCCCCTCATCCTAACAGCTTGTGTGAATTCCTACGAGACCTACAGAGCAAGTGTACAGTACATGTCCATATCTGCTGCTTGTGCTTCAGCCCTGACACTTGACAAATGTGGTGTTCCCCTCTTAACCTGGTTACCAGCAGGTTGTCCAATGACAGCAGCCATTCGCTGTTTAATGCCACCAAAATCCGATTATGTCTTTCCGGGGTGCATTCTCCAGCCGACAGAGACGGATGGAGATTATAAACTAAGGGCTTTGGCCGAGTAGAACATTTTTTTAAAAGGTTAGGGAAGACATAAAAACAGCACGGCTCAAGGATAGCTGTGGTTAAATATCCCAGCACCCAAGGTCGGCGAAGTCAAGGTGGAGGAGACGATACGGGGAGCGGGACAGGATATTTGGCGATTCATCCTGCAACGCCACTAACCTGTCCAGGAGACACAGACTTTTATCTGGATGTAAATCTTGCTTTTTTTTTCAATATTGTCACGGTCATTTTAAATTATGACCCCCAAAGAGAAAGAAAGGAAAAGAGATAAAGGGAAATGAAACAGAGCTGATTGATAGCAGGAGGGATGTTTGTCTCCAGTAGGAAGACAACCACCCAGTCCAGGTTCTGTGTAGCTTTATATGAGGAGGTAATTCTATCTGTGCCGAATAGATGACAAGGTCACTGACCAAAGTCCCCGTTGGTAAGTCTGGCTACAGGTGTCTAAGTGAGCTATGAGCAGGAAACACCGATTCCTATCAGGGATCAATACAAGCTAATCAAAGGCTAATCACCAACATGACCAGGAGCTGTTACCAGCGAGGGGTGTTGAGCAGTTTCCATTCTTCAGCCAGTTGTTTAGTGCGAATGTCACACCACCACACTGTCAGCCGAGACAGTATCACATTCCAAAAAAGCACCAGTGAACTCTTTCAACCGAAATGTTTGCCAACACAGTGCACTCTCTGGGAAATCCAATAATCGCATTCCTCCTCTCGTTTTGTCTCGCAGCCATTCTCAGTCTCTTGAAGGCTCCATTCAGAGGCCAGGGACCATTCTGCGTTCCCCTGAAAGGCTTCAATCCCGCGCCTTCGCTCCTCAATGGCTGAGAACGGGCCGGCCCCGAGCTTTCTCTGGGAAACACAATTAGGCATGGAGCGTCCGGGCCCGGCCTCCATTCACATTCAGCCTCTGTTTGATGGCCAGCCAGCCCCACGACTTCATCCATGCACACTATCAGCCTATTGCCATGCAAAACAGCAGCTCCTTCCTCCAGCCCCGCGCCATCTCACATCGCAGCCTAAAAGAGGTCCCCCTCTTTAGCCCCGCTTTGTCCCACGCCTACTAATGCGTGTAATTTTTGTGCGAATGAGGAACGTAGACTGTGAGCAAACACACCTCTTTCAGTCTGAGCCATTATAGGATTTGGCCCATATGGTGGGAGGAAGATTTGTAATTGTGGCCCACTGGGAAAACAGTGGGAAAGACGAGGTTGAGTGGAACGGTGTGGGAGAGCTGAGCAGTCTGTGGCACTCAGTTTGAAATGGAAAGGAAAGAAAAGACAAAAATTCACGGTGCAGCAACTCAAGAAAGAGCTGCCAGAAATTGTTGATGTGAAAATGTCTCCCATAATACCTTTAGTCCATTATTTCAAACTCCAGAATGAAAGTATGCTGCAACATTATGCATAAACGAGAAAGCGGAGAGAGAGAGAGACATGCTTCAGTCTGTATCATCCTTCTGAATTTACCTTATGGAGTTTTTTACGTCTGAATCTTCAAGCCGCTTCCACGTTAAAGAAGTATTTCTGACTGTCCTTTGTTCCCATAAAACTTCCACACATGATTTCAGGCTCCACAGCAGAGTGAGGAGGAGTGGAATATAAAGCCGGCATGCCTTCAGTGAGGGGCCGAGACAGCTTTATATGATTAAAATTGACTGGCACATGGCGCAGGACTCCACACCCACCCATAACAGATATTGAAGACCCCCATGAGAGGGCAGGCGGCCAGAGGCCTCCCTCAATGAATGAGACAGGTTTGTAAAAAAAAAAGCATGAGGCTGCCGCCACAATCAATTCCCTTCCATTCTGGCAAAGCATGCATCTGTCTATAGGTGTGCGTGTTTTCTGAGCGTGTGTGTGTGTGTGTGTGTGTGCTCTGTCCTTGTACCAGGGTACCAGTCACCAATTCCAATTCCGTCAGCTCCTTAAAAAACACTCAAACCCTCCTCACCAAACCTCCCACCCCCTCCTAGAGTGGCGTGGAAATAAATATTTATCACATCAGAGGAAGGAGAGGAAGGCGGACAGAGAGGCAGAACAGGAAAACAGGGACAGAGAGAGAGAGAGAGAGAGAGAGAGAGAGAGAGAGAGAGAGAGAGAGAGAGAGAGACACTCGTGGTTACGATGACAACAGCCTCCCACTTGGCAGAGGACAGAAACTGATGGAAATGGAGCAGACTAAAAAACAATTAGGAACAAGCTAAGGAGTCGTGAGTGTGGAAGAGACTGTGAATAGCAGCTCAAGGCTAAAAATGAACGCAAGGTGGTGAGCGCCTATCTGGACGATATGCAACTCTGGTCAATTCCCCCCCCCCCCCCCCCCACACACACACACACACACACACACACACACTGAACTCTGGCAAAAACAGATGTCACAATGTTGTTTGCAATTTCACAAGTCACATTCCACTCGCCTCCTCCTTCAAGTGCAGAAGAGAAATCTAAATAGTCCCCACCGAGGAGGCGATCATATTGCTAAATGTGCAGCATTTAATAATGTCTTGCAAGGAAGCAGAGTGATATGTAAATACAGGAGTGGTGTGCGCACCGTAGTAATACTGAAGGTTACTGTGAATGCTGAGGGTTTATGGGTGAGAAATCCATTTAGGATTCAATCAGAAAGGAGGATACTCTGGAATTGGACACACTTCCCTCTGGGTGGATGAAACGTTAGACTGTCCTCTGTGATATCAGGAGGAGGACACACTGCCTAGACTGGCCAACAGTCATGACCTTTAACCCCAAAGAGGCCGTGTGGGGGGTGGGCCCAAGAATACCACTTTATTTCAGTGCTGAAACAGCAAGTCTTTCAAATCCATTGCCCCCAAAATTGTGAATATGTTTGGACGGAGAAAACTTGGAAATAAAAATTTGAAGGAAAAGGTGTTATTTTATTATTCTTTGTTAAATTTAAAGGGGCGCTCCACCAATTTTACACATAAAAGTCAGTAAACTACTATTCAGCGTGTGAAAACAGTTCAACGGTGCTAGCCGAAGACATTATCAGTATGTCTTCTGTTGCTCTGGAGGCAGCTCTCCACATTTTTGTTTTAAAATGACGCTGATGAGGTCATTCTTGTTATCTTAAATTGGACCTGAGACGTAAACCTTACATTACAAATGGAGGTGTGGGCTTTGAAAGAGGACATATGCTAGCGAGTTGCACTCTGGGAAATGTAGGACCCAGCAGTTTTAGAGCTTGATCCATACTAGGAACTAACAGTCAGGTTATCTCAGCCTCTGCTCTTTGACTCTTCTGAGCCCTTCAACTTTATGGAAGTGCAATGCTAGATCGCTGGGATACCACTTTAATAGACTCGCTGATTAATCAATCAATCAAAGCACTGGAGAATAATCAACAATGGAAAAAAAAAAACGAGTTGCAGCCCTGTTTTATTTCACTCACTAATACAGATACAAACCCATGTGCATCAATTCATTGATAAATGTCTAAAATCAGCGATTGGTTTGATGAATTTCCGTCATTGTGTTTGCCTATCCCTTCAGGGTCTAAATCTGCTTTTATGTTAATAGACACTCTTCCTTTTCTGTCTTTAATAGGGGCTTTAATAATGCAAGAGCATTCCTACATTTCTGTTCAATTCAATTGTGAAAAGTCATGGCCCGAGGCTTTTCTTGTCCGCACACTTCCACGTAGGCAACCTGGAAAGGTCTTTGGCAGTTGTGTCCATAATTCTGAGTTGGTCATAGATAAAACCATTATCTCCCGCATGTGATCCACCTCAATCCTCTTTCAATATTATATTTCCTAATTAAGGAAATTGTGGGGGAGTGCAAAGCCTTCCCTCAGGTCTTTTAACTGACTTGATTTCTTCTCTTTGCCATCATGTTACCTCCATCCTTTGCCTCGCTGTCTCTCTGTTTCATTCCATACACATCAGTCTCACTTCTCTCTCTCCTCTGATTCTCTGTATGTCTGTTTGATATTCTTTATCGCTCTGCCCAACAGGCATCCATCTTCTTTTTCTGTCTCTTTCACCTCCTCTCTCTCTCTCTCTCTCTCTCTCTCTCAACAGAACAGAAGAGGATGGTTTTTTCGAGAGGACGTAAATCCCAGAGAGAGCAGCAGAGGAGGTGACACGGGTAGAGGGAAAGATAGAGTGATTCAGTGGGAGGACAAAACAGAGCGAGAGAGAAAACCCTAAAGTTCAATTTGCAGTAATTCTGTTATCTGAGGCAGGCAGGGCTGGGTCACGGCTTCAGAGACAATGGGTCCCCTTAGTCCCGTATTCCCCATGTCCAACACTCAACCTCAGACTTATGGCTCACTGCCGTTTGTTTGTGTGTGTGTGTGTGTGTGTGTGTGTGTGCACATGAACCCCTGCTGGTGTGTCTATTTGTCCTTTAGAGCTAAGATTCTGTCAACAGCAAGGAAGTGATGGGTGATAATAGGCAGACAATTTCAAGAAGTGGACCATGTAGTTGGAGAAGGAGAGGATCAGTACATGTAAGTCTTAACTCCCAACTCTACCCGGCAATGTATGAAATTAAAGATATTATTTGTGGACATCTTCAATAATCGTATGCATAAAAGGGGTAGTACTCCAGTATAGCAACTCCATGAAGCTACACAAGGCAGATTTTAAAATGAATGGTCAAAATAGATGCATCAGAGGTGAAGACGTCCTGAGTGTTGGTCATTGTAACTCCTACAATACCCATAGTGCAACTCGATAGAGTCTACAGCCATGCTAGCAGCTCTGTAGACGGCGCTTTGGGCTAAATGCTCAGGGGATCAGGGGATGACCAAAACAATAGTCGTTGAGGTATTTCACTAAAGACAAAAAATGTCAACATCACGGTGCTGCTGTAGGTTATCACCAAAGTCCATATAAGCTTCATTTCTGTGGGGACTATAAATGTCTGTACAAAAGTTTATCTTAATTCAACGCTAAAAATTCTCCCTTGGGATCTTCACAGATTTGACAAAGCTCCTGAAGAGCAACTGAAGGTATCATAAAACTGTTTTTCAGGCTGAGAAACACTCTCCTTGACTGGTAAACTAATGGCAAAGTGTGAAATTATGCTGCTTTTAAAATTGGCGCCACCAGAGGACCTTTTATCGCTATGGAAATGAATGAAAGCGAAGATGGAGAACAGATGCCAGCTCTGTAATACACAGATCTGTGTTGTCTAAAAGATTCTCACAGGCTGCCTCTTCACAGCAATCCCTAGTGTAACAGCTGAAAATGTGTGTTTTCACCGCTGCTGAATTGCACTCAAACCCATTTCAGCCTTCATTAAGCCAGGCAGCCAACACAAAGGTGTGACCTTCAATTACTCCCCTCCACATTCAAATTAACCGTCTTTAGCGGGAGAGAGAGAGGGTGAGAAAGAAAGAGAGAGAGCGAGAGAGAGAGAGACGCACAGAACAGATAACAGGTAATGGGATACAACAGTGCAAAAGGCCAAAATCACACACAAATCAGTTTAATGCCTTAAGATTTACCGCAGGCTTTAATGAGCCCAGGATAAAACCACTTATATATTAACTAGCAGGTCAGAATTACAAGAGAGGCAGAGCGCCTAAGTAAACTAATTAATAATTAATGTTTATGCAGTGAGAATTCAAAAATGTATCACTATGTGAATGCTGTATTTCAAGCTTTTTTATTTATTTTTTTAGATGTTTATGCATCTGCATATTGAGGAAGATTGCATGGGTGGCACTAAAACCACCAACTAGAAACCTACAAAACATCCACAATTTGTTTTAAAGGGGTGGGGGCCTGGAGGGGTGGGGCGTGGGAGGGAGGGGGGGTGGGGTTCGTTGTGTGCTTAAGGGGTGCCATGGGGTAAAGAACAGATATCGTCCATCGGGCTCGACTGGCTTGGGCAATGTGTCGGAAAAATAGCCCACTGTGGAGCGGGGATTATTGAAATCTTCTCAGGCAGGGCTGTTTTAAATGGGAAAGGGAGTGGCGCTGCTGGTTCTGCACACGCGTGTGAGTCTGTGTGTCTGTGTGCACGAGTCACGGACAAGCATGAGCGCCGCTGTTGATGACATCTCCATGAATGAGTAAATCTGCTGCTTTTGCCCTCCTCACACCACCGCTACTATAGTTTTACTAGGAAGTGGAGGGCTAACAGCTGCCACACTTCTTTTTCAAACGCACACAGAGACCCGGGCACACACACACACACACACACACACACACACACACACACACACACACACACACACACGTGCAGACACAAGCAAGAAAATGCGGGTGTGCAAGCTGTGACGGTGAACATTAATGGGGACAGCAGCTGTGGAATTAGTGTGGCACATCTGGGAGGACGGAGCAGAGAGAGAAGACGGCGGCTCCGAGAGGGAGTGATGAGGAAGAGATAGAAGTTGACGGACAGAGAGAGAGAGAAAATGAGAAAGAGGAGGAGGAGGAGGAGGAGGTATGATTGACTTGACTTTCAATAAGCCTCCCCATCAGTCTCTCTTGATGCTGTCTCTCTTGTATTATAGCATCTGGCTGAAGCAATAGAGTTTTTTAAGACCCGCTTGTCCTCGTCTCACCTGTTAAAAGGTCTTCATATCAGACTTTTATTCATCTAAGAAGAATTAACTTTGCCTCTCTTTCTATTTAGACACACTCCCAATATTACCTGGACAGCTTTCTGGTCCCACAGCTACATAGCACACGTGAGGCATTTACCCACTGCAACCTACAATCAGCGGGCAGTATAATAAGCTACGAATTGAATCACGAACAAGAAGACAACATTTCTATGACCATGGGGAGATCTAGCAGCACAGGAATGAAAATCAGAACATGTTCACAGAGTAATTAGACTGACAGCAGAGGGTAGATCTTTCGTTACGCCTGAAGACAGCAGGCATGGTTGCCGCTGCTGGGACAACAAATACAAGAGGGAATGTTGAGATGGGATTAAATAGGTGTAACAGATTCATAACCAAAGGCCTTCTTCTACCCCCCCCCCCCCCCCCCCCATCCAAGTGCTCACCTGGGAGCTCCATCAGACAGGCAGCCAGAGGGCAAACCTTAAAGGCCTCCCACCTCTCCGCTGCTCGTCTGTCGGTACTTAGCTCCTTCATGGAGGGCCCTGAAAAGCAAAAAAAAACAGCGATCTCCGCCTGCCCGGAATAGACATCTCTGCAAGATTTTGACTGGAGTTGAAAGACACAGGCAGGCTTCAACGGCCCCACTAGGTGGAAGAACGAGAGAGCTGCTCGGACGCCACCGCGGCTATCAGCCGGCAGACACATCTACGGGATCGGATGAGCTCCATAACGAGCCTTCACCGTCTTGGAGATCCACTTCACATTTGAAGCAAGCAGCTCGCTGGTATCAGCGATATGAGGGAGAGAGAATGAGACAGGGGGGAGAAACCATAAAATGAACTGCAGCCACTCTCTAGATACCCTTCAAAGCCAAAACATATGGTCTGATGTCGTTCGTCCGCGGCCTCGATGAATGAATGGGCCTCTTTATTGGACGCTCACAAATACTCAGTATTCACCTCAGCACTTATTATGTTTTCACTCCGAGACTGAGCGTGGTGGATAAGAACAGCAGCATCTTTACACGCTGACAGTGAAGGTGTGATTTTAATAGAGAAACAAAGGACTTGAACCGGAATCTGGTTTAAGGAGGATTTCCACAGCGTCTGTCTGTCGTGCATTGTAATGTGTTGGAGCGTCAGAAGAAGCCAGCTACGTTTTGCATAATCTCAAGAGCAGCATCAGACCATTTAACAGTAAGATGTGAAAAGGCTTCCAATGTTGGTGCTGCGCAAACGTTTCGTTGATCAAAGCGCTGACTTCTCTAAAACCTCAGGGTATGTCTTTCAAACCGGAGAAGAGCGCAGAGGAAGCGGAGGAGCCGAGAGTTCAGATTAAGACTTCTGATGCTTCCTTATTTCCTATTGGAGAGACGCACGCTTATCAATCACGTGAGTTACAACCCATCTTCAAGGCACACTTAAAACTGAGATGAGGATGTATAGGCCAAAGAGTTTTACTTTAATTGGCTGACATATTGTGTGCCACACGCGGCCTGACGAGGGGTTAGTGTGGTGTTAGCTGTAAAACAAGCTGCTATCCAGCCTTCGCCCGGAGCTGAGGATCTCTCTCTCTCCTCTCCTCCTCTCCTTTCCTCAGATATATATTGTGCCATCAATCCCCCGCAGCGGTAGCCACACCAGGAAGATGAATAAATTAATCTGGAATAAATGGCCTCCCGCTTGACACATAATCACAGATTAGGCCGGGTCGGCTGTGAGTGATGGATTGAGCCAAGATGGCGGGCTGTGCGGGCGGGGGAGGTGGAGGGTTCAGAGGGAGGGGGGGGGTGGTGGGTGGGGGCAGGGTCACCCCCACATTAACCCCAACCCGGTGCAGCCTCAGCCAGAGACGGAGCAGAGATTGGGGAGCGGAGCTGTGAGGTGATTAGAGCAGATCTGCTGGCTCATCCCTGAAGTGTGATTCAAACCCGTGGGAGGCGGCAGCTAATGATGTCACTAATGAGAGGTTCATTGCCGGGTCAGCCCCGGCAACGCTAACTCTTCACTCTGCCACGAGTAACCGGAGCCCGAAAGTCATTGATAAAGCTCATGTTCAACTCATGTGGAACTCGCTGCGCATATTGTATGTTTCTTTAACTCGTAACAAATGTCGGCCGTATAAAATCCAGCCGGTCGTCCCCACGCGGCGTCACTGTGCCAAACGACCAAAAGCATCCACAACACCCAGCAGCGGGCCCCGCCCGCTGAGCGGAAACACAATTAAGGTGAGCGGGAAGATTCGTCATGTTGATTTATCCTGCACCTCACCTAATGAAATTTTCCCACATTCCCTTTCGAGCAAGTGGCTGAAGGGGTGGAAGAGAAATGAGAAATTGAAGACGGGGCGACCCTCCGCACCCCTCGTGCCTCTGTTTAGATGAATGGATCGCACCGCTGTCCCTTTCATTTCTCTCAATTAAGCGTTTGCCATTTGGAATGCTTCCCAGCTTCATGATCATTAAAACCTTTGCATGTCAGAGGAGGTTGAGGAGGAGGAGGAGGAGACTGAGAGGCACGCTTAATTCAATTTCACAGCCGTCAGGGCTACCGGGCCTCATCGACAGACAGCGGGAGAATGCGAGGGAGGGATGGTTAAAAGAGAGAGTGATAAATAATGACAATAAACACACTTTTCATCTGAGGGGAGCTGACAACATGAAAAACTCTTTTCCACGGAACAAATCACTGCTATTTTGAGTCTGAAAATCGTGTTTTTCTCCAGATGAGTGAAAGAAAACGACATGCTTCTGATTCAAAATTCAAAAATGTAAAAAAAAAAATTAACATTTATTGTGGAAAAAGCAACAACAACAGCTTCACCTCAAACTCAACAAGTAATTTACACACTATAACGAAGACAAGATTGATTTTAAGATTCAGATTTTTCAAAGAGAGCGCAAGAAAAGAGCCGTGAGCCGACACTTCCTCCTCCTTGGAACCAGAATGGAACAGTTCCTTTATCTTCCTCCTGATGCTGCATTGACCAGTGCATAAACCCTGAACTCGGCGCGCTTCAGCAGTTAACGTGATATATTCATTTGTCGATACCGGGAATGCAGGGGAGAAAATCAATACTGATATAATACACTCACATTGAGATGGGACAAAGCAGCAAGGCCACAGGAAAACAAAACAAAATGTCATCTTCCTTCATATTCAGCGTGTAGGCAGCATATGGACCAGCTTCTGTTCATTCCATACAAAACATTTCCTGCAAGCAAAAGGATCTTTCAAGGAAGAGGAGTACAAAAAAAAAAGTAGGCTGAATCATTATCATAGCAAACAGAAAGTAGCAACCGAGAATTCATATTTAGACTTTTAACTCAGAATAGTGAGTTCAGTTTTTTCCGCAAATGGCTGCGAGTGAGACAGGCCACTGGAACGGCGGCTTGCAAATCCCTAAAGGTTTCATTTAGAGGGGAATGCTAATTCGTATCGATCCTCCAGTCAAGTCTGGAAATAAGTGATGGTGGTCCGGCGCTGCTGCCTTCCCAACACCACAAACAGAGGAGGGGGAGGAGGGGGGGGGGAACACACCTCTAGCTTAATCACATTCATGGCTCCTCCGCCTCAGTTGATTTGCAAACTTGGGTCTTGCGCACCCAGGGGTCCACAAATAGTGACTAACAACTATATAAATTCATTTAAAGTTTAATTTAATGTGCAGCAAAACTAAAAGTCTACAGCCACGCTAGCAGCTCTGTCGGGCAACATGAGCTGATGTTTAGCAGATAATGTCAATGATGGCGGTTTGTCCTGCGGGGGAAGTGAACGTGTGCACCAAACCATCCAGCAGTCAGAGGGTCGTCAAAGTCATCCGGATCCATATGGTGGATGTTGAGGTATTTCACAGTGAATAGAGGAAATGTCATGCAATCACCAAAGTCATTATAAGATTCATCCTCCAGAGACCATGAATATATGGACCAAATTTCATGGCAATCTCACCAAAAATCTAATTCTCACTGTGGCATTCGAGGGAAAGTCAGGGGACCATCAAAGTCAGTAGGCCTCATCCTCTGGGACTAATATATGTACAACATTTCATGACAATCCATCCAGTAATTTTCGAGATATTTCAGTCGGGAACAAATAGGACCAGCCATTGTCCCTGGAGCCGCTAGCATCGGTAAAAAGCAAGGAATGCGACCACTTAACCCCTTCATTGAAGTCACACTAAAGTCCCAGCATCTTCATTGTCAAACGAGAGAACGTGAGGCAACGACTACGCATTTTTACGACGTCCACTTGAGACCCCGTGACCGAGGCACATCTACGACCATCACTCCCAGCAGCCATCCTGAGGCCAGTCTTGGCTCGACTGGAGTTCATGAGGAGAGCGAGAGAGAGAGAGAAGCAGTGGCGGTTGTGTTATCAGCTTGCCTCCGATGGGACTAAAAGAGTTTCAGAGGGCGACAACATAATGTGTGTGCTCCTCTCTCTCCCTGTGACCAACTCCAGTATCGAGCGCAGTCACCCCGCCGACATGCGCCCATTGATTGATACTTTCTCCCCCCCTCCTCCCTCCGTCTCCTCTCTCCACTCTCCATCCCTCCACCCTCCCTGGATGACTATATGTCGGCACTGGGTTGTCCAGGACGTGGATCGACTCTTAATATACGTCACACACACACACACACACACAGACGCTCAACAGTCTCCCCACCAGGTTTGATTAATTTGGCTCGTAACGCGTGTGAGCAGAGCTATCACCGGCATCCAGATGTTCCACAGCCCTTTTGTCTGCACACACACACACACACACACACACACACACCGGCTTTCATCCCCCTCCCCTTGCTTCCAGTAGTCGAGGATGTGATGCGGCGTGTAGCGTGCTGTTGTTTTGATTATTTCTCGAGGAGCACGGCGAGGACGCCTGAATCCAATTTCCCAGCTCCCTCTCTCTCTCCCTCAGTGTGGCCCGATACAGTCAGTCCGCCAGCCACAGCGAGCGCTCACAGGGTTCCTACGTGCACTCTTCACCTCTGAACCCGCTCTTATAACAGGGCTAACCCGCCTCCTCTGATCCAACCGCCCCGGCTTTTACCACCTCATAAAACCCAGGTGGAGTCTAAACACGGGGAGCACGGAAGACAGAGAATAAGAAAAGGGGGTTGAGGAGAGAGGGCGAGCGTGAGAAACGCAGAGGACAGGGAGGGAATGATAGATCGCAGTAATTGGTGATGCAGATCAGAGGGATGATAGTCACCTTATGGATGGAAGGCAGCAGTAAAGTTATGCAGCAGTGGCTCTCTTTTGATATAGGAGCGGTTCTTTTTAGTGTGATTTATTTTTTGTCGTGGTGGCTATTGCAGCACCTAGCTGGCATCATTTCTCAGAAGAACAGAAAATGTTACTGCTTTTAGAACTATATATATATATATTACATATGAAAATGACTTAATTTGTGGTCGACTAAGCAGCTTAAGGGCCCGATATATTATTCATTTGACCGTGTATATTACAGGTTTATTCACGACTTAAAAAATACCTTGACCTTTAATGAAAAGTCTGCACTTTGTGTGTTTTTCATCTGATTAGAATTTAAAAAAACATGAAGCTGGTGCTCTAGTAAACAGGCCTATTTTATTTTTTATTCACTGGTCCACTCGATTCTAAAGGGAACTGAGACCCGAGTCCCAAGTTGGACCAGGTCCAAATTACACAATCTTATCTGGTCGGGTACCATCTTGATTCCCTGCCACAAGATCTCGAATAACGTGGTATGTTATCGCGTTATCAGTAGCTGATGTGAAAGATGTATGCTAATAAATTACTTTTCAGATTCGCAGATTGGTTAGAAAATTATTATCTTCTGTCTCTCTATATCTGAAATTAGGACTTCCAATTATTTCTATAAATTAGTCTTGGCAGTTTTCAATGCTGTTGGCAGATCAACCCTTTGGTTTTTTTTCCATATTGTGTCTTTAATGTCTATTAACAGGTTTGTGATCTGGTTACAAAGTCAAGGTAGGACTGTAATGAAATCTAATATATGGAAACGACTCATGCAAGCATAATTCTGATATGGAAACACAAACACACACACACACACTCACACATGCACACACCCTCGGGGTATTTGTATTTCTGAAGCATATGTGTCCCTGTTTTTAACCAGTTGGAGTTAATACAGCTCCGTATCTCAATAAGCAGCTTCAGTCTGTTCTCTGGTGATCTGAGGAAAACACACATGATTAACATGCGTGTGTGTGAGTGCGTGCGTGTGTGTGTGTGCGTGTTTATGTGTGTGGGAGTGCTTTCCTCAAATACAGATAAATACCAGGGCAGTCTGTTTCATTCCTCCATGCACAGACGGGCCGAGGGTTAATCACTGTGCTCGTTGGAAAGCAGCGATATGAAGCCGATGTCTCGACGCTAACATCCTGCCGCTTTAAAAGCTTCATGGCTCGGCGTGTATTTGCATACTGATGACGCTGAATCTCTTAGATCCATGACAGCAATCATTAGGATTCCCCCAACACGCACTTTGTTTACGTGTGGGCCGCTTTGGAGGCGAACTCGAGAACATACATCAAGACGTGGCGAGCGACTCCGGGCACATTGTCTCACAAACAAACACTAAAGCCAAGGATGGTGTAGAGAGCGGCTCTGCTAAACGCTACCATCTGTCCTCCAGTTGGTGTTGCAAACAGAGCAGTCCTGGTAATGTACTGATTATATATATATATATATATATAAATAAATAAAATGTGGATTTCAGACTGCGATGTCGTGAAGCTGAATCTCCAGACATCGTTAAGATGACGAGCAGTACTTCCGAGGCTCGGATGGACATGAATGTTTCCCTCTTAAATCATCCGGGCGAAAGATGAGCAACTGCAGTAAAAGTCGACGGTACAAGCCTGTGCGAATAAAACATGAGGCGGTAAGTTAGCTAAAACTCCCAAGGAGCATTTGGTTTTAAGAAGCATCCACCCGAGAACATCATCAAAATGAAATGTTTCACTTTGGGAAAATACTTCCAAAACCAGCAGCTCCTCCACCGTACCAGTGAAGGTGCTACGTTGTCAGCAGCTGCCACATGTGAAGGAGTGGGAATGTGTAGCTGGCAGCGCTGCACTTAAAAAAAACAACATTTTCTTTAAAAGTATCCTGAATGAATTTGTGTTGAAAGACAATAAAGGCGACTGTGGCAATTTTGTTCTCCAACGACACAAAGTCAAGCCATTTTTTATTATTTCTCTTTGCAAGTCTTTTCCCTTGTCTTGTTAGTGCAAACAAATCCACCTGTATCGTCTGTTTGTTTGTGCACGTGCATTTATGTGTAGGTGTATGTGTGTGTGTGTGTGTGTGTGTGTGTCGGTGAGATCTGTAATTGGCACGTATAGTAAATGGGATGTTTCTGAAGCCAAGTGCAGGCCATGCGGAGTTGAGGGGAAAATAGGGCCATCATTAAAGAGACGATAACGCAGATAATAAGCGTGTATGTGTGTGTGTGTGTGTGTGGCTTCATACTGACAGACTGTGTGTTTGTGGTGGATCGATTGTGTGTAGCCAACGCTGGGGGCCAAACAAAGGAGAGCTGTTTATCCATCTTTGCTTTATAGACGCTCCACTACTGCACAATAGAAACACACACACACGCACACAAACACAGACGTGGTTCATAGCCCACGCACAGCTTGACAGCCAGTTTGTGTGACTGACTTTGATTGTGCATGACAGAGAGAAGTGGCGTCACTGAGGTCAGAGGAAGTGTGTGTGAGAAGTGTACATGAAGAGGGACGGGCTTTACATGAATGTAAAGATGACTCCATGTCACATGGATGTGACATGGAGTTGACATGTAGCCATGGGTGAGTGAATCACACGTGTGTGAGTGTGTGTGTGTGTGTGTGTGTGTGTGTGTTTACATGGGACTTCAGTAATCACGGTATTTGTCCATGTGTATTAACTCTCCTGGTACAAACTGAACAGTTGACCTTGTAAATATGACGATTTCCACAGCTGAGCATATGAAACTCCATGAATCAGTGAACTCCAGCGCGGCGCAGCCTGTTCGTGAACTCTGAAAAGACAGTGGGCTGCTCTTAAAGTGACAGCAGCCCTATACGGGGAAAACTTGTGGGCTTAATCCGCTCCAAGATATCTTCCAGTCATCGGTCCCCACGGTGTAATACAAAACTGGTATGTGTGTGTATGTGTGTGTGTGTGTGTGTGTGTGTGTGTGTGTGTGTGTGTGTGTGTGTGTGTGTGTGTGTGTGTGTGTGTGTGAGGTTGCGAGAGAGCTGAACACAGGTGACACTGTTTGCTAGTATGTTCAATCAAATGGAGATGTGGATACCCAGAATTCTGTGCAGGCAGCCTGAGCACCTATTTACCTCGACAGCAGAGAGAAAGAATATTTTAAAACAGTTATATACGAGCCAGACCTTTATTCCCAATTTTATTGTCACATTTCATCATGTTTCAGTAAGACATTTGTTCTTACCCACCACTGTTTGCTAATAATTCAACCCCCCCCCCCCCATGTGTACTCATTGTCTTATAATCAGGATAATGTATTTACACATCAATAACAGTTTACACACCTTTGTTGTTCAGTTTCTTTCAGAGCATTGTTGGTGTAGGCTGAAACTGGACTTGTTATATGATATAAAATGGTGATGAATGGTGAGAATGAAGAGGCATCTTGTACTGTAACATCATGCAGGTATAGCTAGAGTAGGACAAAAGCTTAAAACACCTGTTTTTAACAGCTTCTCTCCCTCTGATTGATCATCCCGGCGCTGACACGATGAAGCGCATACTTTATTTGTTTCCATGGTTACCAAATGAGCTCAACAGCTTTCAAACCAGCCCCCCAAAAACAAAACAAAGCAAATGGGCAAACGCGCCAGAGTCAGTTTCCTGTAAAGCGCAGCAATTAACAAATGACCAGCTGGATGGAAACGGGTTTGCTCGGAAACACTAAAGTTAGTTTACATTGCAGAAGAATATCAAGCGTAAACATTTCTGCTAATGTCGTCCTCACTGAGAAAATGATGAGGCAAACGTTTGGTCGAGCAGGACTGAGGATGCGGTTACACAAACCCACACACACACGCACAATCTTCCACCACATTACCCCTTTCAGGACAATTTGACACTAACAGCAACTACACACACACAGAGTCTCTCTCTCTCTCACACACACACAGAAGCCACAAACCACATATCGGGCCCTATAATTTACACTAAACCATCAACCTGACGCTTAATGGAGGCCCTCTCAAACAGAAAAGACGGAGAGAGAAAGACAGAAACCAAATCAAATGAGATTGAGTGAAGCTCTAAAGCAGAATAAACAAGAGTAAAGCTTTTTGATCAATAACTCGGGAGCGGAGCTGGACACGGGGAGCGAGCCGACAGGCAGCGAGGAGGTGTAAGTTCATTATCTGTGAGCCCGGGGATTATCCATCGCCATTAACCCTCTGCAGCGGAGCCTCGTCACCTGGATAGAGAAATAAGTGAGAGCGGAGAGAGGCAGGAGCAGGAGGAGCTGATCCGCACCTCCTGCTCCGTCCCTCTGTCCTCTCCTCCCTGTCCCCACGTCTTTGCTGCTCTCTATTTGGTTTTCTACTCATCCATCCCTCCTGCGGCTGCTGTGGGCAGCGGGGAGGGTCAGATTTCAGATTGCTGGCACGACGAGAGACAGAGAGAGAGAGAGAGAGAGAGAAAGAGAGAAAGAGAGAGAGAAAGAGAGAAAGTAAAAGGGCAGTGACACACGGATCGCCCATGCACATGCACAAACACAAAAACAAACACGAATGCAAACAGAGGGACTAAGACTATTTGAACTGGCAGTGCGTATCTGTGTTTGTGTGTGTGTGTGTGTGTGTGTGTGTGTGTGTGTGTGAGATGTATGGCTCAGCATGGGAGTGTGTTTGCCAGTCATATCACTGGGAGCACAGCAGTCCCACACCTGCCAGCGATGCCTGACATCTTTATCCAGGCAGCCTGCCCGCCTCACCCAAAAGCCACCACCCGTCCAAGTCACCTTAATCAGGAGGGAGATCACATATCAGATCGCAGTGTGCATGGATACAGTACACACACACACACACACACACACACACACACACACAGATCCAAGATAATCCCGAAAGATTCAAAGCATGACTCGTCTATTTATTTCATTCAGAAAACTGGACTGAAGAGCAAAATTGCTATTGAGAAATGACAGTTTGTTAACAGTTACACTTGATTTTGTATTCGGGCAGCAATTCATTCTAAATATGTCCAACAACAAGAAGAACAGCAGCAGTAAACCACACAATCCTCAGACTGAAACGCATTTCTTGCAGTGGATGGGAGCCTTTGCACAGCCAGCTAACTAATTATGCTCTGCTAATTGTGCTGTGACACAATCAGACAGAGGTCAGGGAGTCATCAGTGGCAGCCACAAACACAGCACTACCTTCAATTTAAATTCAAAATACAAAGATGCCCGTCATCCAAACCACTTCTTTCGTGGGTGTACTACCAGATCAGCCTTGAAAGCAAAAGCTTGCAAGATTTAACAGGGATTCAGACCAAGAGCAGCCCGGCGCTAAAACAGAGCAGGGGTGCTGCTGTTGGTGGGGGTATGTTGTCGAAGATATAGGTCAGACAGAATCCAGAAATATAACACTTTAAAAGGCTCGTACGGTTTGTAATACTCACAGGCAGAATTTTACAACTCTGGTTATCACAACAGCAACAGTTTAGTATTGTTTACCATCTCAGCTTAGCATGTGCATACTAACATTTGCTTACATTAGCACTAAACACAAAGTGCTGTTGAGGCTGACGGGAATGGCGTTAGTTGTGTAAGTATTTGGTCAATAAACAAAGAATTTAACAAAATTCAATTTCTCTGATGGCGCTAGATAAAAAGTTAAGGGATCACCAAAGTCAAGATTCAATCCATCCAAGATGCTCAGATATATCACTGACCTCCTGGTTTGAATTCAGTATGATTCATCCTCTGGGGATCATGAATGTCCATGAATCCACCCCATTGTTATCGAGATATTTCAGTGTAAATCAGTTTGGCTAAAAAACTGAGTACTGGTTATTAACGGTAGCCATCGACCATCAGGCTCTTAAAGCTCCCCAGCAAAATGGATGCTGAACAACCACACTGCTTTAGACACTTTTTGATCTGCAACAGCTGGCAGCCCGACTCTGCGTAGACAAGCAAATAAACAGGGTGCTGGCTGTGCAAGGCGCTGATTAAAAAGCTGCAGGTGGGGGGGGACAGATGGGAGCATCATTATTATTTATCAGCACAATATGGCTTGTCCAGCACACCTGGGTGCACGTGTGACAGAGCTGCAGGTGAGCGCGCACACACAGCGCAGAGCACGGGAACGAAGAGCACGAAGAGTTGCTGTCGCGTGAGGATTTTTGATGTGTAATCATGGGAGCAAAGGTCAAACTTGAAATCAGCAAACTCCTTCACTTAAGAGTCTTTTCACTGATCTGAGGCCAGTTGATCAAATCAGCCCTTCAGACAGCCAAAACAAGTCAGGGCCATGAAGCTAGTGAGGCCGGATTCGTACTCCGGAGAAGACGTTAATTACACTGGATCCCTCTAATAGAGTCACGCCGCACCAATTAAAGACAACAGAGGCGCAGCGTGGACGTACAGAGCTCATTACTCACACAAACAGCCACGGTTCTCCCAGGACAAGGAGATTAATGGCACTCCTCTTATAGCACATACGTGCTATATGATGCGCACGCGTGACAGGGAAAACACTGCGCTCGGGTGCGCCCGCGTGAGGATGAGCAATTATGAAGCGAAAGCAAAACGCGCTGCACTGTATAAGGGAGTCGGAGTCTTCAATCCACACCTGTGCGATAGAGAAACGCACGTATTCTCAGTCCCGGGTCCTCGTTGCTGGGCAGGACACCAGACTCATTTTAATTTCAGAGAATTTCAAAAGATTCCCGGGGGCAATGTGGAGGGAGGGGGGGAGGGAAGATGAAGAGGCGATGGAGGGGGCAGTGAAGTCGAAAGAGGAAGGAACAAAAGGAAGAGTTGAAAGGACGAGCTAAAGAACAGAGGGCGAGAGGGGAGCGTATTCCTGAGAAATATTGCATGATGCGTGGAATCATTTTCTTGTTACATCTCTCTTTGAGGCACAAGTATGCGGCATTGTGGCGATAATTGCATCCACACTCTTCTGATCTCTTCTGACGCACGCCGGAACATCTCCCCGCTGCCATTTTCACCGGCCTCTCGTTCACCTCGTGGAATATAGCGGTCACTGAGTGGCGGCCCGCTCGTCGAGAAGACGTGGGGCAGAAATCCAGATCAGGTCCTCTGACAGAGAAAAAACATCCCTCTCCTTTTGCTGAAGGCCTTTCAGTGGACTGAGGCTGTTTGTTCCTCTCAGAGCTTCTGACAGGCTGTAATTCTGCTCAAAGACGGGGAAAAAACCTCAAAGTGCTGCATGGTGTCCGGCAAGCAGGCAACGATCTTTTTTATCCCTTTCTTATTTTAGTGTTTTCTCCCGGGATTCGACGAATACCGCGTCTCTCTTCGGTCGTACAAAGTGCTGATTGTCCTCGTGACCTCTCATGAGGGTCGTTGACTTCCTCTGGCCTCTGCGTGCCCAAACTGTGTTAAACAGCCTGGCTATAAAAGGCAAAGCAGAGATGATAGAGGGATTAGGGCCTCAGTGTCCTTTCTGTTTCCTATTAGACGTCTGATCTCCACCACAGAGACCCCTGTGTTTCCAGAGAGACGCCTAGTCATATATAATCCTTACATCAAATCTGTAAATCTGTCAAAAACCAGCACGGGGCCAATTTTATATGAGCTATATCTCACGACCACAATGTCGATGCCCTAGTTTTAATCTATCTTATTTTGAATTTAACCTTTACATTACTGTTTTATTCATGTAATTTATTAATAAAACACCAACTTATATGTCTGTTCGTTTCTGCTTCCCTTCAGGGATCACTGAAGATCTTCTGATCTTGCAAAAGCCGGCAAGATACTTCTGTGAATATGAGTATTCTGTTTCATTTTATTTTCAGTTTCGAAACTTTACAATAAAGAAAATATGAATACAATTATAAAAAAAAGGAATGAAAATGAGGCACGGAGATTTATTTTTACAATGTGCATTAAGAAAGACATGTTTTTGTATTATAACACGACTGGAGGCTCTACTGCACAGAGGTGATTTGAGCTAGCATGTTAGCATGTTAGCATGCTGATGTTTAGCAGGTATGAGGTTTGTCACAACGGTTTCTTAAGCGTGGGGAAACACGACGTGGCTGTAAAGGCGGACTAGTCGGCGTGATGGCGTTTTTTTTTTAATCTCGTTTAGCGATTTGTCAGCAACCGCCTTTTTTAAGACACATAAAAGCTTCAATGTCACGAGAGGGGTATTTACTGGCATATTTTATATTGTTGACAAAACATTAAACTCTTCTAAGCTTGTGCTAACCACAGACCTTATTTCAGTTTTGTTGGAGCTGCATGAAATGTTAAGGGATCACCGAAGATCACCATCCTGAGGGGGACAGGAATATCGGAACCACGGGGAAAACCGTCCAATAGTTGCTCAAAAAGCACAAATGTCAACCTCATGGTGACGCTAGAGGAAAAGTCAGGGATCGCCAAAGCCAGAGGCATTCATGAATTCGTGAAGGTCACGAATGCCTGTTCCAAATTTCACAGCAATCCATCCCGTGACAGTAAAGACGTTTCACTGTTCCTTCTCTGCAGTGTGGTCGAGGTGAGTACTCTGAATGTGTGTGTGTGTGTGTGTGTGAGAGAGCGAGTGCTCTGCCGTCTGTGTGTGAATGTGTGGCGACAGATTGAGGGTGCTGGGAGGCTCTGGGGGACGATGACACCTTTGTGCTCCTGTTGCTGCAGCTGAACGTGAGAGGCCCCCCCCCCCCCCAAAATAAAGAAGAAATGGGTTGCTCCTGGTTTCGAAAACGTCAAACTCGTCCTCATTTCTCTCCTTCTGTCTGGTTCCGTTTCCCTCGTTTGTCTCTCTCTCGTTTGTCTTCTCACAAGAGACGACTTGAATCGCATCGGTGTCTCCTGCCTGAGAAGCTTTGCTCCCCGGCATTAAATTGCTTCTGTGTGACAGAGAGAAAGAGGGAGCTATTTGGAGCCCGTCTCCACACCTCATATCTCATCACAAGAGGCGCTAAAAAGGTGTAAGACTTTGCCGGTAACCACTGCATTTTTCTTTTTCCCTGAATCAGCAATCATTGTGATGACTGAACACCAGTAATTCATCTGCTGTTGCATCAACAGATTGAGATCCACACTCCTGGAAACTCATAAGTTTAAATCCAGATCATGAGTCTGGTTTTTACTCCCTCTAACAAAGCAGAAATTCCACAGAAGAGATCTTTCAAAAAAACGCTCAAAAGATGAGCAGTGCTCTACAGCATTAGACTGACGAGAAGAGAATGACAGCCTGTGTTTCTCAAACTCCGCCAAATATATACTCCCTCTCCGTACTCCTCGTCTCTCTGACACGCTTCGGTTAGATGTTGGGAACCTGGGGAATTCCAGCCATGATGAAAGAGTGCAGCAAACTCCAGAGTAAACAGGGCTAGAGCGAACCGAGAGACCCGAGAGACGGGCGGAATCATTAATGCATCAAAGGCTGTCAAAAGAATACAGTCGAAGAGTCGGAAAGTGTAAACACAGCAGATGGCGAGCATCTCATCCTTGGACGGGCGATTCAGCCCCGCCGAACACGGTATTAGCCCCTACTGAGGTTGTTTGTATCGGCCTGTCAGGGAGAAGCGATAATGGGGGAAATAGCTGGAAGAATTATGAGAAGTGCAGGACTGAGAAAACAGCTCATCGCAAAAACATTTTAGTCATTATCGTTATTGTCATGCACTTAAAATTCTGCTGTATTACTGTACAATAGGGGGCTTATTTGGGGAGCTTTTGGTCATCGTATTGGTTTTGATAACACGGTACTCAACTAAATGTAAAATGTGCTTCCAAGAAACTCATGTTGAAATAATTAAAGCAGTTTAGGAATATCAATATGGTATCGATATGATCAAGCATACTTCAACCTGCAACCAGCTCAGCTGCTGACTCGGTGAAAACTGAAAACTAAATCACAGGGCATCTTAAGCGCGTGTGGGCTTAACACACAAGAGCTGATATCTATCTATTTTGCGGTGTTTCACTAACCATGTTATCATTGATGCGTCATGTTTCAGATGCTGTAACTGTTTCCTCCCAGCCGTGTCATTTGTCCGCCCTCTGAATCAGCACACGAGCGCTGTCTTCTATAGCCCAAAGCCATTATTGGGTTAGCTGCTGCTCTGAGCTCACATGAGGACACCGAGACTCACCGGCAGCGTACAGACCAGTGTCACCGCTGGCTAAAGGCGCCCAGCGATGCACAGACAACACAAAGCCTCACTCTCAATAGTGAACTGGTGTGATGAGCTTTTTTTCCATGAACATTTGGGTTGTTTCTGGATTATTTAAAGGTGCTGAATTCAACATTCAGAGCATTAATATAGCAGAAAACAACGGTTTGGCTAACCTCGGGGTTTTATTTACAACCTGCATGATCGCCTGACCGCTCGTGTTTCTTGCTCCATCTGACTTCAATGTAGCGAGAGAGCGAGAAAACAACGTGCCCAAAACTACGAAAACAATACCCGCGTTGTAATAGATGAGAATTACCCTCTTAAGATTCAATCAGTGTGGGTTGAGGTTGCAGCAATCGGACCTCAGGTCCTTGTAGAGAAGTTTTAGCAGATAATATCCAAGAAAGTGGCATTTCGTGGACAATCGGTAACCCTCAAGTTTCCCAGTGACAACTGAGCCAGCGTCCGGCACAAAAACTAGATAATTAAACAGACAATGAAGGGTGTGGTTGAGCAACGCGGCTGTCAGGGTTATCCCATTTTATTCATGCTTCACTTCCTGCCTGACAGGCTCGGCTTGACCCCGCAGTCACACGGTGAAAGACGTGCGCTGAACAAGAGACCTGGTGGGGGAGACGGGGCTTTAATCAGTTTGGTCCCAGACTGGCGGCTCGCCCCATTCGTCTTCCTCCCCCGTCTGTCTACTCCTGTGAGGTGCCCTCTTTAAACTGTAATCAGGGAGAGGCGAGCGAGGTGAGAGGGACAGAAAGAGAGAAGAGGAAATACAGAGGTCTCTCTCTCTCTCTCTCTCTCTCTCTCTCCCGTCCTATCCTCTCTGTCTACAGTGTGCACACTTCTTTGCTGAAACGGATTAAATCACAAGCCTGACAGCATCCAACCCATCAGCAGGTCAATCAACGTGAGCCACCCAACGCACATAGGACATATCGATTAAGATGGAACTGTGTGTTTGTGTGTGTGTGTGTGTGTTGGCCGTGTGTTTTACACGATTGCACAAACCCAATTATGTTTCATAAAAGGCTGCTATCGAGAAAGCAAACACATTTTCTTAACTTACTTGAACTGAAAGTTTGAGAGCTTATCTGCAAGGAGAGAAGGAAAAATGAATAGAAACCACAAAAAAGAAGCAAATATATTCGGAGTCGTTTTTACATCTTATATCTTTATACAACACTTAGCATTTCTAATTCCTCCACTTGGCTCCCTACAAGGCGGCGGCTGTTAGCTAACGGTGCTAACAGTGCTAACCAGTGTGAACCTGGGGGGGAACCAGAGGCGTATGAAAAATCGGTGAAAATCCTCACATTTGAGACACACCTTAAATTTACTATACATTATGCTATCTTCCGTCTATACTGCCTCAGTTTAAATATTCTTAATATATGACTTGCTTCCTAATCCATACTGCAGGCCACATGTCAGTTTCATAGAAGTAAAACATCTTTACACACACCTAGAGCTGTGGATCGATGGCGTGGGACAAGTGGATCAGCGGCTCAAAGATTTCATTACGAAAATGATCCATGAAATCAATAGACTGTGTGTGTGTGTGTGTGCGTGTGTGTGCGTGTGTGTGTGTGTGAATGGACAGGTCCAGAATAATATACAAGGCTGGTCCTGATGTAGGGAGAAAGAACCGTCCACACCTGACTGCTTTTATGTGTGTGTGTGTGTGTGTGTGTATGTGTGCAGCATGCGGTCTCCCACAGAATACTGATCCGAGCTCTATCTTCATGTGGAAACATGATAGCTGCTTACAAATAAGCTCAGAGGGCGATGCACATATCATATCCTCTTCCTCCATCTGCAGGGACGACAACAAAGGTGTGTGTATGTTTGTGTGTTGGTTGTGATATATAATCCAGAGCGAACATTACTTGTGTGAGCTCACCCATACGTCTACCTGCCTTTTTGTGTGAGCAAAGAGGGCAGTGACAGAGTGTGTGTTTGATTCAAGGAGGCACCGTGCCCAACTGTATGTGTGGCCCTTGGGGGGTTGGGGGTCGAGACAGGAATGTGGAATCCTCTCTTTCTCTACCTTTAGGCGTGTAGCGTGTGTGTGTGTGTGTGTGTGAGAGTGTGTATCACGGGGGTGTTGGCATGCACCTGTGGCTACCGTCTTTTACGTAAAGATGTATATTGGAAACTGGCTCATGACTCAAAGGAGCGCCTCATCAAAACACACACACTCCGTCTTCACTCGGTTTCTGTAATCTCAGTAAGTGCCAGCCGTCTTTCATTGGTGAAGCATATTGCAGCGTGTAGTCTGAGCGGAGAGACAAGAGGTGTCAGACAGACAGACGGACACGTGAAAGCAGCTGTGTGTCCATCACACCACATCAGAGAAGGAGGGGTTTGCACTGCGAGCTCCTTTCTCACTGAACAAACAACATGTGACGCATATATTAGATAATAGAAGATGAAGCGCGGTATATTTGCTGGAACAGACGAAACAGAATAAACAAAACAACATAACATGCCAACGCGACTCTGCGTTTGAGATCCATCCTGTCGCTGCAAAACGCATCCAGTGTAGCAGGAGCAGCTTCATCGCAGCGAGTAGCAGTATCGACACAGCTACATCAGCATGCACCACTACAGCAATAAACTCACACGCGTCCATTAAGTGTAAAAGCATTTTTTAAGAGGCCAGAGAGATTCATTGCTACCCTCAGGAAACTTACTTTGTGCTTGAGACAGAAGATTTCCAGTCAGGCCTGTCTTCTTCTTGCTCTTGAAAAAAAGCTGATGCGCTCTACACACAACATGGTACAGTGTAGTAAACATTGATAGAGTATAAAATAGATTTCCACACGTCTTGTTTTTTTTTTGGCTTAACTTCCTGAATGAACTTGACCTGCGTTTGCTGATGCCCACTCTGTCCACTTGCTGCTCAACATCCTCACTGGATCTGCCTCATGTGTGCTTTGCTTTCATCCAGCTGACTCTGAATATACAGTCAGTCCCCAGCCGGCGCGCCGCCACTGATGTCCTTGTGGGAGAAAATATCCTCTCTCTCTCTCTCTCTCTCTCTCTCTCTCTCTCTCTCTCTCTCTCTCTCTCTGCCTTTGTTGCAGACACTTGAAAGCGCGAAATAAGTTAAAAACAGTTCATTCAGTCCATTTTTATCAGCATTGTACACAGAACTACCGGAAATCGCAATAGTTCCACATTTTTTGGGAAATACACACATTTTCTTTCTTGCGAGATTTTTTTATTTTCATCTTTATGCAAAGCTAAGCTAACCTGCTGCCGGATGCAGATATGAGAGTGATATCAATATTCTCAGCTAACTCTCTGCAAGGAAGCGAATAAGCATATTTCCCACATGTCATTAACATTGAGGAGACTCTTTGACTTAGTTTTCTTGTTGCTTCACTGCGAAGGTGATTTCAAAGGGTGAATAGTGCCGGAACCTTTAGAATTTCTTGACAAAGCTTCTATACAGCTGTAACAGGCAATGTTGTAGAGTCAATGTCAGCGTACATACATGCACGCACCCGCACACCATCCTCAGATGCAGCATTTTTAATTCACTTAGCAGAGCTAACATATTCATTTTCCCCATGCAAATTTGACAGTCATAAACACGAGCAAAGCAATAGCAATGGAGCAGCATTGCCCGATCAATCATGGTGTGTGTGTGTGTTTGTGCGTCGCGGGCACCGGTGCTCTCGGCCCCTTCATATTACCTACAAAAACTAATTCCCGACAACACAGATGGCACAAACAAAAACACGACAACGCGGCGCGAGCTCTCACTCATCACTGCGCACTCAAGAGAAGCCTCCGAGCAGAGGATCAATCACTGCGCGAGAGGCAAGAGGATAAAACGACATAAGAGAAATGAGACTGAGAGGAGAGCATGTAAACGTGCACACACACGCATTCATCCAAGTGTGTGTGTGTGTGTGTGTGTGTTTACGGCTGAGGGCCTAGTGTGGAGGAATAAAGCAGCTGCATTCCAACAGCCACAGACACAACAGTGAGTCATCCTGGCTGTTGTTCACATCAAACAGACAGTAGGGGGAATTCCTAGGAGACACACACACACACACACACACACACACACACATACTTTACTGTGACCATAACTGAGCCAGTCTGCTGTCGTGACTGTAACCAGCGACCATCTAGATTGGATTCAGTAAAAAACTGGTACAGAGTACACACCTGAGTGTGCACAGGTGCCTCATCCTATTCAGTGCAAACATGAGAGTCTTTCCAGTTCCCAGTTCAAACTCAAGCGAGGGGAGATTAAAGGAAAGCAATAGGGATTATTACAGAGAAACACCAGCGCATCAATAGACAATAGATTTTCCTTAATTTCCCGGTCTCAACTGTTTTAAACTCACAGGTTTCCCATAAAACAGCAGCTTCTGTCTTCTGCAGCGAAGTAAGAAAAACAGCCCTTAAGTGCACGGATCTGGCTTCAACCTCATCATCTCCGTTGTGAGTTGCAAAATGGAAAAAAAAAGCAGAGAAAAAAGCAAAGAGGCCTTCGGAGGTGGAGAACTCATGTAATATGCATAGCCAATAGTTCTTTTGAGTGTGTTTGAGCGCGAGTGTGTATATGTGTGTGTTTTCCAGGCAGGCTTTCATGGCAGGATGACGGAGGAGCAGCGAGAGAAAGGGGACAGGAGAGGAATAAGAAACAGCCGAGCGTGGGGGGGGGGGGGGTTTTTTTTTGGTCCCTGCGACGGTTCTTCTCCATCTGACAGAAGTGAGAGGACCGAGCCGGTCCACCAGAACACGAATGATAACGTTCATCTTCCTCCTCTCCTCTGTCAACTTGTCATTTGTTGCCGGCTAGCGTGACACAACTCAGGGAGGCGAGACCACATGCTAGGAGAGTTTCGGCATATGTGTGTGTGTGTGTGTGTGTGTGTGTGTGTGTGTGTGTGTGTGTACAGAAGCAGAGATAATCAAAGCGTTGATTAATATTATAAAGAGCATTAATATCAGACGAAGCTTCTGCAGAGCGCCAAGCTTATAGGAGAACTACGGAGGCCGACGCAAAGGGCCCTAGAGCCAGTGTTTGGTTTGTCCCTTCTGGGCTACTGTAGAAACAATCTGCCTATAGATGCCCCCTTAGTGCTACAGACCGGCCCTTTAAACATACTGATAGTCTTGCCTCCTCACATTTGGTGAGGGAGAAATTATCAAAGCACATGCGCCCCTTTAAAAGGCAGCGTTAAAGATATATTGAAAAAAATCTCAGACGGCTGCCTCAACACAAAAGTCTATAACAGAGCTCTCCAGAAAATAGATGAATTGGACAGGATGAAAGTTCAGTCTTAATTACAGTCTGACTCTAATTGACTGGTGGACCAATTACTGTTTTCCTTTTTTTTTTGGCCGATGTATCAGTGAGCGAGTAGAGCCGAGTGCTCGTAATTACAGCAGACATTAGGTTTGACCAATGAGCTCAGCGTACACAAATACACAAACAAACGCAAGCTCTGATTCATGCGGGGACATTAGGCCTAGTTTATCCATTTGCAACGATGACAAATGCTGTAATGCAAAACGAATGAAGCAAACACGTTGCATGTTTGTGAACACTTTGTCACGTTTGCAGATGAAGCGGCCGTGTAGTGAGTGTTCCTCCAGTAAATATTAATGATTTCTGTGTAAATCTGCTCCTGCCCTGTTTAATTAATGGGATTTGTTAAGCTACAGCACGAACCTGAAGAACATTCAAATTACTGTGTGCGTTGGTGCGTGTGTGTGTGTGTGTGTGTGTGTGTGTGTGTGTGTGTGTGTGTGTGTACAGATGGTGAGACGTGACCAATCACCTCACTGTCAACAGCGAGAGCAAAACGCCGCTCTGATTACACAAAAAGTGACACGCGAGCAAACACTGTGACTGACACGACGCACGTCTGTGATGAATGTCAACAGTCAGCGCGCTGTGAGTCACAGGTGAAGAGGTCACAGTGTCAGCGTCGCGCTGCATCTAAACTGGGTCACGTTCTGTCAGCACACCGCCGACAAAGGGAGCCAAATCGACTTTTCTCTCATTTCTTTAGGGTGAGATTCGGCGGTGGAACGAGTTCTCCTTGCTAAAAATGCACGTTTGGGGCGCGCGAGAAGCCTCGAGCCGGGCCGACTCATGATGAAACAGAATGAAATATCAGTGATCGAAACAGAAAACAAGGGAAAAGAGGTTTGGGGGTTGTGATTGTGGTTAAGACGTGCTTATTGGGGATACTCCGAAGCGAGGGGAGAGGAGTTGAGAGAACAGGATGAAAGGGAGAATTGGATGGAGGAGTGAGTGTCAGGCCGGATAAATGAGCGTGGATTTAAAACACACTCACACACACACACACACACACACACACACACACACACACACACACTCAGACACACAGCATATTAAATGAGAGGCAAGCAGCCTGGAGGGCGGAGTAGAAAGCTTCGGACCAGAAATGAAAGACCCCCCAAAAAACACCGGCTGGCGAGGAATCCTGACCTGAAGTTGCTCCCATCACACACAGAGACGATGTGGAGAACCGGACAGGAGCGGCTTCGTCCTGTGCCCGAGGGCAGCTGGAAGGCCTTCAGAGATGGCAGAGGTAATCAAACAATGCGTCAGCGGTGTCTGCTATCTCAGAAAAAACTTCTCTCTCACTTAGTCTGAGACTTTCTGCCGGAGGAACGCTTCAGAAGCGGCACGAGCGATGGTCCAATCACGCGCACGGGTGAAAAACATTCCGCTAATAGAGTCTGCCGCTCTAATGCGGCCTGATATGGAAAATGTATTCATCTGTATCGGAGAGGTGATTGACAGCTGGCGCTGGTACCATATGGGGCTCCGGCGGAAATAACACAGCAGGTGCTTTGATCAAAGGCAACTTCCTATTTTTCATCGCCGCGCTTTCCGAGGACATCTGCGCAGCAGCTTTGCCCAGGGGAACGCTGACACAGCAGGCCTGGCTTCCTCGGCATCAGCACAATGCAACTGGATGTGTGTGTGTGTGTGTGTGTGTGAGGGAAACACACAGGAATTACACTCTGCCTTTTGCATTCCCAAGCAGCCAGGGTCGGGGTTAAAAAACAGCGGAGGACTCCTTCTGATGGAGATGCAGATGAGGAGGCACAGTTCCAGAGCAGTTGAACGTGGGGGGGGGGGCTTCAAAGGAAAATGTTCACCGGGTACAGCCGGGGTTGGATGGAGTTTAGCTGCAAATTAGAAAAGCTTTTCCGGCCAAAAGTTGGTTCACTGAACGAATGACAATATTCTCCCACAGAGTCGTTCTCATTCATCCTGCTGAGACGGCAAAATACGTCCCGTCAGCGCCAAGAGCGGCGAACGTGTCGCGGTTTTGATGTAAATACAGTCCTGTGGATGGATTAAAGGACACCCGAAGAATAATGAAGCTGCCACTGATGTTGCTGTACAACAAGAGGCTGGTTTCCCAAGTGCCCATGAGCAATTTAACCTGCCTGTCCACACATCAAATACTGCTCTTAATCAGTGGTTGCCAATACGGGGGGTCGCAAAACAAAATCTGAGGGGTCAAAGTTAAATACTAAGCTATTAAGAAAAGGGGAAAATACTCATTTTTACCACCTAAAATTATGATCTTTGGGACAATTCTCTTCCTGAAAAACTAAATTTATAGTTTAAATAGATTTATCTCTTTAGCCTCTAACAAGATACACACAGTAATTTGTGGTAACTTTCTCAAATGCTGAAGTCTACATCAAATCAAATCAAAAAGGCTTTATTCAAAGGTCAAATAAGATACCAGGATTTATACATCACCAAAGTAAATCTACATTTACCAAATAAAGTTATTACTTCAGGACTTCAGCTGTATATGAGGGCTAACCACTTAAAAATATGTTTTTGTCTGTGGTGGAGTGTGATGTCTTGAGGTAAAAGGACTTCAATAGGAGACATTTTGACGCTATCGCACATGAAATATGTCTTAAATTAC